>NC_134589.1:91719918-92059918 GCF_037038515.1 Microtus pennsylvanicus
GCACAGCACAGTACAGTACAGCACAGCACAGCACAGTACAGTACAGCACAGTACAGCACAGTACAGCACAGCACAGCACAGCACAGCACAGCACAGCACAGCACAGTACAGTACAGTACAGCACAGCACAGCACAGTACAGCACAGTACAGTACAGTACAGCACAGCACAGCACAGCACAGTACAGTACAGTAAAGCACAGCACAGTACAGCACAGCACAGTACAGCACAGTACAGTACAGCACAGCACAGCACAGCACAGCACAGTACAGCACAGCACAGTACAGCACAGTACAGTACAGTACAGCACAGTACAGCACAGCACAGCACAGCACAGTACAGCACAGTACAGTACAGTACAGCACAGCACAGCACAGTACAGTACAGTACAGTACAGCACAGTACAGTACAGTACAGCACAGTACAGCACAGCACAGCACAGCACAGTACAGCACAGCACAGTACAGCACAGTACAGTACAGTACAGTACAGCACAGCACAGTACTGTACAGTACAGTACAGCACAGCACAGTACAGTACAGCACAGTACAGCACAGTACAGTACAGTACAGTACAGCACAGCACAGTCAGCACAGTACAGCACAGTACAGTACAGCACAGTACAGTACAGTACAGTACAGCACAGTACAGTACAGCACAGCACAGCACAGCACAGTACAGTACAGCACAGTACAGTACAGCACAGTACAGTACAGCACAGTACAGTACAGCACAGTACAGTACAGCACAGTACAGTACAGCACAGTACAGTACAGCACAGTACAGCACAGCACAGTACAGTACAGTACAGTACAGCACAGCACAGTACAGCACAGCACAGTACAGCACAGCACAGTACAGTACAGTACAGTACAGCACAGTACAGTACAGTACAGCACAGCACAGCACAGTATAGTACAGCACAGTACATTACAGTAAACCACAGCACAGTACAGTACAGCACAGCACAGTACAGCACAGCACAGCACAGCACAGTACAGCACAGTACAGCACAGCACAGTATAGTACAGCACAGTACAGTACAGTAAACCACAGCACAGTACAGTACAGCACAGCACAGTACAGCACAGCACAGTACAGCACAGTACAGCACAGCACAGCACAGCACAGTACAGTACAGTACAGCACAGTACAGCACAGCACAGTACAGCACAGTACAGCACAGTACAGTACAGCACAGTACAGTACAGTACAGTATATCACAGCACAGTACAGCACAGTACAGTACAGTACAGCACAGTACAGTACAGTACAGTGCAGCACAGCACAGCACAGTACAGCACAGCACAGCACAGCACAGCACAGCACAGTACAGTACAGCACAGTACAGCACAGCACAGTACAGTACAGCACAGCACAGCACAGTACAGCACAGCACAGTACAGTACAGCACAGTACAGTACAGCACAGCACAGCACAGCACAGTACAGCACAGTACAGCACAGTACAGTACAGTACAGTACAGCACAGTACAGTACAGTACAGCACAGCACAGTACAGTACAGCACAGTACAGCACAGTACAGTACAGTACAGCACAGCACAGTACAGTACAGTACAGTACAGTACAGCACAGCACAGCACAGTACAGCACAGTACAGTACAGCACAGTACAGTACAGTACAGTACAGCACAGTACAGTACAGTACAGCACAGCACAGCACAGTACAGTACAGTACAGCACAGCACAGCACAGTACAGCACAGTACAGTACAGCACAGTACAGTACAGTACAGGACAGCACAGTACAGCACAGTACAGTACAGTACAGCACAGCACAGCACAGTACAGTACAATACAGCACAGCACAGTACAGCACAGCACAGCACAGCACAGTACAGTACAGTACAGCACAGCACAGCACAGTACAGTACAGTACAGCACAGCACAGCACAGTACAGCACAGTACAGTACAGCACAGTACAGTACAGCACAGCACAGCACAGTACAGTACAGCACAGCACAGTACAGCACAGTACAGCACAGTACAGTACAGTATATCACAGCACAGTACAGTACAGTATAGCACAGCACAGTACAGTACAGTACAGTATAGCACAGTACAGTACAGTACAGCACAGCACAGTACAGTATAGCACAGCACAGTACAGTACAGTACAGCACAGCACAGTACAGTACAGTACAGTACAGTAAAGCACAGTACAGTACAGTACAGCACAGCACAGTACAGCACAGTATAGTACAGTATAGCACAGTACAGTACAGCACAGTACAGCACAGTACAGTACAGTACAGTGTATCACAGTACAGTACAGTACAGTATAGCGCAGCACAGTAGAGTACAGTACAGTATAGCACAGCACAGTACAGTACAGCACAGCACAGCACAGTACAGTATAGCACAGCACAGTACAGTACAGTACAGCACAGCACAGTACAGCACAGTATAGTACAGTATAGCACAGTACAGTACAGCACAGTACAGCACAGTACAGTACAGTACAATGTATCACAGCACAGTACAGTACAGTATAGCACAGCACAGTACAGTACAGTACAGTATAGCACAGTACAGTACAGTACAGCACAGCACAGCACAGTACAGTATAGCACAGCACAGTACAGTACAGTACAGCACAGCACAGTACAGCACAGTACAGTACAGTAAAGCACAGTACAGTACAGTGCAGCACAGCACAGTACAGCACAGCACAGCACAGCACAGTACAGTACAGCACAGTACAGTACAGTACAGCACAGTACAGTACAGTACAGTAAAGCACAGTACAGTACAGTACAGCAAAGCACAGTACAGCACAGTACAGTACAGTACAGCACAGCACAGTACAGTACAGCACAGCACAGCGGTGCACACTTAAGATGCTTTAAATGATCCAGGCATGGGACTTCGCACCTGTAATCCCGGTATTGGGAAGTCGAGGCAGAACGATTGCCATAAGTTTCAGGCTAGCCTGGGCTACATGGCCACAATGTTTCAAAAAATGATAAATGAATAGAATCAATTAAATAGGGGCTGGAGCTATGGCCAATTGGTTGAGGTGCTTACTGCTCTTGCAGGACACTCACAACCATCTGTAACTCCATAGGATCTGAGGACCTCTTCTGACGTCTAAACACACAACGTGTGCACATGTATGTAAGATAAAAAATATATTTTAAGTTGATTAAATACAAAATAAGATGGGTTAAGTAGTACATTATCTTTTTTTAAAATAAAGAATTTACTGGTATGTTTCCTACAATAGAAACGTATTTGCTAAACTCTCACAATGTATAAATGGATTTCGATGACCCCAGAGTGACTGGGGGCCAGGGTCATAAAGTCTATGGGAAGAATAATCTGGTGGCTCTTAGCTTTGGAGCCCTAGGACACAGCTAACTTTCCACTGGGTTCCTGAGCAGGATGGGAGAGGACTTGGGCAGGCTCAAGAGTCCCAGTCATACTCTGCAGAGCCACGTTTTTACCAAGTCCAGGGCTATCTTGGTTCTGTGCCCGCCTCTTTCTTAGTCCACCCTTTAGGTCAGGGATTCTTGTCCTTGGCTTAAAGATGTGGGACAAGAGGTTCGTTCTCCTTTGCGATGAGAATGGGCCTGAGCCTGACATAGCCGGGTGTATTCCCGCATCTCTGACTCTCTCCACTAGAGGGCAGCAACGTCCCACGGTATCGCGTCCCAAACGCCATCTAGGCCAAAGTCTCAAGCTCTGTGACATCTCCAATTCCCTGGACAAGTTCAAATTCAGATTCCCTCTCCGACATGAGGCCTCCTGGGGTTCACTGGTCTGCACACGGGTCCTCCCAGCCTGGCTTGCAGGAGCTGGCCCTTCCTTAAAGGGCGCGGCAAGTATTCATCACTAACCTGCGGCCTTGGGGGAAGTCCTTCAGACTAATTCTCTGGCTGACCAGGGTCTGCAGTCCTTGGGAAACATAACCGAGCCCTTTGATGGTGACAGTGGCCCAACCGGCCAGTGGAGACCAGGTGGCTGCTGGGTTCTAACTCTTCAAAACCAAGCTGGAAGAAAGTATTGGTACAGCCTGGTGTCCAAAGAGGAACCGAGTCCACGCCTCCCTTCTGTGGGGCTTGTTTGCGCATCTATCTGTTCAATGAAATAAATGTCTCCTCTTTGTTTGGATCCGCGATGGGCAAATAATACCGTCTCCCTCCTTGATCCACACAATTCCCCAGACCAGCTCCCAGCCCTTCCTCTTCTTCCCAGGAAGCTGCCCTGACCAAACAAAGATGGACTCAGTGATAGCAAACCTGAAGGTGAGGCTTCCTGGCCTGGCTCCGACCCAGCCCTCTGTACCCGTTCCTGGTTTCTTTCCCTGGGCTCCTGTGCTATTCTCTCCTAAGGGACATTTCCATGGAATGACCCCCCGACACACTGTATTATAAGTACATGAAGTGTCTCAAGGATGACCAAACTGGGCCACTGTGACAGCTACCAAGGCTAAGCTACTTGGCATCTCAGCGTCAGTTATGGGTCCTGTGGCAATGCCAGTCTCAGAGTTCCCTGGAGGACTAACACTGTGCTGGGTACCCTGGCCAGCCAGTGGGAGCTGGCAAGAGGAGCTATTGGAAGGGGGAGCCATGGCACAACAGAACTCAGACAACACCCAGTGGAGGGGGGAGGGTTGTAAGTGTCCTTCACGCATGGAAGTCATCATCCATCCTTGAGGAAGTCATCACAGAAGGACTTGGGCCTCTGACTCTACACATCTCTGTGCTTGGGACAAACATGGGATCCCTTGGCCTTGGGCCCTTGCTTTGCCTGGTTTGTGAACTCACCAAGTGTGACCTCTTCTCTCCTCCAGTTCTGAAGCCTTCCGATGCCCTGGCTGAGGTTCTCTAGGGCACAGCATATTGACAGGGCATGGACTGGAATGTGGGCTCAATTGTTCAGAGACCGTGGACAGGAGTTCTGTGGCCCCAGTGTCCTGGGTACACCCCCACTTTCCTCCCGTGGTGGAACCAACGTCCCACAAAATATACATATGGCTGAGTGGCATCAGGGTATAAAGGGACGAGCCGAGGGGCTCAGACCACACAGCACAGGTAAGGAAGGAGCAGCAGCCCAGCCTGGTGCAGGAGGAGAGGTCAGAGGGGAAGGGAGGATGGGTTGAGCCAGATAGAGACTGAACCATGAGGGACAGATGGAGAGGTTTGGAACACGGGGCTTCTCCAGGAGAAGCTTTAGACTCTGGGGAGCCCAGGGTAAGGTGACATCCTGGGACCTCTTGCTGAGAGCTTAGTTAGAATGCTAGCACACTGTCATTGGGGTCTCTCAGTGTGGGCATGTGGGTGAAGCCAACCCTGGCTTTTCTGAAGCCTTTTGGGACTGTGGAAAAAGAGGGTTCCGAAATGTTCCCTGTCTCAGTATAGAGCTAGAGACCTCTTACACCCCTAGTCTTTCCCTCAGAGCATCTCCCTGTGGCACTTGCATCCTCAGGTCATGCTGCTGTTGCTGACCTTGGCTGTCCTTGCTGGCCCCATCTGCGGACCTCAGGGTGAATTCTCACACTTGGTGTGCAACCCCAACTTCCCATGGTTTGATCTAGGCAAAGCGACGTCTGGAGGTGAGGGATTGACTGAGCTCTCTTAATGCCTTGACTTCTGTCTCCTTTTCTTCAGAGATACAAGGCAACCAGAGAAGAAGAGCGGGATGGAAATCCAGGCCATCCATGTCTTCCTGGGTTATGAGGACATCATGGTGGGATGGGGGCAGTGAGCAGGGTTATAGCTCCCCGGCTTCTGTAGCATGGCCTGGCTGTGCCCACCTCTTGTGGCTCATCTACTTACAAGATTCTCTCAGACCCCTATTTTGCCCAGTGTTCTCTTGGTCTTCAGCTCTGCAGTCTGGCATGAGCTAGCCCATGGTCTTCAGGGAGGCAGGTGGGGAAGGACTGGTTCAGGAGGGATCACAGAAGCTGGAAGGCCCTCTTTCAGATAGTTCTGGCAGCTTTGGGGCCTTTTGGTAGCGACAGAAATTGTTCATACGAGCGGAGAGCAATGCAGACCCCATGTGTGCAGACCCTGGTCTCCTGTTTCCTCTGGACCTTTACTCCAGCAAGGGCAGCCAGTCCCCTGGAACAGACCAGGTTTTGGCTGTTGTCACCAGTGTCTACCTCTAGGTCTTGGCCTTTCCCCTACAGCATCCTAAGGGTCTTGGGTTTCTGCTGTCAAGCTTGGCAAATTCGAGCACAGCCCTCCTAGGTTAATCAAACTGCAGATAAACAGTGAACACACTTTAAAGGTGTCTGGGCCTCTACAAATTTAGCATCTCCTCATCCTTTAAAAAGTGAATGTCAGAGGTATCGAGGAGACAGTTCAGGGAGAAAATTGCTTGCTGTGTAAATATGAGGCCCTACGTTTGGATGCCCAGCACCCACATGTGGCTTTGCTTCTTCTTCGGAGCTGTGTCTGCCTTGGTCCACGAGGGTGGAGGGAGTAGAAACAGGGAACAGGGTTTAGATGGCTGTGGGTAGGACGGAGACAGGCCCTGGGAGACAGCCGTCAGTGAACCCGCGCAACTTTGTTCCAGAGTACAGGTTGGGGAGCCTGGGGACAAACCCTTGTCAGCACAGTGTGACACGCTCCTATCTCAAGCCTTCCTCTGTGGCAGCAGGGCCCACAGCAGATCCCTGAGCACAAGTCTTCCAGCAGGAATCTGTGCCAAGGGTCAAGCTGAAGACAAATCAGGCATCCACCCAGAGACAGCCTTCAGGTAAGGTCAGTCTTCAGGCCCAGGGACATTCTCCAGGGAAGGGCAGGCAGAGAGCAGGAAATTTCGCTGGGGAGGGAAGGAGTCTCTATGTCACTGAGCTTTTGGGAAAAATTTTCTTAGCCATGATAGACTGCAACCTCTCTGATCTTCCAACACCCACATAAAATATGGGTACAGCAGGAACCCCAATGACATGGGGGCAGAGGCAGGTAGATCCTATGGGTTTGCTGGTCAGATTCTAGCCAAAATAGAAAGCCCCAGGTTCAGTGACCCTGCCTCAAAAAAGAAGGTGGGAGTAGGGGAGCTAGTGAGAAGGGCCCATGAGTAAGAGCAGTTTCTCCACTAACTTGGGACCTGAGTTGGGACACCCAGCACTTGGGTTAACAAATTTCTGAGCAGCTATGGGTGTCTGTAACCTCAGTAGGCAGGGAGATCCCGAGAGCGCTCTGGTCAGCCCAGGCACACAGCTGGATGCTCAGAGGCACATCACCCGGCAATAAGGAGGATACAGATAAAGGAAGACGCTCGGTGTCCTGCTACAATCTCCGCAGAGTCACATGCATATGTAATATGCATGTGCTCACATACATGCTCACACACATGCATGCATACACACACTTCAGTAATGCAGTGAAGGAATATTTTAATTTTGTGCTATGTTTACAATCTTCAGTTTTGTGAGACAGGGTCTCACTATGTAACCCAGACTAGCCTTAAGCTTGGAATTGTTCCATTTCATCCTCACAAGTGCTGGCGGTTACAGACAGGCAACAGAGCTACACTTCAAAAACACAAGGTTTGGAGCCTGGCTTGTGGTCCAGTCCTCTTGTGCCCCAGGAGGCTGGGACAAGAGGATCACAAATCAATACCAACTTGGCTACAGAGTCATTTCAAGATCAACCTGGAAAATAAAAAGAGGATTGAGGCCTAGCATAGTGGCTCATGCCAGCACTCAGGGGGCTGAGGCAGGAGGATTTCCACCATGAAGAAGTTCAAGCCCAATTTGGGTTTCAGAGTGAGATCCTGTTTAAAAGACAAACAGAAAGACAGATAGGTGGGTAAGTAGGTAGATAGATAGATAGATAGATAGATAGATAGATAGATAGATAGACAGACAGACAGACAAGCAGGCAGATAGATAGTATGTGTCAGGCTCTATACAACCCCCAGAACTTCAGAATAAGTAGGTGGTTGCCTGGAATGGCTCAGCGGGTCAGGGCTCGATGCCAAGCTTGGCAGTCTGAGTCGATACCTGAGCCTATGTGATGGAAAGAACTGACTTCAGGAAGTTGACCTCTGACCTCCGCAAGCATGCCATGGCACAACGTACCCCCATACAATTAACAATGTGCAAAAAATAAGTACATAGGTAAATGCTTGGGCTATGCTCACACAGAAGAATTCTGCATTGTTTATCTAAAATTCAATTGAATTGGATATCCTTCCTACATTTCATGAGGAGGCCAATTTAGGATACATCTGAGCTAGCAAGAACAACAAAACTTGGGGGTAGGAAAAGTCTAGATGGCGTGGAGAGGGGACCTCTCTCTTTGCTTGGTAGAACAGCTGCCAGGGCCCTCCAGCTCCCACTAGACAGCATCAGAAAGGGTGGATTCTGTCTTGTTGGTCCCACAGAATGGCCTGCCCACCTAGGTCAAGAACCATCTCTACTCTACTGACCTGAACAGAGAGGTCTCAGTGTAGCTGTGGCCTCATTTGGGGTGAAATGGGAAGAGCCTCCAAAGGGGAAATTATGAGCTGGACAGACCCTGCCAAAGATTCAGGCTCAGGATGGGAGTCATGGCAGAGTTGGCCACCCTGACACAGCTGCCCAACCTGAGGCCAGACTTTCTGGGAACCTAGAGGATGAGGATTGTGTTCCAGAGAAATGGAGGCAGAAAAAAATTCTGTGGGTACCGAGGTGAGGCTGACACACCAGGGCTAAACTGCTTGGTACCTCGTTGTCTTAGCTGTAAAACGGGACTGTAGTGATGCTGGCCGCGCGGAGCTGCCTGGAGAACCGAGGCTGTGTTGAGAACTCGGGCTGCTCAGCTGGCAGGAGATGCTATGAGTATTGTTTGGAAAAAACATGTGTGAAACAAATATTTTAAATGAAGACTCTGGTAAGGTCTCAGGTAACAACCCATGAAAGGAAGAGAGCTGGGGCCTATGCTGCATAGTCTCCAGGTCCAGACCTGGATCCATCCTTCTCTGGGAAGTCAGGGGCAGGACGAATCTGCTCTCCCCACGTGTGCTCAGGACTCTGCACATCTTATCTGCTTGAGGAAAATGTATTTTGTGGCTTTGGGCACCTGGTTGGCCTGGATTTATAAAAATTACCAAGTGTGACCTCATAACCCATCTTTCAGCTGTAAAACCTCACTGCACCCTGGTGAGATCCAACAGGCCGTTCCCTGCATTTGCAGAGGATAGCACGGACTCTAAGATTCATTTGTTCAAAAGCAGTGGAGGGGAACACAAATAGTGTCCCAGGATGTCTTGGATAGATCCCCACGTTCTGCAGGAAACCTTGCCAAGGGCGGGACTGTGGAGGTCCCACAGCCACTATGACTGAGTGGCATCAGGGTCTAAAGGAACGAGCCGAGGGGCTCAGACCACACAGCACAGGTAAGGAAGGAGCAGCAGCCCAGCCTGGTGCAGGAGGAGAGGTCAGAGGGGAAGGGAGGATGGGTTGAGCCAGATAGAGACTGAACCATGAGGGACAGATGGAGAGGTTTGGAACACGGGGCTTCTCCAGGAGAAGCTTTAGACTTTGGGGAGCCCAGGGTAAGGTGACATCCTGGGACCTCTTGCTGAGAGCTTAGTTAGAATGCTAGCACACTGTCATTGGGGTCTCTCAGTGTGGGCATGTGGGTGAAACTGTCTTTGGGTTCTTCTGAAACGTTTGGTGCCTATGGGAAAGAGGGTTCCCAAATGCTCCACTGTCTCAGTCTGGGTGTTGGGATCCCTTAGATCTGATGTCTTTTCCTCAGAGCCTTCTTGAAGACTTGCCATCTCCCTGTGACTTCCAAGCCCCAGGCTTGTGCCCCAAACCCTCAGGAGCCATGCTGCTGCTGCTGACCTTGGCCCTCCTTGCTGGCCCCACCTGCAGAGCCCAGAGTGAGTACCTGAGCCTCCTTTGTGGCCTTCACCTCCTCCATCCCGTCCTAGGTGTAAGGGCCTCTGAGTGAGGGAGTGACCCTGCATCTTCTTCTGCCTCGCTTTCTCCAGACATACTGGACAATAAAATCAGTACCTATTTCTACATTCGCGGTGAAGATCAGGGTGAAATCAAGGGCATCCGGGTCTTCTCGAGTTTTTATGGATTCGTTGGGTGAGTAGTGCTCTAGCTCCTAGTGTCCCTGCAGTGCTCCCAGGTGGTACCCACCTCCATGGCTCATTGGCTGGAGCCCTTAGAGGATTCACTGGATATATAACCACTTTATTTCCCAGAATCCTCTTGGCCTCTACTTCTCCAGCTTGAGCTGAATTAGCCTACACAGAGCTGGGATGCTCAGGCTTGGGGTAGACCGGACAGTCATCAGGGGCAGGCAGAGAGGAACCTCCACCTTTCTGGTTCAGAAAGAATCACAGAGGATGAAGGCTCCCTTCTCCACTTAGTGCTCCTTGGTGGTGACACAAACTGATTCCATGGTCTAAGAGATGTCCCTGCGTCCACAGGACATGAAATGTGCAGGTCACTCTGCCACTCTAGACCTCTGCTCTGCTCCAGAGAGCCTGGCCATTCCCCAGGGACAGGCCAGATCGTGACTGTCCTCACCAGTGTCTGCCTCATGAGCTCTGTTGTTCTCCTATATGCCGCCATGGCCTTGTGTTCCTGGTGCCAAGCTTGGCAAATGCAAGCACAGTGCCCAAGGTTAATAGAATTTCAGATGCACAATGAATATTCTTTTAGTGTGTCTCCTGTGCAATATTGAGGTCATCTCAGTCCTTAAGAAATCCATGTCAGGTGATGTGGAGAAGGCTGGGCAGATAAAGTGTTTGCTGTGCACATATGGGGCCCTCGGTTTGGGTCCCCAGAACCCACGTGGAAGCTGAGAGCAGCCATATGTACATTTCAGACATACAGCAGACAGACACACACCACACACACAAGGACAAACACGCATGCTCTCTCCTCCCTTACATATACAATCCAGTTTGGAAAATATGTATAAACGGTGCTAGGGACTGAAGCTGAGACATACCGCTATGCTTGTCTGCAGCCATCACTTCCCAAAACAGGACCTCAGTCTGTATCCCAGGCTGACCTCAAGCTTAGAGTCCCCCAGCCTCGTCCTCCCTACTGCTGGAGAGCGTATGGCTCTCCTTTGAAAATGCACTATTGGAGCCTGGGCTGGTGGTCCAGTCCTGTCATCCCAGCTCCCCGGATGCTGATGCTAGAGAATATCAAACGTGAGGGAGGTTGTGCTGCAGAGCCACCTCGGGCTCAACCTGGACGACTTCGTAAGCCCTGTCTGAATAGAAAGCAAAGAGAGGGTTGGAGCCCAGCATGGTGGCTCATGTCAGTAACGTCAGAACTCAGGGGGCTGAGGCAGGAGGATTTCCACTGTGAAGAAGTTCAAGGAAATCCTGGCTACAGAGTGAGATCATGTTTTAAATAAAACAAAAGAATGGTCAAAAGAAACAGTGAAGGCGAGAGACAGAGTCAGGGTGGGGAGGTGAGACCGCATACCTGAGTGGCTTGTCTAGCACGTGTGAACCCAGCTTTGATCCCCTCTGCCACTAAGACAGTGAAGGGTGGCAGGATGGCTCCGTAGGTGACAGTGCTGGTCATCCTTCCTGACCACATGAATGTGATCCACCTAATCCATGCGGAAAAAGGAGAGAATAAATTCCCAAAAGTTCCCTTTAGACCTCCATAAGGCCCATGGGACACACACACCTACATGGACAACCAAGGGAGCAGACCTGATCTCACTGGTTTCCGTCCCCTAGGACCACCTGCCGCTCAGGTCAAGGTCCATCTCTGGTCTACTGGCCTGAGCAGAAAGGTCTCAGTGGTGGTTTGCTGACTCATTTGAGACCAACAAGGGAGGAGGTCCAGAGGGGAAATTGAGTTGGGCAGACACCAAAAGATTCAGGCTCAGGATGGGCTGCGGTGGCAGAGCTAAACACACAGATGCCTGACATGAGCCAGACTCTCTGATCACTCATGGGGAGAGATGTGTCCCCAAGAGGCAGAGGTGGGAAGGTACCACAGGCTACAGGACAGGCTGACAAGCAGAACACCGAGTGACATGCTATCTGGAGACTGAAGTATAGGCTGGGAACCAGGACAGCACACATCTTCAGGAAAGAGCTGGTGCTCCTAAGCACACAGCACTTTGACTGGGTCTCTCTCTCCCCAGCATCCAGCTGCTGTTTGGTGAACAGTGGAGTCCCATCTATGGAGCTCAGTCATCAAATCAGCAGAAGTACCTGCTGAGTAAGGGTGAGTGTGTGATTGCTGCGGGCACTAACGACAGCATCTGTGTGCGTTACCTGCATTTGGTGACCAGCAATGGGTGCAAAGCCACTCTGGGTACTGAGAGGGACTATTTTCCCTTCCGAGTCACTTGTGGCTCAGGCAAGCACGCCCTGACGATCGAGGGCAAGTACTTGTCTGGTACTTGCATCACCGCGCTGAACTTCAAGTGGGGACACAGCCCTGAAGATTTGATCTCGGGGAAGCCAGAAGACCCGATGGTCAGTTGGTGCGGTGCCAAAGAGGACGGTTGGGGCAGTGATGAAGATGAAAGCAATGACAGAGAAAACGCTCAAAACAGCAACAATAAGGGCAGCGATGACAATGGTGAAGGCAGCAAGGGAGCCTGCAAAGATGGCAGTGTGGACAAAGGGAACTAAGTTCCAGACAGGGAGGACCATTGCCCTAGGCTGCTCAGAGCTCAGTCCTGCATCCTCACACAGCACCTCCTCTCAGCCAAGCTTGCCCACCTGGAGGGACCAGTATACCAGGTGACCCTGGGCAGGAGGAAGCAAAGCCCACATGGCCCTGTGTCTCTGTGTCCAATAAATTCTGTGCATCTATGTGAGCCTGAGTGGTCCTTGTCACCAAATGGGATGGGTTTGAGGTCCCCCAAAGCCTCCTTTTCCTCCCCCATGTTTTGGACCTACACCTGTGCACTGAGTTAGGATTGCACAGGAAGCCCCTTTGTCAACTCAGCAGAAATGAGGTCCCCAGATGAGGACAGCATCCAGCCACTGCACTGGGCCAGCAAGGAGAGCGCAGTGTGTGCTGACCAGATGGCAGGGACTGGCTTTGCAGTGCTCCTAACTGCTGAGCCATCTCTCCAGACCCCAAACCTTGAGTCTTGGCCACCAGACTCAACCCAAACAGGGAACAAGTTGAGACTTGGTTTGTTTCCAGCACCAACATGGTGGCCCACAACCATCTATACCTCCAGTTCTGGGGCTCCTGACAACTTCTTCTGGCTGCTGCAGGCACCAGGCACACATACGGTGTACATAAATACATGCAAGCAAAACACTCACACACATAAACCAATAAAAGCTTTAAAAATTTAAACAAACTCCCTGTCTTAGGGTTTCTGTTACTCTGAAGAGATGCCATGGCCTAAATCTTATAAAGGAAAACATTTAGGTGGGGCTGATTCAGTTTCAGAGGTTTAGCCCTTTACTATCATGGCGGAAACATGGCAGGACGCAGGCAGACATGGGGCTGGAGAAGGATGAGCAGGCAGCAGGAGGAGAGAGGGACACTGAGCCAGGCTTGAGTTTTGGAGACCCCAAAGCCCGCCCCCAGTGACCTGCTTCCTCCAACAACGCCATTCTCACTCAAACCACCACATTCTTATTTTGTTATGACTCAATTTGCCCAAGTGGTTAAAGTCTAATATAGTTAACAAAAAACATGGCCAGGCATTGGGGCACACACTTCAATCTTAGCACTCAGGAAGCAGAGGCCAGTGAATCTCTGTGAATTCCAGGCCAAACTGGTCTACATAGTGAGTTTCAGGACAGCCAGGGCTATGTAGGGAGAACTTGTATCAACAAAACCAAACAAAAGGATTAACAAAATGCAAGGTATTATGTTGATTAGACAATACATTCTTTGTCTTTTAAGTCTCTGTCACTGGGCGGTGGTGGCGCATGCCTTTAATCTCATGTTCACAGAGACAGGTGGATCTCTGAGTTTGAGGCCAGCCTGCTCTACAAAGTGAGTTCCAGGACAGCCAGGGGTACGCAGAGAAACCCTCTATTAAACCATTTTCCAGAAACCTGGACAGCTCACTCAGACCTTCTGAGCTTTGAGCTTTAAACTGTTCTTACTTTTGTTTTCATCATTCATTTTTAGTCTCCGAAAAAAATCTTATTTTATTATATAAAATTTATCTTTATTTTTAAATATATTTTACCTGTATTCTAGAATTTTCTATCTCATTTATTATTTGTATTATTACTATTGTTATTTAATTTCTGTAAATAAAGATTGGCTCCAAATTATATACATGGTACATTTTCTTCATTCTTTTTAAGACAGGGTTTCTCTGTGCAGTCATGGCTGTCCTGGAACTCACTCTGAAGACCAGGCTGGCCTCAAACTCACAGAGATCCACCTGCCTCTGCCTCCTGAGTGCTGGGATTACAGGAATGGGCTACCGCCACCTGGCTACATGGTACATTTTAACAAAGTATGATCAACTATGTACGTGATGTCAAGCTTTCAAAACCTTCTCTCATACACTACATCCTTACCACAGTGTCCCATCCCTCCATGCCTCCTAGTCCCTGCCCCCAACCCCTCTACCCCAGATCCAATGCTCCTCCTGTTTTCCTTCAGAAAAGAGCAGACCTCACAGGGAAACACAGCATAGCAATTACATAGCAGTCAGTCAAACACAGCATAGCAAGTTACAATACGACTAGATACAAACCCCCATATCAAGGCTGGAGAAGACCACCCAGTAGGAAGAAAGGGTCCCAAGTGCAGACAAAAGAGTCAGAGACAGCCCCACTCCCACTGTCAGGAGTCCCACAAGAACACCAAGAAGCTTCACCATTATAACATATCTGCAGAGAACCTAGCTCAGACCCATACAAGGTGTGTGATTGTTGCTTCAGTCTCTGTGCGCCCCTATGAGCCCTGCTCAGTTGATTCTGTGGGCTGTGTTCTCCTACGATACTTCCTTCCCTCTTCCATGGCATTCCCAAATGGCTGAGAAACACTTAAAGAAGTGTTCAACACCCCTAGCTGTCAGGGAAATGCAAATTAAAACTATTTCGTTACTCCATCTTCCATTTGTTAGAATGTCTAAGATCAAAAACCCAAGTGGCATTTCATGCTGGGAACACTTCTCCATTGCTGGTGGGAGTGCAAACTGTACAATCACTATGGAAATTAATATGGCAGTTCCTCAAAAAACTGGGAATCAATCTACCTCAAGACCCTGTTATACCACTCCTGGGCATATACCCAAAGGACGCTCCATTCTACGAAAGAACACTTGCTCAACTATGTCCATTGTGGTTTTATTGATAATAACTGGAACCTGGAGACAAATAGATGTCTGGCAAGCAAAGACTGGATAAGAAAATGTGGTACATTTACACAATGGACTATTACTCAGGTGTTAAAAAGTGACATCATGAAATTTGCAGACAAATGGATGGAACTAGAAAAAAATCATCCTCAGAAAGATAAACATGGCATGTACTCACTTATAAGTGGATATTAGCTATAAGATATAGCTAATAATAATAAAGAATATCCATGCAACAATCCACAGACCCAGAGAGGCTAAATTATAAGAAGGGCCCACAGGATGCATGGGTCTCCCTGGGAGGAGGAACTAGAATGGATTTTGTAGGTGGACTGGGGCTGTGGGGATGGGAACAAGGGGGGTCAATCCAGGGATGGGGTGGAGGGGGAGAATACAGGGAAAGATGACTGGAATTGAGGGGTTATGGAATATGGAAACTCCCTGGAATCAAGGAGGGTGACCCTAGGAAAGACTCCTAGCAATGGGGGGTATGGAGCCTGACCAGCTATCTTCTGTAGCCAGGCAAGGATGTCAGTGGTGGGACACCAACCCAACCACAAAACCTTCAACTTGCAATTCATCCTGCCTGCAAGGACAATGGTTCTTCAAATCCCCCAATCGTGAGGAACTCCTGTCCTCTTCTCCCATTGGCTAGGACTTGCCCCATTCCAAACTCCCCGCCCTACTGGTTTAGGACACAGAGCCTCGTCTGATGGATAATTTGGGACTTGAGACAGCCCCTTTTCTGTCCCTGGGCTCAGTCACATGGCAGACTGTAACTTTCCAACAGACCTGCCACCAGCTAGGGAGAGGGGCTCAGTGCTCCCTGCCTGTCTGACTCTGATGAACTCCCAGTGACCTCATATAAAAATAAATGGACATGATCACAGTCCAGCTGGCCTTGGTGAGCTCCCATTAGATCAGTCATACTATTTCAGTGGGTGGACGCACCCCTTGCAGTCCTGACTTCCTTGCTCATATTTTACCTCCTTCTGATCTTCATCTGGACCTTGGGAGCTCAGTCCAGTGCTCCAATGTGGGTCTCTGTCTCTATCTCCATCCATTGCCGGATGAAGGTTCTATGGTGATATGCAAGATATTCATCAGTGTGGCTATGGGAGAAGGCCAGTTCAGGCATCCTCTCCTCTGCTGCCCAAGGACCTAGCTAGGGACATCTCTTTGGACACCTGGGAGTCGCTCTAGAGCCATGTCTCTTGTCAACCCTAAAATGGCTCCCTTAATTAATATATCTTCTTTCCTGGTCCCAAATATCCACTCTTCCTCCATCAGACCGGACTCTCTGAATGTGACTGACAATGAGAGCTGACTGAGAAGCCAATGATAATGGCACTGGGTTTTAATTCTACTGCATGTACTGGCTTTTTTTGGGAGCCTAGTCTGTTTGGATGCACACCTTTCTAGATCTGGATGGAGGGGGCTTTGGATGTCCCAGAGGCAGGGCACCCTGACTTCTCTTAGGACTGGAGAGGGAGGGGGAGGGGAGAGAGTGAAAGGGAAATGGGAGGAGGTGGAAACTTTTAATAAATAAATGAATAAATAAACAAACAAATAAATAAAGGTAACAACTCACTGCTTACATAGGCAGCTAGCTTTGTAAGGGAGGATAGTGAGCAGGACCGGAGAAGGGGGAGGCAGAGGCATCTGGAGAATGGGGTGATCTGGAGAGGAGCACCTGCCTCAATTATAGTTAAATGGGAGCACTGCAAAACCAGTCCCTGCCATCTGGTCAGCACACACTGCGCTCTCCTTGCAGGCCCAGTGCAGTGGCTGGATGCTGCCCTCATCTGGGGACCTCAGTCCTGCTGAGTTGACAAAGGGGCTTCCTGTGCAATCCTAACTCAGTGCACAGGTGTAGGTCCAAAACATGGGGGAGGAAAAGGAGGCTTTGGGGGACCTCAAACCCATCCCATTTGGTGACAAGGACCACTCAGGCTCACATAGATGCACAGAATTTATTGGACACAGAGACACAGGGCCATGTGGGCTTTGCTTCCTCCTGCCCAGGGTCACCTGGTATACTGGTCCCTCCAGGTGGGCAAGCTTGGCTGAGAGGAGGTGCTGTGTGAGGATGCAGGACTGAGCTCTGAGCACCCTACTCCTCCTCCTCCTCCTCCTCCTTCTCCTCCTCCTCGTCATCACTGTTCTCACCATCGTTGTCTTCGTCATCATCGTCATCGTCGTCATCTTTGTCCTTGTCTTTGTCAGCTTTCTTCTTTTTGGAAGTGTTAAGGCTGGTCTTTGGATTTCCTGGAAGTTGCGTGAAGCCCACATCCCGGGGACCATGTGTCCATTTGAAGCCCATCCCTCGGATGCAGATATGTGGTGTATACACGCCATTGACAGTCACTAGATGCTTGTCTGGACCTCCACTGTCATCAAATGGTTTGCCTCTGTTAAAACCAAAGGTAAACTCGGTCCCCTGGTTGGTAGTGAAGGTCAGGGAACACAGGCAGTTTGCCTCTTTGCCATGCACCTTTATCACGTGCTCTCCGTCCTTCAGCTGAAAGTCTTTATAATCCAATGAGTTGCTTCCGTAGATATCACTCCAGTGACTGCCGAACTGCAGCTGGATGCTGGAGGGAAATCAATCAGCGCACCCTCAGGAATGCCTACTCTTCCTCAAAACCAGCCCTGTCCTGGTTCCGACTCCAGAAGTGCCCGGCTCTGATATGGCAGACTGGAGTTCTTCCTACCATATCTTCCAGACTCATCTCTCCTCTCAGGCATCTGTGCCAGGGCAGCTAGCTCTAACCCTGCAGCTAGCTCTAAGCCTGACTCTTTTGCAGGGTCTGCCCAACACACAGTTACCCCTCGGGAGCCTCCTCCCCTGTCTGCCCCAAATGAGGCAGCAGTCACAGTGAGAACCCTCCGCTAAGGTCAGCACAGTAGAGATGGACTCATAGGCAGAGACCAGAGGCAGGTCTCTTTTTGTGTTGTCAGGTGGGAACAGGGGGGCCCTGGAAACTGCTCTGTGATGCAAAGCAGAAAGATGACCCCTCCCCCAAGTCTTCTAGACCATTGCTAATGCCAGCTTCTTCCTTCTATTGCAAGATGAGATGTGTATCCAATCAGACTCCATATAAAATGCAGGAAGGAGCTGGCAGTGGTGGCACGCGCCTTTAATCCCAGCACTCGGGAGGCAGAGGCAGGTGGATCTCTGTGAGTTCAAGGCCAGCCTGGTCTACAGAGCTAGTTCTAGAACAGGCTCCAAAGCTACAGAGAAACCCTGTCTTAAAAACAATAAAAAAAAAATATGCAGGAAGGCTATCCAGTTCAATCAGAATTTCAATAGTCGTAACTTTCAGTGTGAGTATATTTTATGCTACACGGTTTATTTGATTATTTTTGACATTGATTTGTTATTTATTTTGTGCATATGTGTGTATTTATGTGTGTGTGTATTCATGTAGCATATGCCAAGGTTTTAGTGAAGGGAGAGGAGAACCATTGGGATTTTGTTCTCTCCTTCCACTATGTGGGTTCCATGACTCAAACTCAGGCCAGCTTGCCCAGCCAGCACCTTTCCCTGCCAGAGCCATCTTGCAGCCCTTCCTGGAGACTGAACCCAGGGTGACACATGTGCTAGGCAAGCCACTAAGCTTGCTCTCTTTTTTGCCTTTTTATTTTAATTGAAACAGAATCTCACTGTGTAGCCAGAATTTCCTTGAACTTCTTCACAGTGGAAATCCTCCTGCCTCAGCCCCCTGAGTTCTGACGTTACTGACATGAGCCACCATGCTGGGCTCCAACCCTCTCTTTGCTTTCTATTCAGACAGGGCTTACGAAGTCGTCCAGGTTGAGCCCGAGGTGGCTCTGCAGCACAACCTCCCTCACGTTTGATATTCTCTAGCATCAGCATCCGGGGAGCTGGGATGACAGGACTGGACCACCAGCCCAGGCTCCAATAGTGCATTTTCAAAGGAGAGCCATACGCTCTCCAGCAGTAGGGAGGACGAGGCTGGGGGACTCTAAGCTTGAGGTCAGCCTGGGATACAGACTGAGGTCCTGTTTTGGGAAGTGATGGCTGCAGACAAGCATAGCGGTATGTCTCAGCTTCAGTCCCTAGCACCGTTTATACATATTTTCCAAACTGGATTGTATATGTAAGGGAGGAGAGAGCATGCGTGTTTGTCCTTGTGTGTGTGGTGTGTGTCTGTCTGCTGTATGTCTGAAATGTACATATGGCTGCTCTCAGCTTCCACGTGGGTTCTGGGGACCCAAACCGAGGGCCCCATATGTGCACAGCAAACACTTTATCTGCCCAGCCTTCTCCACATCACCTGACATGGATTTCTTAAGGACTGAGATGACCTCAATATTGCACAGGAGACACACTAAAAGAATATTCATTGTGCATCTGAAATTCTATTAACCTTGGGCACTGTGCTTGCATTTGCCAAGCTTGGCACCAGGAACACAAGGCCATGGCGGCATATAGGAGAACAACAGAGCTCATGAGGCAGACACTGGTGAGGACAGTCACGATCTGGCCTGTCCCTGGGGGATGGCCAGGCTCTCTGGAGCAGAGCAGAGGTCTAGAGTGGCAGAGTGACCTGCACATTTCATGTCCTGTGGACGCAGGGACATCTCTTAGACCATGGAATCAGTTTGTGTCACTACCAAGGAGCACTAAGTGGAGAAGGGAGCCTTCATCCTCTGTGATTCTTTCTGAACCAGAAAGGTGGAGGTTCCTCTCTGCCTGCCTCCCTGATGACTGTCCAGTCTACCCCAAGCCTGAGCATCCCAGCTCTGTGTAGGCTAATTCAGGTTAGGGATCTAGACCATCCAAAGGAGCAGGCACAACTGGGGAGTGCGGGAGCCAGGAGTCGGAAGCTACTCACCCCATGATGCACTTTGCTATTGTTAAGTAGACCCGGATGACCTTGATTTCACCCTGATCTTCACCACGAATGTAGAAATAGGTGCCAACTTTTCTGCCCAGTATGTCTGGAGAAAGCGAGGCAGAAGAAGATGCAGGGTCACTCCCTCACTCAGAGGCCCTTACACCTAGGACGGGATGGAGGAGGTGAATGCCACAAAGGAGGCTCAGGTACTCACTCTGGGCTCTGCAGGTGGGGCCAGCAAGGAGGGCCAAGGTCAGCAGCAGCAGCATGGCTCCTGAGGGTTTGGGGCACAAGCCTGGGGCTTGGAAGTCACAGGGAGATGGCAAGTCTTCAAGAAGGCTCTGAGGAAAAGACATCAGATCTAAGGGATCCCAACACCCAGACTGAGACAGTGGAGCATTTGGGAACCCTCTTTCCCATAGGCACCAAACGTTTCAGAAGAACCCAAAGACAGTTTCACCCACATGCCCACACTGAGAGACCCCAATGACAGTGTGCTAGCATTCTAACTAAGCTCTCAGCAAGAGGTCCCAGGATGTCACCTTACCCTGGGCTCCCCAAAGTCTAAAGCTTCTCCTGGAGAAGCCCCGTGTTCCAAACCTCTCCACCTGCCCTTCATGGTTCAGTCTCTATCTGGCTCAACCCATCCTCCCTTCCCCTCTGACCTCTCCTCCTGCACCAGGCTGGGCTGCTGCTCCTTCCTTACCTGTGCTGTGTGGTGTGAGCCCCTTGGCTCGTTCCTTTATACCCTGATGCCACTCAGTCATAGTGGCTGTGGGAACGGTTTCTGGAAATGCTTTGTCAGTTGGCCTTCAGAAACTGGACTTTTGCCAAACCCTGTAAGCAAGATGTTCATATGCTTTGCACCATTTAAAACTATGTACGCAGTATGCTACTACTGTGTACTCAACGTGTTTAAATTTATTTTGACTTTAAGAAAACAATGTAACCAATCTACCATGCCTGGGACTCCCATGTAATCAAGTTTTACAATCTAAACTAAACAAATAGTTTTAGAAGGCTAGGTCAGACACAGCAAGGGAACTAAGAAGGAGTGCATACAGGTTAGGAACTGTCAATCAGCAGAGGAGGGTGTTTATCAGAGGAAAATGAAAGAGAGGAGGGCCAGGATGATGGAGAAGAGTTTCTTCCTCCTCCTCTTCCTCCTCATCCTCCTGATGAGACAGACTTAGAATATGGGGGAAGTTGGGGAAGTGACTGCCAACACAAAAGCTGTGTTTAGAGCCAGGCAAGTTCCTCACAGAAGAGCCACTGATCTGATCTATGTCTTTCTTGAAGGAATGTGTTGCCTTTGCAATCTCGGCTCTTATTGTACACTCTTTGAGCTACTCGATAATGCAAGACATCCTGGTTTGCCAAGAACAAGCCGTGACCAAAGTCATGCAAAAGACTGTAGACGGCCTTCAGAAGAACAGCTCTGTGTATCACAGGAACAATGCCTGTCTTCTGCAATGACCTCTCCAAAACCAGCTGCTTCTTTCTGATGCTCACACCTGGTGCTCAGTTTCCATACACCCTTTCATTGCCTGACCCAGCACGATGTATGTGTGTTTGTCTGTGTTCTAACCTGCTGAGAGCAGCAGATTGAAGGCAACCTAGAAGATAACAAATCTCCACCATAAATGTTGGAAGCAACATGTGGACCCAGGTTGCTAACATCTGTTTGATGCTTTTGTTGTTTGTTTGTTTGTTTGTTTGTTTTTATGCTCTACTGGGTCAGTAGGGGCCAGTAGAGAAATTTCTTCCCTTGTTAAAATAAAAGTCTGGTAACAATTATTTGTTTGTTTGTTTGTTTCTTGAAAAAGGGTTTTTTCTTATAGCCCTGTCTGTCCTGAAACTTGATTCATATAGTCCAGCATGGTCTCAAACTCAGAGATTTGCCTGTCTCTGCCTTCCAAGTGCTGGGATCAAAGGTGTGTGCCACCACCACGTGACATGGTATTAAGACAAAATTCCACCCGCCTTTTCCCTCCCTGTTTCAATCTGCTGTTCAGTGAGCAGCAAAGGTGGTCTTCTGCTCAGTGGGGAAGGACCAATGAGGTCTGTCTGGTTTGCTTTTGCTTTAAAGGACTGTGCTAGAAATAAGTTCAGGGTTTCAAAAAGCCGCTCAGCATGACCAAACTTCCCTTCTGACAGAGATATGAAGAGCAAGTTCTCAAGCAGGAAATTCAACTGGTTCTATCCAAGTCCAAGGGACTGTGTCTTTTACCCACTGGCTGGTGCAAAAGATTTCACAGTTTGCTAGTTGGTTGTTTAGTTTGAAAGGAATTGGTGCAAAGAAAATGAAGGAAAGCAGGAAGGGGTGGGCTGCTCAAGTTCTGGGAACGTAGCAACCTTTGAATAGAGGAGAATCTAACTGGTTCTGCATAGCGGCTGGAGATACGCATAGGGGTTAACTGCGCGTGTTCCTCTAGAGGACCAGGGTTCAGTTCCCAGGACCTAGATGATGGCTCCCATCCATCTGAACTTCAGTTCCCTGATATCCAGTGCCCTCTTCTGGCCTCTGTAGGGACCAGTCACACATTGATACACATCCATACATTCAGGCAAAACATTCATACTTAAAATAAAGCTCAAAATATTTTTAAGCTTTCCATACATTTTACTAAATGGTGAAGATTTAAAAATTTGCATAAATCTTACAAAGTAGGAGTCACTAAAAGATTTACATAAACTTTATAATGTCAAAGAGATTGCATGATGTAAAATTGTAGTAAATAAACATTTTATTGTGTTTGATAGAAAAGACTAAGTTAACGTTTTATATAAATCCATCCTCTAATATCTAAACATTCTTTTCTTCAAACTCATTAACAAGGCATTGGCTCTTTTTTTCTGTCATATCATAAAATAAGAAACGTGTGGCTGGGTGGTGGTGGCCCATGCCTTAAATCTCAACACTGGGGAGGCAGAGGCAGGCAGATCTCTGAGTTCAAAGCCAGTCTGGTCTACAGAGGGAGTTCCAGGACAGCCAGGGCTACACAAAAAAACATTGTCTCAGAATCAAAAAGGGGTGTGTGTGGGGGGGTCCTGAGCAGATACTGATCCCTTCAATAAACTCCATGGATTTACCTGTGTGCCCCACCCCCTATCCCCTGGTTTTGGGGTTATAGCAGCAGGCTTCCCTGAGCAGCTTTTATGTGGGAATTCAAAATTGGGTCCTCCTGCTTGCACAGCAGACTTTTTCCCAAATAAGTCATCTCCCAAAGAGTCAAATTTCCTAAGGATCTTCACCTAACAACACAAGCAACCCCCATGGCTGCCTAAGCCTCTGATAGCAGTGATAATTTATCTCATATCAGCTTATGTTCCAGAAGGGTGAATCCAGATGAGCTTGATACAATAAATGTAGAGATAACTATTAAACCAAAACGCCAAACCAGGTGCACCAAAGAGCAAACAGAAGGCATGCTCTGCCAAGCAAAACCTGGACTTCCTGGTCACATAGCAAACAACCGTTTCAATGGCTCAGTGGAGCCATCATTCAAAATGATGAGCATCTCAAATGTCCCTTCCTTAACAATTGTCGCCAGTCGTGCAACAGAAGCCAAGTTCACCAGCAACTGTGCAAACTAGAAAGTGAACAATTAGAGTATTGTACATGGGCAAAAACAAAAGCTCTTCTCCTTCACGAATTCATCAGTATGCATTTATAGCCAACCAAAACTGATGGCACAGACCCCGGGACGGCTCCCTGCATCCCAGATGCAGGAGTCAGTGAGCCACTTGTTTTATTCTCAGGGGTTAATTTTATTCAACCTGGGAAGCTGATTTTAGCCGAGTTGCTGGAGGGAGTAAGGAGTTAGACCCACAAACCTGCTGTACCATAAAAAAGGATTAGGAGACAAATCAATAAATCGTACACACATACATAGCCCACACATACACACTAAACAGGACAAACAGAATAAAAAAGTGGAGAGTGGCTGGGAGAGACACCGATGCTTTTTGCACACCCATAGGCACACGTGTACAAACACAGGAACATGCTAACTCACTGAAAACACGGCCACTCTCATTCTCTCCCGCTGGAGCCAGCTAAGCCCTACCTCCCTCCCAGGAACCATGTGTCAATGTCACAGTAGGCGGTTGGTTGACTTCCCATGGGCGCTAAGGAGTTCAGGATGGAGTCTGTGCTGTGGGTAACAAGACTGGAAACACTTTAGTCAACAGTGCAGAATTGGAGGTTGACCTTCAGGGAACTGCTCCTTCCTTTGTTTCCTCGATCACTCGGTCTCTCATGAAGTCTCTGGGAATTAGACATTATTATCATTCTTTTTGGAGACCTGGTCCTCTGGATAGACCAAACACGCTAATAACAACCTAAAATTATCCATTAAAAGGCTTTGCTAGGATTAACAATATTACTACTTGAGAGCAATATTACCTGGAGAGAACAATATTACCACCATCCCTCCTTACACTTCATATTGGCCCTAGTTCTTGCAGACAAGAACTCCTTGCATTTCTGAAGTGCTTTATGAGTTCTTTTTTTCTTCTCTTAAAAATATATATATACACATATACATATATATTTATATATACATACATATATATGTGGCTTAGGAGATGACTTAGCAGTTAGAGGGCTTATTGACAACTATGAGGACCAGAGTTCAGATCCCCAGCAACCCACATAAATGCCAGGTGGCTCTAATGGGTCTGTCTGTAACTTCAGTCCCAGCAGACAGACAGGATGCCCAGAGCAAGCCAGTCATATTAGCAGTGACCTCTGGGTTTGATTGAAAGATCTGCCTCAATGAAAAAGGAGGAAGAGCAATCAATGATGATCCCCAGCATCCACCTTGGGCTCACACATGCACGCACACACACACACATACAAACACACACACACAAACACACACACACGCATGCATGCTTGCATGCACACCCAAACATACATATGTCCCCCCAACACATGGAAAAGGCACGTATATGGGACTGGAGAGAAGACCCAGTGTTTAAGAGCACTGGCTGCTCTTTTAGCCTTAGTTAGGTTCTCAGCACCCACAGAGTGGCTCACAACCATCTGCAAGGCCAGTTCCAGGGGATCCAATGCCCTCTCCCGGCTTCTACAAGCCCCAGGCAATATATGATGTGCACACATAAATGTATACATTATATATATACATATTTTAGAGCATGCACGCCTTTAATCCCAACACTCTGGAGGTAGAGGCAGGCAGATCTCTGTGAGTTTGAGACCAGCATGGGCTACATAGTAAGCTCCAGGCCAACCAGAACCACATAGTGAGACCCTGTCTCAAGAAACAAAACAGCAACAAATAAATAAGGTACTCATACACATGAACACCACATACACAGTAAATGTAAAACAAAGAGTACACTATTATTGTGTGTCTGTTCAATATATGAGTAAAGGATGTATACCATATTGTGCCTGTGGAGGTCAGAGGCCAGCTTTATGGAGCTGGTTCTCCCCTTCCACCTTTACATGGGTTTGGGAGATTGAACTCGGGTTGCCAGGCTTTTGTGGCAAGCACTGTGACCCACTGAGCATTCTCACTGGCTCATGGAGTCCCTTTCCTATATCCATGGCAGTTCCTAATGACGCAGGAGTTCTTCAAGTCAGCTTGTCTCTAGACTCTGGATTCTGACAAGAACATGGGTTACTGGTGTAGGAGGTCCTTCTGTTTATGTGTTGCTTTCATTGGTTGAATAAAGAAACTGCTGGCCTGATAGGGCAGAATTTAGGTAGGCGGAGTAGACAGAACTAAATGCTGGGAGGAAGAAGGGCAGAATCAAGAAGAGATGGATCTCCTGCCTGAGACGGACGCTGGTTAGAATCTTGCCACTAAGCCACAGGCCTGTGGCAATATACATTAATGGAGATGAGTTAAATTAATATGTAAGAGTTAGCCAATAAGAAGTTAGAGCTAATGGGTCAAGCAGTGTTTAAATGAATACAGTTTCTGTGTGATTATTTCGGGTATCACCTAGCTGGGCGGCTGGGATGAAAAGCAGGCCCTCTCTCCGACAACAGGTTACAGAGATCTCCCTGCAGACAAAGAAGACAAGCTTCATTCTCCACCAGAAGAACAGGCGTACACTAACAGTTAATAGAAAGGACCCTCAGGGCCAGCTCCTCTTCAGACCCTTTCTCTGTACTTTTGTGTAGAAAGAACTTTTCAATGGTCACGAGAGACAGCCTTTGGGTGGGCTAAGCCCTCCCTTTCCAATAGTACTCTCCCAACTATTAGAGAGGCGGTTCTGGCAATATATATCCAGAATGAATACGGATAGACTATGGCCGCAAAAGCCCGTTCAAGTCAGCCAACCTCCTTACACAGGAGCAACAAACCACACTCAGTCCATGCCTCCCAGACATGGTTCAGTCCCCAGCGTGGCTCTCCTGGATTACATCAAACAGGACCATCCCTCAGAAGGGTTTGCTGCTCATCCTTGGGCTGAGAATAATTTGGACCGCTCCCTATGAGAGCAAACAGCTCTGTGGTACTAACCCCTGGCCTTGGTTACCTCCAGAGTGGACTGACAGATGTCATCTAGAGTTGCTTGGGTGCAAGGGGCAACAGGGAAAAGTCCAACTGTTGTCCCAAGTTACCATACCCCTTCTTTCCAGGCTGAGTTTTCCATGGGGACAATCACTTAGCTCCCATTATTATCATAGCTACAGGACTCGAGGATGCCATTTGGTATGTTGAGACTCTCCGAATATACTGAGAGAGCTGAAGTGACTTTGACTCTATCTGTTCCAACAAACTATGTCATCCATTCTCAATATGTCAATCAAAGCAAAAAGTAATACTGAAAACCAGAGAAAAGAGATGTAGTCAGTGTGGTCACATTGGGATGAGGAACAGAAGGAGGGCACCCCAACCCCCAAGTCCATCTTCAGGATCCTGCCATGAGTTTTAGGTCTAAATAGAGGGCAAGCTGTGTGCATAATCAAAGTGTTAGTCAGAGTTAGTCCTATCCATCAAAGACTATATCTCATGAGTTATCAGAATGATGTGATGTGAAATTATTTTCTGGTAGGTAAGTTCTAACTCTGGCTAGTGGGAGGGTTTCAATCAGTCCATTTTCGCAGCCTGGGATTCCTGGGGTGCCATTAGGAGCAACCCAAGACAGCTCTTCTTCATGGCCCACTTGGTAGCAAACGATTCTGGCATGCAACGTTTGAGGGAAGTCATGAGAGATCCATCCGAGTCAGCAAGCATCTCTGGAACACACTGAATAGAATGCTGTTTCCATCAGAAGGGGGCTGGCTGTCTTCGGGGTCAATTCTTTCAGTGGTCTCACAGCTGAAGGGAAGGCGTAGCACCTCTCTCCAGAACTCTTCCCCACCTGCTTGTCAGCTACAATGCAACCTCTCTTCCTGATCCCGAAGTCATGCAATAATGAGAAAATATGACGAGAAAAGCAGTCATAGAAAACTGTACACTCTAGATACTCTTGGAGCATCAGTCTCCTTGTACTATTATCAAGATTGAATGCTGTGTCTATAGCCCTAACAATTCCACTCTCATCTGCTTTACATGACCTACAAAACCAGATTCAAACCAACCCAGACACCACCATGTGTTTTGGTAAGCAACCTCAGAATTAGCTCTACAGATTTCATAGTGGAAATAGCTTAGACTTATTATAATCTTAGCACTAATCCTATTAGTCTCTAGACTTTGTGTGTTGTATTGCTGCCTCAACTCTCCCTTACAGCTGACCCACCCTCAGATGGTTCCGTGGCAGTCTAGCACTGGGCATCTGGATACCTTGATTGTACACTGAGGCCAGAAAGTAGACAGGAGTGAAGACAGTATACCCCATCTCAGCACGAGGTAACCAGACTGACTCAACACCTCCTGAATGACTTTAGGGTCTCAACTCTCGAGGGAGAGATTGTTAGATAGCTAGTGATATGTTGGCAGGAATGGAAGACATTTGGGCTGAACGCGGCTCTCATAGTCAACAGCTTGTAAAACCAGCAGTTTATAAAACTGGAACTACAGGACCCTGGTCACACAAGTCCTATCTCTGGCCACGGGAGGAGCTGAGACATCGTGAACTCGTCAGAGCCTCATAGTTAGATTCCTGATTACTATACAAGGATATACCATCACCCTCCTAATGCCATCATCCACAAAGACCTGTCAACCATCCACACAGGAAAAAGCCCCTTGGGAAAGGCATTTTAGAAATCGTGTGGAGCCTGACCAAGACAACGATCCCTTAGGCCATTGTCCACTCTTCAGCCCTCCGCTCTACACTGTAATAAACCCTAGCTGCCTCCTCTCCAGGGTGCTCTGTGTGTCTTGTCTGAATTCTTTTGATGATCACAAGGGCCAAGGAGTCCAGCGTGCATTCTAACTCTGTTAGATCAGCTGTGTGTGCCTGTGGGTCTCTCTCTCTCTCTCTCTCTCTCTCTCTCTCTCTCTCTCTCTGATCGGTGGGTGGTTTGAGACAGGGCTTCTCTGTGTAGCCATGGGTGTCCTAGAACTTGCTCTGTAAGCCAGGCTGGCCTTGAACTCACAGAGTTGACGCACACCACCACTGTCTCGCTTGTGGATCTCTTTTATGTGAGTTCCTTGGTCTCATCACTGTTTTCTCAGCAGAAGCCAGAACTCTAGACTCCACTCACCAGCAGGCAATCCCTCATTTACTTCCTTCCTCTGTCACCAAAGCTTCCAGGAAAAGCTGGATTTGGTCCAGAAAGCTCCAGAATTTTTTCCAGCCTGATGCTGACAATGCACAAAGATAGCCTGCTGTCTCCTCTTTTTCGGTTTTCCCTCCCCAGATGGAAATTGTGGAGGAGAGAGAAGATGGAAAGTGTGCTCATACAGTCTTTAAGCCCCGAGGCTTAATCTGGCCGACCAAGGAAGGCTCTCTGGTGCTGGTGTGGGGGTTGAGGGCACAGTAGCCAGGGTGGTTCTGGGTCCGGGAGAGATGATGTAGCATTGCATCCACAGCTCTGGTAGCCAATGTCTGCACATCTGTTGAAGCAGTCTCTTACAAGTTGCTCTTGCTAAGAAGTGTCCACACTTCTGTCCTCACATTAACTAAAAGCAAGATGAAAGTCTGACATCTCTGCTTTCATTTTGTGCCCGTCACCTTGGCGTCTAGTCAAGTGGTACCCAGCTTTCTCCAAGGATACAGGAACAAGAGTAAGTGGGCCTCTTCTCCGTTTTTACAGTGTCCCGATGGTGGCAAAGCTCCTCAGGTTCTCTAGCCATCGTCCTAAATGTGCAATCACCTTGGATTCCAGTGTTCTCTGAAGTTTTAGTCTCAC
The DNA here is from genome assembly GCF_037038515.1 of Microtus pennsylvanicus. Taxonomy (NCBI): domain Eukaryota; kingdom Metazoa; phylum Chordata; class Mammalia; order Rodentia; family Cricetidae; genus Microtus; species Microtus pennsylvanicus. The sequence continues at coordinate 91,749,320 of NC_134589.1, forward strand.
TGGAATCCAGGAGAAGGGCTATGATGATGTTGCACCCTGCAACGTAATTTTCTCTGAGAACGTTTCTTCCTTCAAGCAATAAGAACTTCTTCCCAGCACCTTGCAGCATATAGCTGAGGTAACAACAGACAAGACCACACCTAGACCAGGGCTGCTCAGTTATGCATCCCTCTTGCCCTTTGTCTTCATTCTTATGTGATTGCATATATGTTTCATGTATGTTGTCCGTGCATACATGTGTGCGCCTGCAGAGGTCAGACAAAGGCATCAGGTGCCCTCCTCTGTCACTCCTCTCCTTTATCCAATGAGGCAGAGCCTGTCCTTGAACCTGAAGCTCCAGTTTGTCCAGCTAAATTGGCAGCCAATAAGTCCCAATTATCCTCCTGTGTCTGCCCCCCATAGCACTGGGGTTGCAGACACTGTGAGACCATGCCCAGCTTGTTAAATTTGGGCTAGGATACAAACTCATGTCCTCGTGGTTGTACAGCAAGCACTTTTAATCACTGACCCATCTCTCCAGTTCCCCATTTCTTCTCTATTTAAACCCCAAAACTCTTGTCAGTACCCTGAAGATGGAACTGGGGTCACAGATGTCATAAATATGCTAGGTCACCAGTACAAATATGTTTGTGTGTTTCCACAGTGTCAATATTTATTGAATAACAAAAAATTCATAAGGGACAGTGGCTTCATTGTCAGCAATTAGATGCCAGATGTCCATCTCTTTACATGAGGGAATTGTACCCTTTCCTTGGTCTCGTGTGTCTCATAAATTCTTGGGGCTGATTCTCCTGATATAATTTTAATATACTGTACTAGCTGGTTTTGTGTCAACTTGACACAAGCTGGAGTCATCAGAGGAAGGAGCCTCAGTTGAGGAAATGCCTCCATGAGATCCAGCTGTAAGGCATTTTCTCATTTAGTGATTAGCTGGGTAAGGGCCAGGCCATGGTGGTTGGTGTCATCCCTGGGCTGCTGGTCCTGGGTTCTATAAGAAGGTAGGCTGAGCAAGCTTGTAAGCAGCTCTCCTCCATGGCCTCTGCATCAGTTCCTGCCTCCGGGATCTTGCCCTATTTGAGTTCCTGTCCTGACTTCTTTCAGTGATGAACAGCAATGCTGAAGTGTAAGCCTAATAAACCCTTTCCTCCCCAGCTTGCTTTTTTGCCATGGTCTTTCATCACAACAACAGAAACCCAAACTAAGACACATACCAATGTGCTTCTACAGTCTCAATAAATGTATAGGCTGGTACCTTTCCTGCTTCCGTGAACAGGTCATTGGTAAGTCTCTGTACATGAGTGGCACCAGACACCAGACAGACAGAGGGCGCCATTCATGTGCAAGAGTCATCTTGTATGCTCAGGTGTCAGAAGCTATTTTGACAACTACGAACTAATCAGGGAATCCTCTGCTGGCTAACTTTCCAAGTCCTGGAGGGTACTCTGGTGGGCTTTGGGAAAGAAGAGCTATCAGCAGTTCTGCCCAACACTGGGTCCTGCATGCTACAATACTGTGGTAATTTGAATAAGAATGGCCCCCATAGGCTCATATATTTCAATTCTTAGTCATCAGGGAGCAGCCCCACAGTGAGATGGATTAGGAGGTGTGGCTTATTGGTGTGGGTGTGGCCTTGTTGGAGGAAGTGTGTCATTGAGGGAGGGAGCTTTGATGGATCAAGAGCCCACCCCAGGCCCAGGAGCTCTCTCTTCTGCTGCCTGTGGATCCAGATGTAGAACTCTCAGCTACCTTTTCAGTACCATGTCTGCCTGAATGCCGTCATGCTCCCCACCATGATGATAATGGACTAACCCTCTGAAACTTTAAGCAAACCCCAACCAAATGCTTTCTTTTATAAGAGTTGCTGTGGCCATGGTGTCTCTTCACAGCAATAGAACACTGACTAAGACTAATTCCTACATGCTAGGCAAGTTGTGCTCAGTGGTGCAATAGTGGCGTAGGTTACAGGGCTAACCAATTGTCTTCTGATTAGATTTGAAGCCTGTTACATTGGAGGGACTTTATATTTGGTACTCTAAACTTGGTTAGAATCCCATGACTGAATATATCATAGTCTGTTGGGCGAACTTAACAGGTGTTTTGCTAAATGACACTGCTTTTATTTAATTTTTTTTGTTTTATTTTATTTTTAGACAAGGTCTTACTATGAAGTTCTCATTGACTTGGAACTTACTACGTACATCAGCAGAGATCTTCCTGCCTGTACATACTAAGTGCTGAGATTAAAGATGTATGCCACCATAACCAGGAAACTACCTTCTAAATATATATGTTTATTTCCATAGATTTGTGTGCCTCTCAACCTTGGTCAGAGAAGTTTCTTTTTGCAATGGGCAAAATACTGATCAAAATGCTAAGAACTTGTGGTTGTGCATGCTTGGTCACCTACAGCCACCTCCTCCCCATCCAAGACTCAGTCAAGGACCATCACAGCCACCTCCTCCCCATCCAAGACTCAGTCAGGGATCATCACAGCCACCTACAGCCACCTCCTCCCCATCCAAGACTCAGGGACCATCACAGCCACCTACAGCCACCTCCTCCCCATCCAAGACTCAGGGACCATCACAGCCACCTACAGCCACCTCCTCCCCATCCAAGACTCAGGGACCATCACAGCCACCTACAGCCACCTCCTCCCCATCCAAGACTCAGGGACCATCACAGCCACCTCCTCCCCATCCAAGACTCAGTCAGGGACCATCACAGCCACCTACAGCCACCTCCTCCCCATCCAAGACTCAGGGACCATCACAGCCACCTACAGCCACCTCCTCCCCATCCAAGACTCGGGGGCTGTCACAGAAGAGCAGTACAGAGGAAGGGAAGAACTGTGAAGCACTGAATTGTAAACAGGATGTGATGGTTGCACAGACTAATTTACAGCAGCTGCGGTTGCCTGCACAAGATATCTATAAGATCAAGCTCGTCAACATTCCAGGGATAAGAGAGCGGCTCCCAGCACCCCACCCCTAGCTGAAGAGCTATTGGCAGTTGGTAAAAGTTGAGGGAGGGAAGAGTCATTTTTCTTTAGGAGTGTGGCCATTGGGAGGTTATGACTACAGCATAGAATCTGCCTGGAAAGCTGGGTCCAAGCTTGACTGTGCTGGCTTTTAACAGGTAAGATTTATACTTGTGGAAGAAAGAAGAAAAAAAGCTGCTTGCAATAGAAGCTTAACGGAAGAATTGACAATAGTGGACAACAGCTTAATATGCTTAATATGTTTAAAAAGCAGGGTTGGAGTACATATACAGTGTTTTTGTAAGAGATTCAAAAGTACATACAAATTTAAAACATGGGGGGGACTGGAGAGATGGCTCAGTGGTTAAGAGCATTGCCTGCTCTTCCAAAGGTCCTGAGTTCAATTCCCAGCAACCACATGGTGGCTCATAACCATCTGTAATGAGGTCTGGTGCCCTCTTCTGGCCTTCAGGCATACACACAGACAAAATATTATATAATAAATAAATAAATATTTTTAAAAAATTTAAAATTTGAGATTTATGTTTTCTTAGTCTGGAATCCACTGCCCCAATTCCTTTAACCTGTGGTGCCTAACCTCCCGCCTTTTTATTACAAAAAAGGAGATGGGAATGTAATGATCTGTCTCTTTAAGAGACAAGCCACGAGCACCCCCTCCCCCATGTGCTGAGGCAGGCAGGTCTTCCTTCTTGTTTACATCCTTAGTCTCTCTCTCTTTTCCAACTCCCTCTTGGAGATGCAGCTTCGGTCTCTCCTCTCTCTCTCTCTCTCTCTCTCTCTCTCTCTCTCTCTCTCTCTCTGCCTCTGCCTCTCCCTGCCTCTCTGTTCTTCTCCCCTTCTCCCTTCCCTTCCATAACTACTAAATAAATATCCAGCCTCATTCTGTATGGTGTGCCTATCCGTCTGTCTCTCGCCGTCTGTCTATCGCCAGCCTCCACTGGGGACCAACCACCTTTGGAGACCTGCTGAGTGGTCTCGTGCACCATCCCTGCCTGGGACTGGCTGCTCTTGGGACCCCCTTCCCACTGCCTGCCGCCGCTGGGGATCCCACAGCAAGCTACTTGGGGATCTGTAGCAATTTTTAATAATCCATTACACCTGCCCTCTCAGATACTTTGTCAATGATACGTGGTTCTTTGCTAGGATTTTGTGCCCAAAACACTGACCAATGGTTTCAGAAATCTTCTTACTCTGTGTTTGGTTGGAAGCATCACCCCAGCTCCCTAACACCCATTTATACAAAAAGTCCAGATTGTTTGCCTGGGGCTTCATCCCAGCTCCTGGAATAAGCCCCCTCCCCAGGGAAGGTCAAGACCACTCCCACAGGCTATTTAAACTGTGCCTCAGAAAATAAACACATGGTCTCCCAGCAGTGTATAAACCTGACTTTTCCTATAGGGCAACCAGATAGCTCCCCCATACCATGAAGCAATGGGGTGAAAACGATTCAGTCAGTCAAGTCCTTGTTCTCATAGACAAAATCTACAAAAAAATGGTCCCACACTGCCGGGGTCTGATGCCCCAACATAAACTATCTTTCCCTCCAGACTAGCATGAAGGCACGGGAATAATTGAGACACAGTTCACACAGCAATATCGGAAGGGAGTCTTGGGGTTCTTTCAAATCCTGAAGATCACCCCGTGTTTATTATCCAAACACCTTTTTCCCCCCAAGGTAAACTGAGGTGTAACTTCATTAGCCTTCTGTTTCCAGGATAGCAAGACTAAAGTCATGTCTGCGGCTCTGTCACTAGCTTGGAATTGACACCTCTTCCCAGGTGATCTACATAATAACAAAGCAAGGAGCAGCATATCCTAAGCTCAGGAGACATCATCTGAAGATGCTTTTAGCACCTCTGTTGCTATTGTGGCCTGAGAGTCTGGCTGCTGATACAATGATAAATATGTGGCCTGTATAAAATTACCCCACACCACACAAACCTTTATTGACAGTACTCACTGATAAGAAAGGAGCCTCATCCAGGAGGCAGTATGTCTGCTCTAACAGCAGACTCAGGAAGGTGTGATCTACAGGTCTTCTGCTCTACTTAACAGGCTACTAATATTCTGTATCACCCTTCTCCTTGGTTTCAACTAACATAGGATCACAGCCCCGGAAATTAAGAGGAAAGAGCAGCAATTTGTAATCCCCAGCAAGGCAAGACTTCCTTTACTTCTTCAAACATTTTTTTCTAGTGTCTGCCTTTGAATTAGCTAATAAGATATCATTCAGACTGTGATAAATTACAGATTGTGGAAACTGTACAAGAATTATTTCCAGTAGTTTTGCATAAAATATTGCACAGCATGGGGCTATTTAACATTTCCCTGTGGAAGAATCTTTCACTGATATCTCTTAACTGGATGAGAATTATTACAAGTAGGTACCGTGAAAATAAATTTATCCCTATCCTTTTCTTGTAGAGGTATAGTGAAGAAACAAGCTTTTAAATCAGTAACTGTAATAGGCCATTCTTTAGGTAACAAAAAAGGCAAAGGCATTCCAGGTTGTAGAGAGCCCATTGGCTGAATTACTTTATTTATGGCTCTCAGGTCTGTCACCATTCTTCATTTTCCAGATTTCTTTTTAATATTTATTTATTTATTTATTTATTATGTATACAATATTCTATCTGTGTGTATGTCTGCAGGCCAGAAGAGGGAACCAAACCACATTACAGATGGTTGTGAGCCACCATGTGGTTGCCGGGAATTAAACTCAGGACCTGCTTTGGAAGAGCAGGCAATGCTCTTAACCTCTGAGCCATTCTCCAGCCCCCGCTGGAGATTACTTTTTAATAACAAATACAAGAGAATTACAAGGGCTCACATATTCTTCAATATGTCTAGCATTTAGCTGCATCTGAACCAACTGATTTAAATAAAGCCTGTAGCTTCTCTAATGTCAAAGGCTACTGGCCAACCCAGACAGGTTTGTCAGTAGGGCTGTGGGTACCTCTGAGAGTTCAACAGCTATTGTGTCCTGTTTTTGTACAGCCTGGATAGTCTGTGACTATTTTTTAGAGTGCCTTATAATATTATTCCTAGAAACATGAATTGGTTTATGGTCTGCTTCTGAGATTGAAGGAATATTAGTGTGTCCATTGCTGTAACAAATCTCTCTTGCTCTCCATCTCCCCCCCTCCCTCTCTCTGTGTATCTCTCTCTCTCTCTCTCTCTCTCTCTCTCTCTCTCTCTCTCTCTCTCTCTCTCACTCTCTGCTCCGCTCCTGGTTCTCTCCAGTCCAGGTCTACTCTGCTGGCCAGGTTCAGCCTCTCTTTCTCTCTCTGCTCTGGACTCTTCCTGTTGCCTCCGGCTGTTCTCTCTCATGTTTGTAGTGAAAACTTCCCCTTGACCAGACTAAGAAGCAATCATGCCATCAGTTTATATGTCAGTCATGAATACCATTTTGAGGACTCTCAAATTACATCCAAGGGTTGTGAAGACACTTCTCTATTGATAAATGAGATTACAGGTGCCATCCAGGTGCCTTACATGGAATTACAATGTGACCAAACAAAGCCAGGAGTAACAAAATGTTTAATGCTTGTCCTCTTACTGAAAATATGGTTTCTGATGAGATTCCTAGGAAACATCAGGCTGTTTCGCTGAGAAACTCTCTGCAGTCCACGCCTTGTCTTCTGTTGTGCTATTGGTGAATTGCTTGTTACTTAAAGACTGAGGTCAGCTGCAGTCTGAGTGGTTATTTGGAGTTACATGCCAAGGAAGCTAGGTCTTGCTTGACAGTTTGTTTCTATTCTTTGTAACCTGGTTTTCCATTTGTATTGAGATTTTGTTAAAGAGTTATCTCTACATTTGTGGCATGAGACCCAAGTGGATCTTCTTGGGCTACTTTGCCACAACAGGTGATATAAATTATCAGCACCCTTAGCAGCACTCTGGGCCCCTTTATTTGTGTCTATATCTGTGCGGTGTGCATGTGATGTATATGTCTGTGAGTGTGCACGAGAGTGAGGAAAGGCACACACTTACATGTGCGTACATGCATGTGGAGGCCAGAGATTGACCTTGAGTGTCTTTCTCTGTTCCTCTCTGGCTTATTCGTGAGCCAAGATCTCTTCACTGAAGCCAGCCCTTGCAGATTTGGCTGGACTAGCTGGCCACTGAGCACCGAGGATCAGCCTGTCTCTGCTCCTCCCCAACAGGTCCCATGGCTGTGGTTATATTTGGGTAGGTGCTGGGGAACCAAACCTGGGTTCTCATTTTTGCACAGCAAGCCCTTTACACATTGAGCCATCCCCCCAGCTCCTCCAGCCACACCCTTTTTTTTGATCCCTCAGTGCCAAGAAGCTTGGTGAGACCCAGCTCTTGGCAAATGTTTAGTGGCCTCCCTGAGGACCCCTGAACACCCAGAGAAGCCTGGAACAATGTAGAGTCAGCAGAGGACAGCCGAGTGTGGACCACATACACAGAACAGGACACAGTGGTGGTGTCTGAGCTGACACGCAGAGACTATAGCCTAGGGTCATTGTAGGCAGAGCCTAATCCTTGCCTGATCTACTTCTACCCACCCTTCATTTCAGTTCACAGAGACTGCTCAGAACAAATCCCACCTGGACACAGAGTTCATGCAGATGTTGTATTTATTAGTGGGTTCAGTTTGGAAATCGGGGAGGGGAATTAACACAGACCGCTTCAGCTTGCGTGGCCATGCGCCTTAGTCTGTGCACGTCCCACTTGCACTCCCCCACACAAATTTGATGGCCCTTAACCCACCCCTCACATAAAAGCCACAGAAACCCTTGAGCACATGGTCAGCATTTTGAGGGTAATCGGAGAACTCATTGGGACCTTTAAGGGACCCAAAATACTGATCCCGTGGCCTGCTGGTGTACAGGACTATTTGCTGAATATAGGTTCTGTATGTGCCGAAGACCCAGAGGACGTGTTCATCCTCGCTCAGAGTTAGCACCACAGGAGTCCCCTCGGCGTAGCCACTTACATCACCCCAGTTGTGATCATGCTCCGCCTGGACACTAGGAGAGAGGACAAGCTTAGGACCCTCATCCAGACATGGCGTGACCTGCCTCCTGGTCCATGGTGCCCCTCCCTGCTCTCTTCTGACTTCTTGAGACACACAAACAAGTCCCTCACTTGGAAAGCCACTCTCAGACACTGTGGTCCTTACTCAGCCTGCTGGGGACTCAGTCCCCCCACATGCACAGTGACATCACAAGCAGAGCAGAACCTGGTTACCTGCTCAGGAGACCTTCAGACAGAACAGCTACTGTCACGAGAAACTGACCCTGGCCAAGCTGGGAATTTCTCAGTTTTGGTCACTTATAAGACAACAGCATACCCAGAAGAACAGGTGCCTTCCATGCTCTAGGGGACTTCACCAGCCCCACCCACTGACTCCACTGGCATCCTCATCCTTCCGGCCTCAAGGAGGGTGAACCCCACTATGAAAGGCCTACTTTGAGTTTTCTGCTTCCAGCATATCATGCCACTAATAATCAGTCAGAGCTCCCCTCTGACCCTTAGCTCTTAGACTCTAGCCAGACAGCTTAGATTTTGCTTCAAGTGTGGGGACTCAGCACCTTGTGTGTTTGACTTGAGTAGGCAGGTGCATCTCCAACCTTGATCAACCAAGATGGGCTGATCAAATGGATTAAAAATGGATTCTATAATAACAAGAGTGTAATCAAGAGAGGTTTTTTGGGGACAGAGACAAGACAAAAGGTTTGTCTAGTGGCTTCCTGACTATAAACATCAAATAGCTTTAACCAGTCACCAGGAGCCAAATGGGAACTCTGTGGGAAGACACCATTGATCAGTCACCCAACAGGGCTACGGAATAACTCAGTTTCTCTGCCTCTGTCCTCTGTGTGTGTGTGTCTCTCTCTCTCCATCCCACCTCTCTCTCTCTCTTTCTCTCTCTCTCTATCGCTCTCTCTCCCTCTCCCTCTAGACCATGTACTTATAGATGGGTTCCTGAAACTGGAAGAATTGGGACAGGACACAGCAGGAGGAGCCGTGACCCCGCTCATACTTACCCCATGATCACGTTATTCCGAACATACATGCGAACTCCTGTTAGGTTTTTTCCCTCAGGTATGGAAGTACAGAAAGGTGTGCCCGTTGTTGTGCCATGATAATCTGTGTGGACAGAAACCCAGCAAGGAGAAAGTCCACTCAGCCATGTGGAGGGCCTGTCTTCCCACCCTTGAAGCCAGGGAGGTTGTCCTGCGACCTCATTTAGTCTGTGGCAAAGGCTGAGAAGTGTCCCTGGGCTCCGGGGTTGAGAAAGATGAGGTGGCCACCAGAGAGAGGAGCAGAGGTGCACACCCCACAGCTGGCTTACCATCTGCCGAAAGGGCTGGGGTCCCCAGCAAGGCAAGAATCACCAACAGCAGCATGACCTCCGGCTGAAACATCTCAAGATCTGAGAGAAAGAGCAAAGATGACCTAACTCCTAGTCAGGGAACCAGCTGGACTTCGCCATGCCCGCCCCTGGGAGCCATGCGCCTTACCTGACTGGGAGAATCTGCCCAGGGTATCTCGTGCCTGGACCTCCTGCCCCTCCCCTTATATGCTCCTGGAGTCTCTTGGGCCCCTGTCCAGAAGGAAGCAGCCACAGGCCACCAGAGGGACAGGAAGGCCCTGGTGGGGGGCTCTTCCTGGGAGAGTTCTCAAAGCCATGTGGGGAGGCTCCAGGACACACTGTGTTTGCCGACTTGGCACTGCAGCTTACATCAACAGGGCTGGTGACAGTGACAGCCATTTATTCCTATTGTCACCTCTGGGTTCTCTCTCATGAGAGCCTGGTCAGAACCTGGTATTACAAGTGGGGGAGGTTTGCTGGGAGCCCTTCCCCAGCTCTGCCAGGCAGGTTTCAACCAGCTCTGCTGAAGGAACAACTGGCCTCAGAAAGTCTACAGAGCAGTAGGAGTCCCAGGCCTCCATAAGCTTAGGCAGCCCCAGGTCTGTCAGTCTTTCCAGAGCCCCTACAAGGTCCTGATGACCTCAGAGAGTCAGGGACCACAATCATGCTCCTGCCCTGCTTAAGGAACAAGGGGCACTTAGTCATTGGCTGCTTGACCTGTCACTCAGGTGTTCAAGGTGGTCTCCCTCATAGACTGGATTTAGGAACAGGACGGGTGAACAGGTGCCGAGGGACTCGGAGGTTTTGGGGATAGAAAGACACACAAGACGTTAACAGGAGCCACAATTAGAGGCAGAGACTGAGGGGAGGGTGAACTCTCTTGTCCATCCCATCTGTAGCACCTGAAACCAGACCAGGGTGTGTGTCTGTCTGTCTGTTTGTCTGTCTGTCTGTTTGTGTGAATGTGTATGTTTTGTGTTTGTGTGTGTCTCTGTGTGTCTCTGTGTCTGTGTGTATGTCTGTGTGTCTGTGTGTTTGTCTCTGTGTCTCTTTTTCTATGTGTTTGTGTGTCTTTGTGTCTGTGTTTGTGTGCCTCTGTGTGTCTGTGTGCCTGTATATTGTGTGTGTCTGTGTCTTTGTCTATATTAATGGGATTGAACCCGAACCACAGATACATTTGGCATGTGCTCTCCCTGAGCTTTTAAGGGTCTTCCGTTTCTGTGTTACTTGTATGTGCATGTAGATTCGGAGTTCATGCATGTGTGTGCACATGTCAGTGTACATTAGGTGTCTTCTTATTTTTCCCCTCCTTCTCCCTTTCCTCTTCCTCCTCTTCTTCCTCCTCCTCTTTTTTATTTCTTGAAGACAGGGTCTTTCTATCACCCAGGCTGGCCTGGACTAGGTTTGCCTCAGATACACAGAGATCTACCCCATCTCCCAAATGCTGATATTAAAAGCCTGAAATACTCCTATTTTTAATTTTAAACATTTTTATGTATATGGGTCATTTTGCCTGCACAAATGTCTGTGTACCACTTTTATGTTCAGAATGCTTGGAGGCCAGAAGAAGGTAGCAGAACCCCTCGAACTGGAGTTACAGACAGTTGTGTTAGTGCCGGAGTCCAGCCCCGCTCCTTGGGAAGAACAGCTGCTGAGCCACCTCTCCAGGCCTTTATCCCTGCTTTTAGACCATCTCTATCTAATCCTAGAGCTCCCTGGTTCGGTTAGACTGGCTTGTCAACAGGCCCCTAGGATCCTCCTGTCTCCCCACTTTCTCTGTACTGGCATTACAACCATGCATGGCCACAGCCAGTCTTTTTTTTTTTTTTTAAGACAGGGTCTTTGGGCTGGGCTCCAACTCCCAGAGATCGCCTGCCCCTGCCTCCCAAGTGCTGGGATTAAAGAGACGAGCCACCACTGCCCAGCTGCTTTGCTTAATCTTTAAAACATATTGTGAATTCAGAACTTTGAGAGAAATGTAAGCTGAGAAACAGCAAAAGTAGAGGAAGATATATAAATATATATGCATCACCGAATTGTGGCGCTTTTTCTCTCAAGGAGCCTGCACGCCTGTCCTGGTGCCGTGTACCATCGTCTTCCTATGCACTCTCTGCTTAAATACTTGCTAAGAAATTCACTAATGTTGCTTTGCTCTGGTTCAAACAGAAGTTCTCTTATGGGGCATAGATAAGGTTCTGGCTTTATGTAAACAGAAGTCCCTAAACAGGAAGGGAAATCCTCCAGCTGCTGTGGGTTTGTTGAGCGGTGTCTCCCTGCAGAAGCCCTTCTCTTGGGCTTCTCTGGATATTTCTGTAGCTGCGGGTGAGCTGAGTTTGCCTTGATTGCTCTTCATCATCTCAGCCTCACTTCTCTGGCTTCTGTTTCTTTTGTTTCTCCTTTCCTTTGTTTTCTGACTAGAGACCCATCAAGTATTTAATACATGTCTCCAGCCATCAGCTAGGAAAACCCAAAGTCTCCATACACTTGTCTTGGGTCAGAGAGAGGAGCACACAGCTTGCCTAGGAAGACATCGCTAAAGGAATGACCCAGGACATGTTCTGAGCTGCCCTCTGCATAGACAAGTTCAGGAGCCTTGCCTCGATTCTGTTCAGATGAACTGACTCTGGGGTGATCCCAGAGAAGCTAACCTGGTTAGGAGTTACATTTTCAGACCCAAGCATTTATTGGCCAACTAGTTGCTGAAGAGGACTCTTGTCTCTTTCTATTGGTGCTAAGGTTCTTCTGTCTGCCATCTCTCCCCCACTAAGCTACCTTACTGAATCTAAGTGTGGTATACACCTGCAGGAGCCCCTGGAGGCTGGAAGGGGGTGGCAGATCCCTGGAAATAGTGACAGGTGTTTGGGAGCTGCTATTTGTGTGCTGGGAACCAAACCCCAGTTCTCTGCAAGAGCAGTAAGCGCTCTTAACAGGCCAACCATCTCTCCATTCCCCTCCCCAGCTGTCTTTAGAAAGCTTGTTAAGCGTCCTGGATAAGTGGTCAGTGTCTCTCCTGGCAAGGACATGCAACCTTCCATGTCAGCCTCCGGCTTTTCCTCACGGGGACTCTCTGACTCTCACCCTGGTTCTAGATTCTAATGAACAATGCTTGGGAAAGTGGCCTTCAAAAATTTTCAAAGCTGAAATGGATGAAGAGAATTTTTATGGTTTCTTTGTTACCCAGATGTTCAGTGCTTCTAAGCCTATCTTTAGAACTTTGACAAGAAGACATAACCTGACATCCTCAGAAGCCTGCAACACTCCTAGAGGAATCCTGCCGCCTAGCTGTGGGAATACCAGCACCAAGAAAATGCCTGTATAGGACAAATCAATGTTGTCTAGACCAGAAATGGGGAACCCAGAGTAAGGAGTACCTGAGATCTCCGGAGGCAGAGGGTCAGAGCTCTACGAGTTCAAGACCAGCCTGGTCTTCAGAGCTATCTCCAGGAAAGTCACAGCTCTATAAACAGACCCTGTCTAAAAAACCGCATTTCCCCAGCTTTTAAGGGGAAACAGAATTAAGGTCTATTTCATATCATACACGAATATTTTCTCCTTTTCTTTTAGGTGCACAGGTAACTAGAGAGACAACATGAAGCCACAGGCAATCAATCATCTATTCCTGACCCAGCCTTTAGGCCGAGTTTGACATATTTGGGGGGCAACTTTATGGTAACAAAGACTTTTATATAATTCTGCCTAATCATAGTGCAGGTTAAAAGGCATGACTTAGAAACCAGCTTCTCTAAAACTGCAGCATAAGAGGTTTTCATTTTCTTTCATTTATTTTGGGGCACAAGGGATTAATATAAAGATCTGACTGTTCCAGGCGAGGGCTCTACCACTGATCCTCATCCCAGCCCTAATATACAGGTTTGTTTGTTTGTATGTGTGTCTCTAGGACAGTTATTCAAGGTGCCTATAAAGCCAATTCCAGATAAAGCATAGCATTCAAGAGTTCAGTGTTGGATTTGAAGTGCAGCTCCATTGAGAGATGCCTGCCTGGCATGCACCTGGATTCAACACCCAGTACTGTCTAACTTGGGCATGGTGTCACATTCCTGTAATCCAAGAACTTGAGAGGCAGAGAATCAAGTATTGTATGAGACTTGTCCTAGGATGGCAGGAACAAATGTCTATTCATCCCAGATAGGAACCAATGACATAAAAGTTAGGACACCAGAGAGGTCGGCACATGGTGGACAAGTAGCCACATAGCCAGGAAGGAAGATTTAGAGAGAGAATAAGGAAGCCCCAAGAACCAGAAAATCCTACTTAGCTCTGGTCAGCACTCAGAAGAAAGCCCAAAGAGAAGAAAAAGAGAAAGTTACACCTTCTGAGGCAGGACTCAGAGAGGCAGGCTGCTCCAACAGAGCCTCATGGACGGCCCCCAGAGCACTAGCCAGAGGAGGGAATTCTGGGAACAAAATCACATCTCACTAAGGGAATAATTGTTCCTCCTACCTGTTTTATATAGCCTCAAGTGGACCAGCCTTCCTGAGGAGTGGTCCTTCGCTATGTGATTGGTTCACACAGCCGGATTAACTCTTGAGGAGCAGACAGAGGATGTCTCCATCCACAAGAGTATTCCATGGTCCACTGTAACCAGGGTAGGGTGTTCTTCACCCTCCTGAGAGTGCTCCTAGACTTTGGATGCCGTCATCTGAATGAAAAACCTGTCCCTCTGGCAGGACTGTACTGCATTGAAAAAAACACTAGCCCACCACAGCCTGTGCCCCTCACCTCCCCCCTTCCCTCTGTCTGGATAAAAACTGTTACGTTACATCCCTAAAGTCAGCCACCAAGGTCTATTCCCTTCTTTGGCCACTTCCTCCTCCTGAAGCTGACTACTGAAGTCCAGTAATCAATAGTTCTCTTTGGCTCATTTAATTAGCATGCCCAATTAAAATGAAACACTTCATCCTAACATGGGTTTTCCCCTTCACCTTTATAAACCACAGCTTGCCTCTGGGATCATCTGTCTCCGCTCTATTCTGAGGCAGTCCTTGTCCCTCTGGGACAAATATCCCTGGCCTCTCATCCCTTGTTCCCTTCCCATTAATACTGGTTTTCTGTGTCTCTTACGTCCACATCCTAGCCCATTTTAACATAGATCTCCCCTTCTCCTCCTCTTAAAAACTACACCTGCAGGGTCTTTTGCTGCTGATTTTCTGCCTGAGTCAGAGAGCAGCCACTTTAACGTTCCTTCCCTGCCGCCAACACTTAATAAAGGCTCTCTCTGTGAGAACAGGTGTGTGCTATGACATGCAGGAATACGCAGCCATTATTCAACTGTCATTTCATGAGGCCAAAACATCAGAACTCAGCATTCTGTTGGAGGATTAAACCAAGACGTAGGCATATTGGAGCTATTGCCTTGTGAATGAATTGGCTGCTTTCTGACTGCAGATTTCTCCCATAACTTACTCCCAGCTGTTACAAATTTGGAATCTATTTCTCCCACAGTTCAGCAGTATTTGATCATTTATTGGGCACAATTTCCCCCTATGCATTTGTGGCATACTTATTTATAAGATTCCCTAGCTATGTGTGAAGACAATCACACATTTGAAAAAAAAAAACAATCCTCTTTCCCACAAGCAGTTACGTCACCAATTTGGTTTTAAGATAAACTATTACGGAAAGAATATAATCTTATTGACTAAGACATGTAGCCAGCTGTAGAATTTGTTGAGGTAATAGTGCAAAGTACCCTAACTGCAGTACCAGGGACAATAATGAACTCTCTGCACGGGTCCCTCATCTCAGTTCTATGGCCTTTGTTCAGACCCTCAGAATTAGATGCCCTGACTAGCCAGGGTGAGCTACAAAATATAAGCTAACTTCATAGTCCCAAGGAAGAGTTACAAGTTTCTCTTTCTATGGTCCCGGGTTACATGCCGGACAGACAAATATATCTTCAGATTGAAAATGCTTTTAATGTCCCTGAGCCTTGGCGAGGGCTGAGTGGACTCCTGTGCCATGTGCCAGCCACTTGCACTCCTGCAGCAGCCTCTGAGGACACGCTTGTAAACAAACAAGTCTCCAGTCCCAGAAAGCCTGGCTTTTATGGCCAGTAATCACAGAATGCTTAAGATGTTTTATACACTCAAAGGTACAGGATATAACACACAGTTTCCTTATTGCTCTTACTAGTTTAGTCCTACAAGGTTACCTCTACACATAAGATAACAAAAGGAGTTCGACTTCTGCAGCTGCGCTGTGTAGCCCACTACTTGGGGAGTTAAGAAAATGCTCCTTCCTTCCTCTCTGGGCTTATTGCAGTAGGAGTTGTTGGAATAACTCCGCGTCTTCTCATTTACTTAAGAAATGGCATGTGACCTTCAGATGAATACCTGCAAGATTATGTGGGTCTTCATTGAGCTGGGTAGAACAAAGAGAGTTAGCAGAAGATGTAGCAGAAGCTGGAACAGAAGCTGGAAGAAATTAGCAAAAATGTAAAAGAATAAAGAATGCTGGAAAACGAAGAAGAAGAAGAAGAAGAAGAAGAAGAAGAAGAAGAAGAAGAAGAAGAAGAAGAAGAAGAAGAAGAAGAAGAAGAAGAAGAAGAAGAAGAAGAAGAAGAAAGGCCGGGTGGTGGTGGCGCACGCCTTTAATCCCAGCGCTTGGGAGGCAGAGGCAGGCGGATCTCTGTGAGTTCGAGGCCAGCCTGGTCTACAAGAGCTAGTTCCAGGACAGGAACCAAAAACTACGGAGAAACCCTGTCTCGAAAAAAAAAAAAAGAAGAAGAAGAAGAAAAAAAAACGGAGCAGAAAATTGAAGTTGGATTAGAATTGAGATAGAAAATTAGAGCTAAGAAATTATAGACAATTAGGACAGAAAAATTAAAATAGAGGCAGAAGAAAAAAGAGAACAATAAAGAGACAAGCTGGGGGAAAGTCCCCTGTGAGCTGATTAATTTCATTTACCCTTAGATATTTCCTTGTTGACTCTAGCACATCAACTGGAACATGAAGGAGTCTGGAGGGACTGGTACCCCCCCCCCAAAGACCACGTTTGGTGTGTAGGTGTGGTTTGCGACTAATCTGGGGTCTGGGTGGAACCCCCTCACCCATGCATAGGTCTCCTTCAGCATCAAATAATAAACGCACACATTTTGTCATTGATAGAAGCAGCAAAGAGAGAGGGAAGCACCTTTGAGGAGTTCCCTTAATCTTTTGGGGACCTAGACACACATAAAACCAGATCCTTGGCTTCGATGCCGAAAATTACTTCAAGATAAGCCAGTAAGAAGCAGAGTTGGACTTTATTCAGAATAGAGAGCTGCCCGGGAGAGGAATAAGGCTCCTTGAGAACAAGGATGTGGCTTCTCTAAGAAGAGTCAAACTCAAATGTCTTGACATCAGCTGTCAAGTCCAAAGGAGACTCCAGGTCCCCAGACTCCAAATGACATCCAGAGAGCAGAAGGCTCAGCCTGAACTGTGGGAGGACTTCTGGTGGGTAGGTGAAAGCCAGCATGTCTAGGAACTTGTGAAGCTGGGTCCCCTCTACCAAAAAAAAGTCATTTCCCTTCTCTCTGGAAGAAGGGACAAATGGCTATGTGTGGTATCTATTATCATATCAAAGCTCACACTGGCCTCCAGGCTCCCTCAGTATCTCATTACCTGTTACACATTTCCCAGTCCATGCTGGCGTCCTAGCCCCTCTCACCTCCTCCCCTACCCGAAAGTCCCCAGCTCATTGGCTTCCCTGCTCCAGCTACTCATTCTCCTTAGAACCCTGCTGTTTCTGGGTATTTCACACTTATTCTCTCTTGCTCTCCATCTCCCCCCTTCTCCCTCTCTCTTGCTCTCTCTCTCTCCCCTCTCTCTCTCCCCTCTCTCTCTCTGTCTCTCACGCGCGCGCACGTTCTCCCTCTCTCTGTCTCTGTCTCTCTCTGTGTATTTCTCTCTCTCTCTCTCCTCTCCCCCCTCCCCCCTCCCCCCCCTTCCGCTCCTGCTTCTCTCCAGTCCAGGTCTACTCTGCTGGCCAGGTTCAGCCTCTCTTTCTCTCTCTGCTCTGGACTCTCCCTGTTGCCTCCGGCTGTTCTCTCTCATGTTTGTAGTGAAAACTTCCCCTTGACCAGACTAAGAAGCAATCATGCCATCAGTTTATATGTCAGTCATGAATACCATTTTGAGGACTCTCAAATTACATCCAAGGGTTGTGAAGACCCTTCTCTATTGATAAATGAGATTACAGGTGCCATCCAGGTGCCTTACATGGAATTACAATGTGACCAAACAAAGCCAGGAGTCACAAAATGTTTAATGCTTGTCCTCTTACTGAAAATATGGTTTCTGATGAGATTCCTAGGAAACATCAGGCTGTTTCGCTGAGAAACTCTCTGCAGTCCAGGCCTTGTCTTCTGTTGTGCTATTGGTGAATTGTTTGTTCCTTAAAGACTGAGGTCAGCTGCAGTCTGAGTGGTTATTTGGAGTTACATGCCAAGGAAGCTCAGGTCTTGTTCGGCAGTTTGTTTCTATTCTTTGTAACCTGGTTTGCCATTTGTCTTGAGATTTTGTTGAACAGTAATCTCTAGATTATGAGAGCCAAGTGGATTGTCTCAGGCTACTTTGCCACACCAAGTGACATAAATTACCTACTATCTAAGGTTTGCACACCTGTAGGATGGTACATTCGTTAGGAACATAGATTGCAATTCTTACATTAGGTGTGACATCAAACTTTGGAATCCTAGCACTGGGAGATGGTGGAAGGAAGCCTTGTTCAAAGGCATCTTCTTTTACTACACCCAAGTTAAAGGTCAGTCTAGATTGCATGAGATCCTGTTTCAAAACTGCCTAACCTGGCCAGGCAGGGTTCTCTAGGAGGCAGAGGCAGGAGGATCTCTATTGGTCTGAGGCAAGCCAGAAGTACATAGTAGCGATCTGTCTCAAAATAACATGTCTAACAACTAAAGAAGATTAAGATCCTTTGAGTTGGTTTGATTTTTGCCTTTTTGAGAGAAGGCCAATGTGACCTTGCCGGTGATGCAGGGTCCAAGCCCCTGATTATATCACACACATTCAGAAGAAACCAGCCGTATATCCTTCTGAAGCAATCTAGGCCTATGAGAAAAGAAGGTTCCATATGTCCCCTTGACCCACCTTTGGTGACCTTCAATATTACAGCTGTTGTTTCTCCAGAGATGCCAGGAAGACGTGCTACCTCCCTGTGGCCCCTGGATCCTCTAGATCAGTAGTTCTCAACCTGTGGGTCTTGACCACCTGAAAACACATTTTTCTGATGGTCTTAGAAGCTGAGACACCTCTCAGTAGCAAAATGGCAGCTATGAAATAACAACAAAAATAAATTTACAGTCTGGGGTTCCAAGACCATCGCAAACATGTGTTTTCCCATGGTCGCCTGCACTGCTGTTGTTTACCTTGGTTCTCCTCAGCAGTCCCTCCTGGACAGCCCAGGATGGGTCACAATGCCTGGGGTGCGGCCTCAGCTTAGCTGCAGTCCAGTTCTAAAGATGCAGGGCTCGGTCTTCTGCTTCACCTTCCTCAGAGGTTCGGGGTAGGAAGGTGAACACCTGCTTCTTCTCCATGGAGGCTAAGAGCAGGGATTGGGGTGTGGAGAGTCAGAGCATCCTTGTCTTCGTGGGCACCCCAAGCACAGTGGAGCAGTGAGAGAACCCTGGCTCCTGGCCTTCCTTCCCCGGGACACACTCACCTCCCGCAGCCCTGAGGGAATGCTCTGGCCTTATGCCCTCATCTTCACCCAGCACTCCCTTCTTAGCCTCTGCTTCCCTAGCCTGACCTGGGAGAGCCCACTCAGGGCTGGAATGCCCAGCTGGGTTAAGGGTGGAGCCCATCCTCAGGAGAGGGACTTCCAGTTCAGAAAAGCTCACAGAGGCTAAGGGTCCCTCCTCCAGGTAGTTCTGGAGACCAGGGGGCCCCTTGGCAGTTACAGATGACTGACAGGAGGGTGCCATGTCCTGTCTGTCCTAGCGGCACAAGACCATGTGCTTCGCTCTCTGTCTCGGGCCCTTTGCTCTACTCAGGAAAAGCGATGGACTTCTGTAGGGGCTGGATCTCGACTGTCTTCACCAGGCTCTGCCTCCAGGGTTCTATGGCTCTACTAAGGCGCCCTGAGGGTCGTGTTGCCAAGGGAGTGAATAAAAGGACAGTATGCTGTGGGGAGGGGCCGACAAGAGGGCTCAGCACTCAAGAGCACTTGCTGGGTTTGTAGAGGACCAGAATTCATATAAATAAAGACAAAACTGTGCCATGATGGAGCTCCCCTTTAATCCCAGCACTCGGGAGGGAGAGGCAGGTGGATCTCTGTGAGTTCGAGTCCCACCTGGTCTACAGAGCAAGTTCCAGGACAGCCAGGGCTACAAAAAGAAACCCTATCTGGAAAAACCTAAATAAAAAACTAAAAAAAAAAACTAAAATAAAAAAAATTGGGCATATAGTTCAATAGAGTGCTTTCCTAAATCCAGTCTTGAGAAGTGCAGGTGGTGGTCATCATCATCATCATCATCATCATCAAGGACTGGGAGAGTTAGCTCAACATGTAAAGACATGAAGGCGCCTGTCACCAAACAAAGCGTTCAGTCCCTGGGATCTGCATGGTAGAGAAAAAAACTCTTGCAAGCTGTTTTTTTGACATCCACACTCACGCCATGTACACTTGTACCTACACACACACACACACACACACACACACACACACACAATTAAAAAGGCATGATGGTCCAGATGTGTAATATCAGCACTGAGGAGGTAGAGGGAGAGTTCACAGTCACCTCTGCTACATAGTTTGTTCAGGGCAAACCAGGGCAACACGAAATTGCCTTTAAAAATTAAGGAACTAACTCACTAAAGGGGAGGGGAGGGGAGGAGAGAGAGAGAGATCTTTAGGAAGCAGAGGGGGAAGGGGCTGTCCTCAAAGGGCAGAGAAGGGAAGGAGCCACTGGTCCCTGAAACATCAAAGAGGGGAATCTCTGGTGAAGCGTGCTCTGGGAACCAGGACAGAGCGCAGCTTCCAGGAAGGAACAGTTACTCCTTTATGTGAGTATGCTGGCTCCACCTCACCCCAGCACCCAACTGCAGTTCCGTGCACACTGCAGCGCCCCCTGCCGAGCACCTGGTAGAAACTCGCAGGAGCTGTGGCAGTGAAATGGCCAGCGCCCTGCATGGGGGTGGGCACAACCCCGTGCCACCTGCCCTGTGTGCCCAGCTCTGATGCTAGCCCACCTTCGGTGCAACTATCTGTTATGGGATCTGATTCCCTCTTCTGATTTGCACGTGGACAGATCACTCATGTACGTAAAATACTGGAATAAATAAATCTTTTTTTAAAAGACTAGGTAAAGTCAAATTACTTACAAAGGAGGAAGAGGAGGAGGAGGAGGAGGAGGAGGAGGAGGAGGAGGAGGAGGAGGAGGAGGAGGAGGAGGAGGAAGAGACAGTCACTTTTAAGGCTGCATGATCCTGTTCCTGATCCAGCTGTCTCGTCTCTTGGAGAGGCACTGCAAGACACGTGCCTGCCCCAAGGAAGGGTGAGGAGATGAGCCCACTTAGCACAGAATCTGAATTTCTTTCTTACCAAACCAGGAGATAAACAATGGATAGAACCCCAGAAAGGTGGACCACCGAGGTCCTGTGGGAGAGCCACATCCAAGCCCAGTGGCTTTCATTTCCCTCTGCACAGCTAAGGACAGCTACCCATGCACACTTTCCAAATGTTTAACCCTTGCTGGTCTGAAACCCACTGTAGAGAGGAGGCTGGTGTCAAACTCACAGAGATTTGCCTGCCCTTTAAAGAGTGTTGGCTTTAAAGATGTGTACACCGTGTATTGCAATTTTTTTTAAGTTATAGGAGTTTTTAAGCATGGAGCTATAGCTCAGTGACAGCTGTAGCATGGTTGAAATCCCAGGTCTGATGTCCAATCGTAATAATTAAAATAGCTAAATGTAAGAGAAAAAAATGCTAGTTTGTGTCTTAAACAGCAATGAGGATTGTTTATTAAATCTTTAATTTTTTGTTTTGTGATTTTTGTGTTTTTTTTTCTTTTTTTGTTTTGTTTGTTTGATTGATTGTTTTTGTTCTTTGGGAGGTTGAGTCCAGATATTATGTAGCCCAGGCTGTCTCCATACTCAGTGTGTAGCTGAGGATGACCTTGAATTTCCTGATCTGCCCACCTCCACCTCTAAGTGATTTGGGGTCAGGATTCAGACTTCCCAGCTGAACCTCAATGCTGCTATTACTACTGCATGACGCAGGACAAATTTCTTTGCTTCTGTGCCTCAGTTACCTCATTGAGGCAGGGCTAACACTGTCTCTCTATGTAGCCCTGGCTGTCCTGGAACTCACTCTGTAGACCAGGCTGGCTTCAAACTCACAGAGATCTGCCTGTCTCTGCCTCGTGATTTTGGGGATTACAGGTGTGTGCCACCACAGCCAGCTAATTCTTCCTTTGCAAGTGTGTCTGTGTGAATGTGAAAACCAGCTCAGATCCCATTACCTCCAGAAGACTCCCCGAGGCTCTCAGCCTACTTCCCCTCCGCAGGTGGTTTCACGCACCCACCTGTACATAGTCCAGTAATGCAGGAACCTGCAATCACCATGAGTTTCTGCATGGACCCTTATGGGCAAGCAACCCCTCAGAGCCACTCTGGGCCCCTTTCTGTGTGCCTATATCATCTGTGCGGTGTGCATGTGATGTATATGTCTGTGTGTGTGCACGAGAGTGAGGAAAGGCA
The DNA here is from genome assembly GCF_037038515.1 of Microtus pennsylvanicus. NCBI lineage: Eukaryota > Metazoa > Chordata > Mammalia > Rodentia > Cricetidae > Microtus > Microtus pennsylvanicus. The sequence goes on from NC_134589.1 coordinate 91,771,383, forward strand.
CACACTTACATGTGCGCACATGCATGTGGAGGCCAGAGATTGACCTTGAGTGTCTTTCTCTGTTCCTCTCTGGCTTATTAGTGAGCCAAGATCTCTTCACTGAAGCCAGCCCTTGCAGATTTGGCTGGACTAGCTGGCCACTGAGCACCGAGGATCAGCCTGTCTCTGCTCCTCCCCAACAGGTCCCATGGCTGTGGTTATATTTGGGTAGGTGCTGGGGAACCAAACCTGGGTTCTCATTTTTGCACAGCAAGCCCTTTACACATTGAGCCATCCCCCCAGCTCCTCCAGCCACACCCTTTTTTTGATCCCTCAGTGCCAAGAAGCTTGGTGAGACCCAGCTCTTGGCAAATGTTTAGTGGCCTCCCTGAGGACCCCTGAACACCCAGAGAAGCCTGGAACAATGTAGAGTCAGCAGAGGACAGCCGAGTGTGGACCACATACACAGAACAGGACACAGTGGTGGTGTCTGAGCTGACACGCAGAGACTATAGCCTAGGGTCATTGTAGGCAGAGCCTAATCCTTGCCTGATCTACTTCTACCCACCCTTCATTTCACTTCACAGAGACTGCTCAGAACAAATCCCACCTGGACACAGAGTTCATGCAGATGTTGTATTTATTAGTGGGTTCAGTTTGGAAGTCTGGAGGGGGTGATGTGACACAGACCGCTTCAGCTTGCGTGGCCATGCGCCTTAGTCTGTGCATGTCCCACTTTTACTCCCCCACACAAATTTGATGGCCCTTAACCCACCCCTCACATAAAAGCCACAGAAACCCTTGAGCACATGGTCAGCATTTTGAGGGTAATCGGAGAACTCATTGGGACCTTTAAGGGACCCAAAATACTGATCCCGTGGCCTGCTGGTGTACAGAACTATTTGCTGAATATAGGTTCTGTATGTGCCGAAGACCCAGAGGACGTGTTCATCCTCGCTCAGAGTTAGCACCACAGGAGTCCCCTCGGCGTAGCCATTTACCACGTCCTGGTTCCCATCATGCTCCACCTGGATACTAGGAGAGAGGACAAGCTTAGGACCCTCATCCAGACATGGCGTGACCTGCCTCCCGGTCCATGGCGCCCCTCCCCGCTCTCTTCTGACTTCTTGAGACACACAAGTCCCTCACTTGGAAAGCCACTCTCAGACACTGTGGTCCTTACTCAGCCTGCTGGGGACTCAGTCCCCCCACATGCACAGTGACATCACAAGCAGAGCAGAACCTGGTTACCTGCTCAGGAGACCTTCAGACAGAACAGCTACTGTCACGAGAAGCTGACCTTGGCCAAGCTGGAAATTTCTCAATTTTGGTCACTTATAAATTTCAGTCACTTATAAGACAACAGCAGACCCAGAAGAACAGGTGCCTTCAGTGCTCTAGGGGACTTCACCAGCCCTGCCTACTGACTCCACCGGCATCCTCATCCTTCTTGTCATTCCAGAGCTTTCTCAGCCCTGTTCACACGCTGTCTTCAGCTTGTCTGACTTGTCCCATCTCCATCTCTCATCCTCTAAGCACAAAGCAGAAATCTACTCTAGCCTCAAGGAGGGTGGACCCCACTATGAAAGGCCTCAGGGAGGGTGGACCCCACTATGAAAGGCCTCAAGGAGGGTGGACCCCACTATGAAAGGCCTCAAGGAGGGTGGACCCTACTATGAAAGGCCTGACTCTGGGGTTTCTGCTTCCAGCAAATCATGCCACTAATAATCAGTCAGAGCTCCCCTCTGACCCTCAGCTCTTAAACTAGCGTGACGGGTAGATTTTGCTATCAATTGTGTGGATTCAGGAGACTTTCCTATTGACTTGAGTAGGCAGATGCATCTCCAACCTTCTTTGATCAACCCAAAAGACAGAATAGGACTTTACAAACAGATTCAGTAAGATAGGACTGTGTTCAGGACAGATTCCTGAAACTGGAAGAATTGGGATAGGACACAGCAGGAGGCGCCATGACCCCGCTCATACTTACCCCATGATCACGTTATTCCGAACATACATGCGAACTGCCGTCAAGTTTTTTCCCTCAGGCATGGAAGTACAGAAAGGTGTGCCCGTTGTTGTGCCATGATAATCTGTGTGGACAGAAACCCAGCAAGGAGAAAGTCCACTCAGCCATGTGGAGGGCCTGTCTTCCCACCCTTGAAGCCAGGGAGGTTGTCCTGCGACCTCATTTAGTCTGTGGCAAAGGCTGAGAAGTGTCCCTGGGCTCCGGGGTTGAGAAAGATGAGGTGGCCACCAGAGAGAGGTGCACACCCCACAGCTGGCTTACCATTTGCCGAAAAGGCTGGGGTCCCCAGCATGGCAAGGATCACCAACTGCAGCATGGCCTCCGGCTGGAACATCTCAAGATCTGAGGGAAAGAGCAAAGACGACCTAACTCCTAGTCAGGGAACCAGCTGGACTTCGCCATGCCCACCCCTGGGAGCCATGCGCCTTACCTGACTGGGAGAATCTGCCCAGGGTATCTCGTGCCTGGACCTCCTGCCCCTCCCCTTATATGCTCCTGGAGTCTTTGGGCCCCTGTCCAGAAGGAAGCAGCCACAGGCCACCAGAGGGACAGGAAGGCGCTGGTGGGGGGCTCTTCCTGGGAGAGTTCTCAAAGCCATGTGGGGAGGCTCCCGGACACACTGTGTTTGCCGACTTGGCACTGCAGCTTACATCAACAGGGCTGGTGACAGTGACAGCCATTTATTCCTATTGTCACCTCTGGGTTCTCTCTCATGAGAGCCTGGTCAGAACCTGGTATTACAAGTGGGGGAGGTTTGCTGGGAGCCCTTCCCCAGCTCTGCCAGGCAGGTTTCAACCAGCTCTGCTTTAGGAACAACTGGCTTCAGAAAGTCTACAGAGCAGTAGGAGGCCCAGGCCTCCATAAGCCTAGGCAGCCCCAGGTCTGTCAGACTTTCCAGAGCCCCTACAAGGTCCTGATGACCTCAGAGAGTCAGGGACCACAATCATGCTCCTGCCCTGCTTAAGGAACAAGGGGCACTTAGTCATTGGCTGCTTGGCCTGTCACTCGGGTGTTCAAGGTGGTCTCCCTCATAGACTGGATTTAAGGACAGGACGGGTGAACAGATGCCGAGGGACTCGGAGGTTTTGGGGATAGAAAGATACACAAGACTTAACAGGAGCTACAATTAGAGGCAGAGACTGAGGGGAGGGTGAACTCTCGTGTCCATCCCATCTGTAGCACCTGAGGCCAGTATGTCTGTGTCTGTCTGTCTGTCTGTTTATATGTGTGTGTCTGTGTGTGTATATGTCTGTGTGTGTGCATGTCTGTGTGTGTGTATCTGTGTGTATATGTGTGTGTGTTTGTGTGTGTCTCTGTGTGTCTGTGTATATTTGTGTGTATATCTGTGTGTGTATCTGTTTGTGTCTGTGTATATGTGTGTGTATATGTGTGTCTTGTGTGTATATGTGTATATGTGTGTGTCTGTGTGTATGTGTCTGTGTATATGTGTGTATATGTGTCTGTGTCTGTCTGTGTGTCTGTGTCTGTCTGTGTGTGTCTGTGTATGTGTGTGTGTATGTGTCTGTGTGTGTGTCTGTGTGTGTGTCTGTGTATATGTGTCTGTGTGTGTATGTGTCTGTGTGTGTATGTGTCTGTATGCGTGTCTGTGTGTGTGTCTGTGTATATGTGTGTGTGTCTATATGTGTCTGTGTGTTACTGTGGATTGACCCCAGACCACCAATACATTTGGCACATGCTCTCCCACTGAGCTATCAAGGGCCTTTCCTCTCTGTGTTATTTGTATGTGCATGTGGATCCAAGGTACATGACTGTGTGTGCACATGTCAGTGTACATCAGGTGTCTTCTTATTTTTTCTCATCCTTTTTCTTCTCTTCGTCCTCCTCCTCCTCTTCCTCCTCCTCCTCCTCCTCCTCCTCCTCCTCTTCCTCCTCCTCCTCCTCCTCCTCTTCATTTAGTTCCTTTAAGATAAGGTCATACTATAACCCTGGCTGGCCTGGAACTCACTACATAGACTCGATTTATCTCAAATTCACTGAGGTCTACCTCTGACTCCCAAACGCTAAGATTAAAGGCCTGAAATGTTCCTAATTTTTAATTTTAAAAAATTCATGTCTTCGGTGGTTTTGCCTACACATATGTCAGTGCACTAATTTTATGCTTGGTGCCCTTGGAGGCTGTAAGAAGTTATCAGATCCCCTGGAACTGGAGTTACAGACAGTGGTGTTAGCACTGGAGTCCTAGCCGGCTGCTCTGGAAGAACAGCTGCTGAGCCACCTTCCAGCCTTTTATCCCTGTTTTTAGACATCTCTCTCTAGACCTAGAGCTCAGTGGTTCAGTTAGACTGGCTTGTCAACAGGCTCCTCGGATCCTCCTGCCTCTGCACTTTTCCTCCTGTCTGTACTAGTATTATAGCCATATAATAGATAATATATAGCCATATGTGGCTATAAAAGACTGTTGTACCCAGATTTTGGGGGGTGCTGGGACTCAGACTCACATACATGATGGCAAACGCTTTGCCAACTGAACCATCTCTATCTTTCTTCCTCAAGTTCCAAGAGTGTCCCGACCAGCGGGACACGATCGGAACAGGATCAGCCCTGAAGGGGAGGAATGAAAGGGGCAAGAGACACAAGAAATGGACAGCAAGTCTGCATTCTGATCAAGCTGCCAACTTTATTTTTTCTCAGGAGAATTGTATAGCAAAAGGGCAGGGTGAGGGTAGGATGCTGGGATGTCAGGTCTGGAGGCATCCCCTGGCTGATAGGAAGAGATGAGGAGATGCTGAGGGTCTGTAAGTATTTACTAACAAGGGAAATGCTAATGGATCCGCAGGTCTGCCGGGGATCTTAACTCACAGGGAGATGAGGGTGATCCTCGGCCTGGACTTGCCCTACCGAGGCTTCTGAAGAGCTTACTTAGTTTGTGACTGAGATGGCCATAACCAAATACAGGCCTTTGTTTCCAGCACAAGAGCCTCTTCTTTTTCTGGGTGGTGATATTTCTCTCCAGGGCTTAGGCCTTGGGTAGCTTGATCTATTTCCTTTTATCCCTCCTCCATCTGCCCCTACTCAGTTCCTTCTTTTTTTTTTATTGAGAAAAGGAGAAAAAAAAAAACAAGTTTCCACCTCCTCCCAGCCTCCCATTTCCCTCCCCCTCCTCCCACCCTTCTCCCCCTCCCCCCACTCCTTTCTCCCTCCCTCTCCAGTCCAAAGAGCTGTCAGGGTTTTCTGCCCTGTGGTAAGTCCTAGGTCCTCCCCTCTCCGTCCATATCTAGGAAGGTGAACATCCAAACTGGCTAGGCTCCCACAAAGCCAGCACATTACGTAGGATCAAAACCCCGTGCCATTGTCCTTGGCGTCTCATCAGCCCTCATTGTTCGCCATGTTCAGAGAGTCCAGTTTTATCCCATGCTTTTTCAGTCACAGTCCAGGTGGCCTTGGTGAGCTCCCAATAGATCAGCTCCACTGTCTCAGTGGGTGGGTGCACCCCTCGTGGTCCCGACTTCTTTGCTCATGTTCTTCCTCCTTCTGCTCCTCATTGGGACCTTGGGGGCTCCGTCCAGTGCTCCAGTGTGGGTCTCTGTCTCTATCTCCATCCATCACCAGATGAAGGTTCTATGATGATATGCAAGATATTCGTCAGTATTGCTTTAGGATAGGGTCATTTCGGGTTCCCTATCCTCAGCTGCCCAAGGAACTAACTGGGGACCTCGGCTTGGGCACCTGGGAGCCCCTCTAGGGTCAGGTCTCTTGCCAACCCTAAAGTGGCTCCCTTAACTAAGAATTGTGGTTCCGTGCTCCCCTATCCAACCTTCCTTTATCCCAATCCTCCTGTTTCCCCAAGGCCCCACCTCCTTCCCTTCTAACTTTTCTCTCCCCATCTCCCCTTACCCCCATCCCACCCCATACTCAGTTCCTTCTTGAAGGAAGACCCATGAAAGGAGCACGAAGATCTCTGTCCTACACCATCATTTCCAGACTTCACTTCAAGTGACTGAAAAACCCCATTTGAGAGGTCTGGAGAGATGGAGGGATTAGGATAATGACGGAGGAAATAAAGGCTATTTGATACCCCAGCTGAAGCAGAGAGCATCTTCAGGAAGGGTATGGGGTCTCTGGAAATAGTGCCAGGTCATGATTGTCGACAAGGCCTAGAAGCCAGACTGATGCGAAGCCCAGCTCCTTAACCACGAGGGATGTGATGGGTGAGCCTTGGTCTCCACTGTGCTCCCGTCCTTTCTTCCATCACGTGTGGAAACTCGGTGTTGCCATGGAGATCCACAGAGCTTTTTCCACCCGAGTACCCGATGCTATGGTACATTCAGAGTCATTCTCTGTAAAGGACAACGTCTTAGGAAGAACAGATGCATGTCTCTAGGGTGCCAGAGGGCAATACTATGGTGAGCCCCCTCTGGATCACCGAGGAGTCGTGAGAAGGAGCATGAATCCTCCCTACACTGCTTTCCTCACCGTGGTGAATGGATGGAGAGCAAGCAATCCATCTTCCCTTGACCGCTAGCCACCTATTCTGAGTTCTCTCCTTTTGATTAATGATGACCTTTCATGGTTTACATCATTCTCTACTTGACTTTTTTTCCTAATTAAAAAAAAATTTTATTCATTGGAAAAGCATGAAAAGACTCATCAAAACAGAGACCTGCTAGTGCCAGCGTTCTGCAGTGACAGTTCTCTGTCCTCGTCCCTCCTCATCCCTCCTCGTCCCTCCTCGTCCCTTCCACACCCAGCCAGTCCTGACACTGACAGTACTGAGCGTTTCTGTCGCTACCTGCATGTGAGACTTGCTTTCTTGAGTTCCTGTGGGAGCCAGCATGCAGCAAAGTCTTCCCCATCTGTCTGAGCCTCTGCCTGACACTGTTGGCCCACCCACAAGTCCACCGCCAGCTTCCCGACTTCCAGATGGCTCCCGTTTTCTATGAGACTCCCTACTCGCCCTGCCTGGTTCCTGTCCTTCTCCACTCTGCCTCTGCTCCTGATTCCTGTTGAGGCCCTCATGTGCTTACAAACAGTTGCAAAGAATGGCCTTGTTTGTACACAGCCTGGCTCTTTCCAGAAACTAGGGACACTGGTCCCATAAGGATGGCAATGAGGGATGGGCTTCGGAACTAGGAGGGGCCTCCATTACCTGAGCTAGGCGCTATTAATGCCTATACAAGGGGTGGGAAAACTAGAGACGCAAAGGCCAAAGTAGCCTGGCATGTGTTTGAGATAAGAGTGTTTTTCATGTGTTATAATCCTCGGAAAAGTTTTTAAAAATATACTTTGTGACTCACGAACATTTTCAGGTTGGAGCGATGGTTCAGTGGTTAGGAACACGGACTGCAGTGGGCGGTGGCGGCGCACACCTTTAATCTCAGCACTCGGGAGGCAGAGGCAGACGAATCTCTGAGTTCCTGGTCTACAGAGCGAGTTCCAGGACAGTCAGAGCTACACAGAGAAACACTGTCTAACAGAAGAACATGGACAGCTCTTCCAGAGGACCTGGATTCTGTCCCTAGCAGCCACATCAGGTGGCCCACACCACTGACAACTCTAGCTGCAGGAGATTGGGTGCCTCTTCTGGTCTCCAAGGACACTGTACTCACACGAACATTGTGTGTTCATTGTCCCCCTGAGTGGACATGGACATACATAATTAAAAATAAATCTTTCCTTTTTTTTTTTTTTTTTGATTTTTCGAGACAGGGTTTCTCTGTAGCTTTTGGTTCCTGTCCCGGAACTAGCTCTTGTAGACCAGGCTGGCCTCGAACTCACAGAGATCCGCCTGCCTCTGCCTTCCAAGTGCTGGGATTAAAGGCGTGCGCCACCACCGCCCGGCAAATCTTTCCTTTTTTTTTTTTTTTTTTTTTTTTTTTGGTTTTTCGAGACAGGGTTTCTCTGTGGCTTTGGAGCCTGTCCTGGAAAAATCTTTCCTTTTTTGAAGACAGGGTATTACTATGTATCCCTGGCTGGCCTAGAACTCACTATATAGACCAGGCTGGCCTCATAGTCACAGAGATCTATCTGCTTCTGCCTCCCCAGTGCTGAGATTTTTCTGCAATCCTGATGCCTTCCCTGTCGCCAAGGTCAAGAGTCAGGGCATTTGTCTGCTGTCTGCAGCTGCTGATGGCTCCCGAAGCACAGAGTTGTGTTGCCTGGTCCTTCACACGGAGTTCTGACCCTGTCCACACTTACTCCTTACCCTGGAGCAGTTACAGCCCCGTCCCTGATTGGCTGGACAAAGTAGAGGGCAAGGGGCTCTGCACAGCAGCTGTCTTTGACATCTTTGACGGGGCTGGGAAAAGCTCTCTTAGCAGGACACCTGCGCTGTTTCAAGTACTGCACTGGCTCCCTAGGGAGGCTTGTAGCGCAACTCCATCCATGGATGTTGCAGAGGTGAGAGCCCACCTCACCTGCCCTCCCAGCCCTCCTTACATCTCTTCTCTGCAGACACAATGGAAGCTTGGCTGCAGACAGGGCAGCAGGTCCCCTGCTGATGCTCCCGCAGGATCTTTGGGGAAGTGGAGGAGGCCAAAGGGCCTAAGCTCTCGGCAGACCTGCTCTTGGAGCCAGGGGCCTGGAAGGAGCACAAAGGGGGCTTGTGTTCTGTCCCAGCCCAGCCCGGGAGCATTTCTGTGGGTTTGCTGTCACTTCAGGTGCCAAAAGGAGGGTCTGGCTGGCTGAGATTCAAGGAAGTACCCCTTGAGTGGAGGGTGGGGTGGAAGGAACAGACAGTGGCTAGCCAGGCCAAAGGGGATTGTGGGATCTGCCCAGTTACACAAGTAAAGAACAGTTTCATATTGTTGGTATGTGGTAATGGCTGTCACACTTTCCCACATCTATGTGTGAAAATACACACTCGCCCAGCTACACCCACATTGGACAGGTGCAGTCCTCACATACGCAGGTGGGGGGTCCAACCCCAGAGTGTCTTCGTATCCCCTCAGCTACAGAGCTGGCCCTGAGCCTACACTAAGGAATGCTCAACACAGGCCTTTTGTACCTCAGGATCAGGACTCCCCAAAGGGGGATTTCCTGGGCATTTATCAACTGCCCTGGGCACAGCCCAGTCTGCATTGTGCCAGGAACTGGAACAATGCGGCCTTCTCCTCCAACAGAGGTGGACCCTAGGCTGCTGAGTCCTTGTGTGGCAGAAGGTGGTTTTAACACCTGGCCCTGGTATCCCACCTCTCATGATAGAGGACTAGGAAAGACCCCTCTGAACACTCTGGATGAGTGCGTCTCCATCTACGACCCTCTCAGAGCCACACCCACAGGGCCATGCTGGTCAGCTACAGGAAGCTTCTGTTCTCACTTGGAAGCTAGATCCTGGTCTGGTCTTGGGACATTCTGTCCAGAGGGTGATTTCTGGGGCCAAGGAGGAAGCTGGCTCCTCCGTATATCCCCAGCTGATCCCTGGAACCGCAGGAACCAGAGGAGACCGATGGGAGGGGAAGAAGGATCAGAAGCCAAGTGGCATATCTGTACAGGGAGGAACACAGGCTGTCTTTGTATATGGACCTGAGTCTACGCTGCTGGGGGAAGACACTGAGAAGCAACCAGGACTGGGAGACGACATTTCTCCTTACTGAGATAGGTAGCAACCTTCATCAATACTCCCGCCAAGTCCTCTCTCTCTGTGCTGAACGTTTCTGCTACACTCTAACCCAGAAAACTCAGCACTTGATTAGAAAACCAAGGTGCCAATCACATGTATTCCTTCTTTATTAGCACGATTAAAAATCCATATGTGGGTCAGTGAGATGGCTCGGTGGATAGTGGTGCTTGCCGCCAAGCCCGCCAAACTGAGTTCGATCCCTGGGACCCACATGTTGGAAGGAAAGAACTGACTCTTGCAAGTCATCCTCTGGCTGCTTCAAAATAAAAAGCTGGATTGTAAGAGGCGGGGCAAGCCCACCTTCACTCTGGAATGTGAGAGAGTGTGCCCATGTTTTCTGGGTACTTGGTGTTGAAGCACAATAACAAGAGGAGTTATGGGGACACTGCCCCAGCAGCCAGGAGGGAGGAGGTGCTGGGTTGTGAACATGCTTTGGGGTTCTGACATTTTCCTTTCTATCCAGTTTACACCCCAACCCAGCCATGCAACCCACTGGGTCTCTAATCCTCAAGAAAAGTCCCTCCAGCCGCCCTTCTCCTGGTGCCCCGTGGCATAACAGAATAGAAGAGTGGGGGGCGGTAACGGTAAGCAATTTCTGGAGGTCTGATGACTAAAGCATCAAAGGCATAAGGAAGCTGAGGTGTTCTGATGGGACTTGTCCATCATGTGTCCTGGGACCTCACCGAAGCCTTGGTTCTAAACATACAGTGTCCACCGTGCCTTGCATATACCACATACCGCCGTACCACACAAGGCCAATGCTGCCTGAAGGGTCTGGGCTAAGATTCAAGACTATTGTCTTAATAATTGCATTGTTTTGATTTTTACTGTTCATACAAAGTTTTCTGGTCTTACGGAAACATAATAGTTTAATTACAGGAAACAAAGACTTAACTCTTTCCCATATCACTCTTCAGCATGTTAAGTATCAGATTGTTATGCCTTTGGATTGTAGACTAATGGCATCTTATTAGCATACAGGTTTGTATTCAGGAAAAGACGGTTGTGGGGGCTGGGGAGACGGTTCAGTGGTTAAGAATTTTTGTTGCTCCTCCAGAGGCTCAGAGTTTGGTCCCCACCCCCTCATCAGTAGGTCACGATAGCCTGTGACCCCAGCTGTGGAAGAGTTGACACCCTCTTCTACCTCCCCAGCTCACACTCATATACACAACCAATAAATATTTTTTAAATGGTAAAACTTGCATATTCCAAAGAATTGTTTTTAAAAAGTTCTTTGTGATCGATTATTAGTAAATTGGTACACCTATTTTATATACTCACATACTGGGGTCACATAAAATTTTCCCAGTAAGAGACTGGAGAGACAGTTCAGTGGTTAAGAGCACTGTTGCTCTTCCGGCCAAAAGTTTGGTCCCAGCACTTAGATCAGATGGTGGTACCTTCAGCTGCCTTTAGCTTCAGGCCCTGGAGATCCAACACCCTCTTCCAGCCTCTGCATGCAAGTGTTCTCCCATGTACATAGCCCCACACAGAAACACATGCATACACATGACTAAAATTTAAAGAATAAATAGATCTCTTCTAAAAACCTCTCCAGTGACAAAGAGCCAAAAGGAAGAAAGTTACTAAGTCCTGTTCTAGTTAAGGGATCTAGTTAACCCACCCCCAACTCATCACCAACTCTTACACCACTGAGACGCCCTGGGACATCTGCTCTTGTCCAAGCCACAGCTTTCTCCATCGTGGGGCCCACGCTCTCAGCCCCACCCCTCGGCTCCAGCTCTCTGCTTCCCATGGGCTTCCCTAGCTAGAAAAGCTACTTCTTGGCGGCTGCCCGTCTCAGGGTTTCAGCGGGTGTCATTGGCCCCTGACCACACACGTAGGGGGCACTTGGTAGCTGTGAACCGCCTTTTGACTTTGACACATTCCCTTGAGCCTCTTCTCCTAGATGGCCTCTGTCCTCTGGAAATTACTAGTGGATGGAAATAAGTAAAGGCAAAAGCCGTCTCATCCACATCATCGCCAAGGAAAATTTCAGGTTCAGCTGTGCATTTGGGGTTCTAGGGAGCTGCAAGCCCTCAGGCATAATGCTTCCCTTGACTCTTAGCCCAGAGACCAAATGGAAGATGGCCAAACAACGGAGATCTATGAGGAAGCAGAAACACCACAGGAGTCAGAGTGTCCTGTAGCTCTCCTGCACCACATCAATGTTGGCAAGCCTCCCTCCCTCCTTCTGGCTGCCTCTGAACCAAAGATCTAGGCCCATGACTGCTCCCTAATGGACAGTGATGGACATGTAGGTGCCTACCCTATGTGGTCACATAGCAGGGACTTTGGCTTTTCCTGGTTGAAACACAGTTGATGGGGCAGAGTGAGGTTTGCCTAACCACGACCCCTCCCAGAACAAATGTCCTGAAGACTTCAGTTCATGTCCACCTTGTCCCCTTCCTTCCATCTCCTGGGGGTCCTTGGACACGGCAATACAGAACAGAAGGTGGAAGTCCCTGGTTTTGCCCCTCTGGGGTTTGGTCACATCCAGTACCCCAGAGTCTCAGTTCCAGTGCTGTGGGGTGTGATCAGAACAGCTCCCGAGGAGCCTGGGTGTGTTCTGTGGTTGGTGCAGTGCCAGGCACGCTACACACTGGTCCCATATCAACAAAAGATGAGGGTTGCGGATGCACTGACTCCTGGATCAGGATGGGGAAGACCAGAGGACCCCAGAGCATGTCTCAAAAAGAAAACAGAAAGGCTCAGCAGCAGCAGAACTCCCACTGGGCATACTGGGCATACTGGGAAACCCAGCCTGTGCCGTTAGCAGCAGAGCTCCCACTGGGCATACTAGGAAAACCCAGCCTGTGCCACTGGGAGCAGGGACCTTAATCAAGCTGGACTCGCTGTCCTGGATGCTGCTCTTTGCAGAAGGCTCCTGATCCTCCTGCCTCCGTCTCCCATGTTCTGGATTACAGGTGAGTGCTTCCATGCCCAGCCACAAATTGTAGTTTTTGTAATTGCACTAAATGGATGTTACTGCTTAAAGCCGAACTTGATGTGGATGGGCCAAGATTTCGGGGATTAGATACAGGGCTTGAACTGGGAGAAAGGAGGTGCTTATATGGGAAGCCATCCAACTAGAAGGAAAACTATGAAAATATAAGCATGTTTATTAGCAAACATGATACAAAAGATGACAGTATTTTCACAGGTGGGCTCAGGCAGGCCTCAGCAGAGAGGGGACCCAGAACAGAGTGAGAAACAACAGCAGGGGGGCTGGGTCAGGCCTGAGCATCCCATTGCGGATCATGGTCAACCGGATCCAGTTGTAATGATGACTGATGTTGGTGTAGACTCCAGGCCGGTTGGGCCGCCCACAGCCTATACCCCAGCTCACAACTCCAACCTGATACCACACCGTATCCTGGTCGCACACCAAGGGTCCTCCTGAGTCACCCTGAGGAGTAGCACAGGTAAGCCTGGCCTGGGGGGTGACAAGTGGGACTAGGAGGGAGGCCAAGGGAGAGGGAGTGCTGTGGAACTGGCAGATTAGGTAAGGATCTGACTCCCTGCCCTGACAGCCTCAGCTTCTTCATCTGCAAAATGGGGCCACAGTCTATTTCCCAGGGTTGGCCTGAGAGTGAATGAGGTACCTTGTGAAACTCAGCTGGACGGAAGATGGAGCTAGGAATGGTAGGTACTGGGCCCAGAAGCCATGGTGGGGTGCGGTGATACTCACAAAGCAGGCGTCCTTGCCACCAGCAGGATTGCCAGCGCAAACCATGTCCCCCCAGATGTTTATTCGGAAGTCTGTCTTCTGGAACATGTGGTTGCACATGCTGTTGTTGAAGATGGCTACTTGCACTTCCTGGAGAGTGTAGGGAGTTGGCAGACCTGTGGAGGGACAGACAGAGAAATGGCCCCTGGATCCCCTTCTCCTGGCAGGAATGGCATAGGGTGTGGAAACAGGGGTGTCCTGGGGCACCTGCTGTGCCTGAGACATCAATGGTCCCCAGCTGCAGCCCCACACTAACAGCGTGGGTAATTGGCATCACAGGACTTGATGGATGGAGCCACTGTTAATGCCATCTCCAGACTGGGTGGAGAATGTAAGTCCCTGCCTGCGCATGTAACCAAAATGGGCTGTGATGCTGAAGAAATCAGTGGATACAGCAGCCAAATCCTGTAAGACATCCAGGTACTGGACCAGGGGTAGCAGCTCTGTGATGCTCTTTCCTTCTAAGCTTTTCTTAGGCCTGAGCCAAGAGCCTAAAACACCTCCAGGATATAACAGCATCAGGATACATTATTTTAAAAACAGTTCTGGGGAAGAGCCCCCTTACCAAAAGGCACTAGTGAACTGTCGGAGCCGATGAGGACTCCCAGATGTTGGATCCCCGAGTCTAGGCTCCTAGCACTGTCTGACTCAGTGGCAAGGGTGGCAATAGCTGCAGAGGGTGTCTCCTGTCTGCTGGGAGCTCTCTGAGAGCTCAGATCTCCAGCGTGCTCTCAGAAGCCAGAGCTTCCGTTATTCTATTCCACAGAAGAGGAAACTGAGGCATGGTTCAGCCAAATGTCTTGTTCAGCATGTCCCAGCTGCAGGGGGAACAGAGCCTATATCCACACCAGAAGGGCCTGCTGCCTGTGTCTGTGTACTGAGAAGAGAGAAGCCAAGGCTCAAGGAGACAAACACCCCCCAGGCTGCCACCCATCACCATGACCACCTGCTCTGCAAAGGGCAGCGAAATGGACCTGGGTGGGCTCCTGGGCTCACAACCCACTCCTGCCTCACAGGCAGACTCAGCGTCGGGTTCTCTATTCTCCCTGCCAATCCCCATTGAACCTCCTAGTTCTGGGGCCTTGGACACTCTCCATGATACCCACGATTACCTCAGCTATAAAGTGGACATAAAAATACACTATTGCCCAGATGAAATGGTTCAGTGGGTAAAGGCCCTTGCCATCAAGTCTGGTTTTGATCTGCAAGACCCACAACTCTCGGAAGTTGTCCCTGGCTTTCACATATGAGCCACTGTGTGAATTTGCCCCACCCCCATCACATATGAAACAACCAAGGCTGGAGAGAAGGCTCAGCTGTTAAGAGCGCTGACAGCTGTTGCAGAGGACTTGGTTTCAGTTCCCAGCACCCACAAGCAGCTCACAACCACATGTAACTCCAGTTCCTGAGGAGCCAAAACCCTCTTCTGGTCTCTGCAGGTATTGCATGTATATGGTATTCATAGATACACTCAAGCACATAAACACTTAACAAGTAAAATAAATATTTTTGCTTTGTTTTTCAAGACAAGGTTTTTCTGTGTAGCCCTGGCTGGCCTGGAACTCTCTTTGTAGACAAGGCTGGCCTCATACAGAGACCTGCCTGCCTCTGCCTCCTGAGTGCTGGGGTTAAAGGCAGACACCACCACCACCTGGCAATGGCCCTTTAAAAAAAATAAATGTTTTAAAAACAAAACAAATAGATGTGATCCCTTTAAAGCTGCCTGGAGGGATGGCTCAGTGGTTGAGAGCACTTTCTCAGTAATGAGGACACAAGTGGGGACCCCAGCATTGCTAAGAGGCTCAGAAACACCTGTAACTCCAGTCCTGGGGGTTCCACACCCTCATCTGTCCTCTGTGGGCATCTTGTACACATCTGCACATACACTCAGATGCACTCACACGTATATGAATTAAATAAAATATTTAAAATCCCCTTTTAAAAATTACGCTGCTGGGATAGGGAGCCGGGTCCAAAAGACCTAGGTTTAATTTGCAGCACCTGTGTGGCCGCTCACACCTGTCTATAACTCCAGCTCCAGGGATCCGAGACATCCACGTGCTGGCAAAACACCCATGCACAAAAAATAATAATAATAAGATGAATCTTTTAGTTACGCTGTCGCTTTGCTGCACCAGGGTCCCCAAGCCTGTAACAGGGCCAAGCACATGCCATGCAGGAAAGGAGATGACTCTATCACTGCCATTTTCATTAGGGGACGTTGCAGAAACGGGCCAGCTCAGGGAGCAGGCAGGGTCACTCTGGACACAAAGGGCATGCCCAGGCTATAGGGTTGTAAGCCCCAAGGCAGCATGGGATCCGTGCATCTTGGGGGGGAGTGTTCCTGTTGAACTGCAGGCAGGGGTTTGATGATGTCCTCTAAGGACCTCCAAAGGGATTTCAGTGGTAAGTACAGAGTGGAGGGAAATGACTTGGGAATTGTAAGGCATGCACCGTCAGAATCAGGGTGGGGATGGAACAGGCATGGAGGGGCGTGCTTCCTGACACTCATGGATGAGGGTGGCTGCAGAAGTAGAGAGATCATAAATACAATACTGCAAAAGTCACCCTGTGGGTCCTATGGGATCCCCCCACCCCGCCCCTTCAGGCCTCCTGGCACCTCTGAGCTCCAGCCTACACCCTGTCTGGAAGGAAAGGGCTGCCTCCTGTCCTCCTGGCAAGCAGAAGTAAGAAAAATTAATGAGAAAATGTTCCTTGGTGGAGGAGAGGGGCTCACTGCAGCAGCAGAGTCAGGGAGGGGCTGGTGTGGAAGAACGGGGAGGCACCCCGACCCCGACCCCGTCTGTACCCAGACTCACTTTCATCCTCTCCAATAGTCCCCCAGCCAGTCACCCAACAGTCATTTCGGTTCTCAAACTTGAATGTGGAGTTCAGGAGGCAGATGGGCTGGATATGGTTATTGTAGTTGACAGGAGATGACAGCTTCAGTAGGGCGATGTCATGGGGATATGACTGCGTATACTTGGGGCTCAGGAAGATGTCTTCTATCTGGTAACGGTTGGAATAGGCCTGTAGGTTCCAGAGAGATGGCTTGGAAGTCAACTCGCCAAACTGGACTGTCCAATCAAAGGGATCACTATCCCTGCCAGAGAAGGAGAGAGCAGACAGGCCACCTGAGTTCACCTGGGCCTCTCTCTGTGGTGCCTCTGTAAGGCTGCTCATTCTTAGTGTAATTGCCAAGGCCTTCTTATGGGCACAGAAGCCTTCTATAGGAAGCACAGAACCCAGACAGGCTGGAAACAGTTCTTGCTCCTGGGCACTGGGAGTTGGGGAGCAGAAAAGAGGTCTTGCCATTTCTTAGAGCTGTCCTAAAGACAGCAGTTGGGCCTAAGGGAACCCTTGTGCAGACCCCAAAAGATCTGAGCAAACATGGAAAGCAGTGTGGGGATATTTGGGAAGGTCTTGAGGAAGAAAGCGGAGGTAGAAGAGGGACAGAGAATGTCCTGAAAGAACATTCTAGAAGAACTGGGAAAGGGTTCCCTCCTGGGGCATTATGTTATAAATTCTTATGGATTTAGCCCATCACAGCTACTCCTGGGGCTACACTAAAATGCCTACCCAGGCACCAAACTCCCTAGCCCTCAACTGCCCCGGCTTGACCCCACACTCACTTTTGGAAGCAATGGGCAGCTGTAAGCACCCAGCGCCGGTTGAGCAAGGTCGCTCCACATAAGTGGGAACCCCATATGCGCAGGCTCCCTTGCCATGGCCAGCGGCCGAGCTCTGCGTCATCGCCACCCACTATACGTGAAGGGATGGTCCTGTGACCACAGGGTCCTGTGAGGAGGAACAGACTGAGCAGACACACACACACACACACACACCACTCACTCACACACACACACACACCCCCACACACACACTCACACTTTGTAACTGAAGGGCATGGGGAGGGAGGGACGTCCTAAGGATTCGCGGGGACATTCCCACGTGATCCGTGCGCACCTGTCCCCACCCCCACCCCAGGGGCCGTTACTAGAAACACACGAGTTCTGGATCCTGGGGCGAAGGAGAGGAATGGTTGAGGCACACCCCGGTGTAGGCCCACCACGCAGGAAGCATGTTCTGATCGCCTTACCTGACAATACGTCCGCTTCCTGCCATACTGCAATGAAGTGAGAGAATGCGAGACACTTCACCTTCACCTCCCCATCTCCCTGTCGCCGCCCCCAATCCCACAACAGTACCCCCAGAGCAGCTCACAGGGATTCTCTGGTTCCACCTGCAAAAGGGTTGACTGTGAAGCCACCGCCGCCACCACCAGCAGCAGTGGCACCAACGTCTTGCCCCACGCGCCCATGGCCACTTCTCCCGCCACCTGGCACCCCCTCTTACTTCCTGCTGCGCTAGGCCCGCGCCCACTGGGGAGAGGCAGCTCCTTAGGCCCAAAGGCTGTTTGGGGACTATGATGCCCTGGCACTGTCTTCCAGGGCATCCATTAAAGCTGTTGATAAGACACAGCAACCGGTGAACCCGAGCAGACCTTGTGTCATCTGAGCTCAGGGGCGCCCCCTGTCCTCCGCCCACAACTTCGTCCAGGACCGAGCCTCTGACCCTTAGCCAGAGGCCCCCAGGAAGCTCCATGAGCTCTTCTGAGACCTACCCCTCATGGGATTAGCCAAGAACTTGCTCCTTCACAAGACTTTCTTGGCGGAAAGAGAAGGTCCTGGGCAACCGGCTAAGCCCCGCCGGCTTAGGCTGCCCCCTGGCGGCAAGCTCATCTTTGATGGCCTTCCTCCTTGTGAAATTTTTTTTAGAGCATTTACTCTTCTCTATTTTCTTTGATTTTATCCTTGTTTGTTTGCTTTTTTTTTTTTTTGAGACAATGATGCATTTTGTATCCCACTCTGGATTCAAATTTATGCTCCTCTGGCCGTAGCTTCCTCAGTGCCTCCTAGGATTTCTTTCCTTTGCACACACACACATGTGTGTACACATTCACACATGCATGCACACAAAGGCGAAGACTATCAAAAGATTTAAAAATATGGAGATATTTTACTTCAATATTTAATTTCCCACTCTTTTTTAATCTTTTTTGATTTTGTGTTTTTGTTTTGTTGTTTGTGTGTTTGTTGAGACATAGCCTCACTATGTAGCCCCAGCTGTCCTATAATTCTCTCTGTAGACCGGGTTGACCTTGAACTCACAGAGATTTTCCTGTCTCTGCCTCCTGAGTGCTGTGATTAAAGGTGTGCACCATCTTGTCTGGTTTATTTTCTCTTTTAAAAAAAGAAAAATGTTTGTGAGACTGAAGAGATGGCTTGTTGTATGAGGAGGGGAGGCCCCTTGTTTGTCCTGGGCCACCCAGCTAGCTTACACCTGAAATAACCACACAGAAACTGTATTAATTAAAACACTGCTTGGCCATTAACTCTAACTTTTTATTGGCTAACTCTTCCATATTAGTTTAACCCATCTCCATTAATCTGTATATCACCACATGCCAGTGGCTTACCAGAGATTCTTTTTTTTTTTAAATATTATTTATTTATTTGTTATGTATACAATATTCTGTCTGTGTGTATGCCTGCAGGCCAGAAGAGGGCACCAGACCTCATTACAGATGGTTGTAAGCCACCATGTGGTTGCTGGGAATTGAACTCAGGACCTTTGGAAGAGCAGGCAATGCTCTTAACCTCTGAGCCATCTCTCCAGCCCCGCTTACCAGAGATTCTAACCGGAGTCCATCTCAGGCAGAGGATCCATGGCTTCTCTCCCTCTGCCCTTCTTCCTCCCAGCATTCAGTTCTGTTTTCTCCGCCTGCCTAAACTCCGCCCTATCAACTAAGCCAAGGCAGTTTATTTATTAATTAACCAATAAAAGCAACACAGAAACGGAAGAAACTCCTACGCCAATGGCTCAGTGGTTGAGAGCACTGGCTGCTCTTCCAGAAGACCCGGGTTCAACTCCCGCACTCACATGGCAGCTCACAGGATATGGCATCTTCACACAGACATACATGCAGGCAAAGTGCCAGTGAACACAAAAATAAGTAAATCTTTTTAAAAAATGTTTGTGAGTGTCTCTGTGTATGTTCCACTCATGTGTAGCTATCAGAGAGGCAAGAACAGGGTCTCAGATCCCCCGAAGCTGGAGTTACAGGCTTTGTGGGCCAGCTGTAAGTGCTGGAAACTGAATTTGGATCCTCTAGGAGAGCAAGCAAGTGATCCTAACCATTTAGCCCTCTCTTCAGCACCATCACCACCATCTTTAAATTTTATTTTACGTGTATGAGTGTTTTGCCTTCATGTATGTAACATGTGTTGCACATGCATGTCTGGGGCCTGTAGAAGTCAGAAGAGGGTGTTGGATCCCCTGGAGCTGGAGTTACAGATGGTTGTAAACAAGCGTGTGGGTGCTGGGAACCAAATCCGGATCCTCAGCAAAAGCAGCAAGGACTCTCAACTGCTGAGCCCTCTCTCCAGGCCTCAATCCTCTATTTTTAACTTGTATAATTATACATATTTATTTTTTAAAGATTTACTTATTTATTGTGTACAGTGTTTTGCCAGCATGCATACCTCCACCCCAGAAGAGGGTACCAGATCTCATATTATAGATGGCTGTGAGCCACCATGTGGTTGCTGGGAATTGAACTCAGGACCTCTGGAAGAGCAGCCAGTGCTCTTAACCATTGAGCCATCTCTCCAGCCCCCAATTATACATATTTATGGAGTGCAGTGTGGTGTTTCCCTCATTCATTCTTCGTTTCATTTTTCTGTTTGTGTGTTTTGAGAAAGGGTCTTTCTATGTTCTGGAACTTGCTATGTAAAACAGACTGGTTTAGAACTCCTGCCTCCCTACTGCTGGGGTTAAAGGCGTCTAGTACCATGCCTGACTAGCATGGTGTTTCACTATAGATACAAAATGTGCAGCATCAGATTAGAATAAATGGCAAATCCATACTATCAAACGTTCATCTTTTCTTGTGTTGGAAATATTGAAAATGTTCTCCACTATTCTGAAATAATCAGTAAATTGCTGTCACCCATAGTTCCCCTCACCTTGCTATGGCACTTGCTACCCCGGCCCCCTAGTGCTCACCATCCTCCACCATCCCCCTCTCCCACACTTCCCAGACTCTGGCTAGCACTATTTTGTTCTGTACTTTGAGATCAACTTTTATGGCGTTTGATTTTTGTTTAGGTTTGGAGAGGTATGTTTGTTTTATTGCGGTGGGATGGACCTCGGGGCCTTGTACCTTCTAGTATTTATCATTTAATGCATTTGTACAGCGTCCTGGAGTCTCATCCATGCTGTGAACAACTGACCGAATAATGTCCATGCGTGTAGTAATATGGGCGGCGGGGCCGCCTGCCCAGCTAGCTTTACCCGAAATAATTACACAGACACTGTATTCATTTAAACACTGCTCTGGCCCATTTCTAATCATCTGTGTAGCGCCCCTAGGTGCGCTTACCGGGAAGATTCTAGCCTAAGTCCATCCTGGGTCGGAGCTTCATAGCGTGCGTCTTCCCTGGAGCAGGTAGCATGGCGTCTCTCCTGAGGCGTCTGCTCCGGAGAGCAGAGCTGTGGAGTCTGAGCTCACTTCCTCTTCCTCCCAGCGTTCTGTTCTGTTTACTCCACCCACCTAAGGGTGGGCCTATCAAATGGGCCTAGCAGTTTCTTTATTGCTTAGCCAAAGAAATCAACAGATTGATATATGACACTCCCACATCACTTCCCCTTTTTCTGTTTAAACAAAAAAAGGAAGGCTTTAACCTTAACATAGCAAAATTACATATAACAAAACAGTTATCAAGTAAAGTTACATCAGAAACATTTATACATATAACAAAATTGACCGTAAATCTCTATCAATAAAGCGAAATCTATACTAATGCAAATTATTCATGTCTATATCATATCCCCCTTTAAATGTAAAAGAACATTTATAAACCATATTTGGGAACATGGGCGCAGTTTTTTCTCTCCAAACTGCTTCCTGCTGAATGGGGGCGTCGTTAATTAGGCCTTTCATGGTATAACCTGTGTGCCAGGGTCATCTCAGTTGGCAGTTGAGTGAAGCAATTTTCTGAAGATGTTCATAGCAACCCTTCAGGAGGACGTGGTCCATCATACCAAATCGGAATAGAAGAAATCCATAGAGTCTCATCCTCTGTGAAAACAAAAGAAGAATCTCTTTTCCAAAGTATCATATCCTTAGATCCAAATTCTGAAATCATACCCTCATGATATCCGTTCTGGTTCCACTGGGCAGTCCATATAATGAAATGTCTGTCTGTACTTAGCTCCTTTACAGTCAAAAATTTTAAAGAAAACACAATGTACATAATCCAGACTCTCTGTGAATTTTCCATCTTTACGCGGCTTATTTTTACTCTATCACTTTACTTTATTCTGTCTCTTTAAAGACTTTACTTTTACTTTTTTCTTTTTAAACCATTAACTTTATTCTCTATATTCCTTTTCTTCTCTCTCCCAAGCCTACGTACATTCATCCAACAGTGTGACTCGTTTAGTGGTCTGAATCTGTCCTATTGTGAATCTGCAATTTTTTACTATCCAGGAGCACTTTTGATTTGCGCCTTTAAATCACTAGGCGCTTAAGAATCTCAGCTGTGACATTCCTAGGTTAACTTTTTGCTTTTTTTTTTTTTTGGTTTTTCGAGACAGGGTTTCTCTGTAGCTTTGGAGCCTGTCCTGGAACTCGCTCTGTAGACCAGGCTGGTCTCGAACTCACAGAGATCCACCTGCCTCTGCCTCCCGAGTGCTGGGATTAAAGGCGTGCGCCACCATCGCCCGGCAACTTTTTGCTTTTTGAGCGTATATCTTTGACCTGTAATAACCCTGTAGACCAGGCTGTCTTTGAACTCTCAGAGATCCGCCTGTCTCTGCCTCCCAGGCATTGGGATTAAAGGCGTGTGCTACCACACCTTGAACTCACAGAGATCTGTTCGTCTCTGCCTTCTAGGCACTGGGATTAAAGGCGTGTGCTGCCACACCTTGAAGTCACAGAGGTTTACTTTAAGAATTTTAACTTTTAGTCTGCATATATTTTAACACACAGTAAACCATTTAGAAATTTTCATTGTCTTTGAATCTCTCTTTACTGTATGTCTCTCTTTTTCTGACCACATGAGTCTTTAATTTACCAAACAATCTCAGTAGGACTAAAGCCGTGGCTTTGACGGCTGGATCCTTAGCTTTCCAGCCTCATGGCTGAGGTACTGGCTGTAGCCATGTTTATAGCCACAACTGGCTTTTCAAGGTCCCTGCCAGCCAGCAAGCTACAACAGACAACACTCAAGTCCTCTCTCAGTAGCCGGCCCTCCTGCCTCAAACAGTCAGAGTTTGCCCTGGCAGGATGGCCCAGAAAGCCGGCATTTTTAAACGCGCAGCTTTTTTCCTGCTATGGCTGAAAACCGAAAAGCATGCGTTCAGCTTTTCGCCAACACCGTTTAAGTGTTTCGTGGCAGGACCTCTTAATGAGCTGCAGGCTTTGCAGCTAAAGCTGAGTCAGGAAGCCTCTCTTAGATGAGGCACTTGCTTGCCTCTAGCAAGCAAAGTAGACCAGAGATATTGTCACAATCAAGAAAACATGCTTTACTCTTTCCCAAGCTTTCTCAGGCTTTCAGTGGGTTCAGTTAGCCACACATCTGGGCGTCATTTGTAGTAATATGGGCGGCGGGGCCGCCTACCCAGCTAGCTTTACCCGAAATAATTACACAGACACTGTATTCATTTAAACACTGCTCTGGCCCATTTCTAATCATCTGTGTAGCGCCCCTAGGTGCGCTTACTGGGAAGATTCTAGCCTAAGTCCATCCTGGGTCGGAGCTTCATAGCGTGCGTCTTCCCTGGAGCAGGTAGCATGGCGTCTCTCCTGAGGCGTCTGCTCCGGAGAGCAGAGCTGTGGAGTCTGAGCTCACTTCCTCTTCCTCCCAGCGTTCTGTTCTGTTTACTCCACCCACCTAAGGGTGGGCCTATCAAATGGGCCTAGAGTTTCTTTATTGCTTAGCCAAAGAAATCAACAGATTGATATATGACACTCCCACATCACATGCGTGCGTCTACACCACATTTCTTTGTCCATTCATCCATTGGCAGATATCTCTGTGGATCGGTGTCTTGGCTGCTGGGATTGGCCCTTCAAAGGCTCAGGCTCAAGTTCTGGATTGAACCCTTTCTTCTTCGTTTTTCAATTGATTTCTTCACTAATATACAAAGTAAAGGGAGGGTTATGTTGCCATTCCCGTCCTGTGAGCGTCATTATTCTGTGTTCACACTCACCTGTGTTCTTCTCTCCTGGCCCCTCCCACCGCTCTCCTCCCAAATAACTCCTCAGAATATTAGTGGAGGGCAGAGGAGGCTTAGCGGGTAAGAACACTGGCTGCTTTTGCCAAGGATCCCAGTTTAGCTCCCAGCACTCACATGGCAGCTCACAAACATAGCTAAATCCAGTTCCAGGAGATCTGAGCCCTGATACATGTGGTACACATACATACAGACAGACAGACAGACGGACCCATACATATATACACATACATACATACATACACAGACAGACAGACAGACAGACCCATACATACATACACATACATACATACACATACACACAGGCAAAGACTTTTGTTTTGTTTTGTTTTGAGACACTATCTCACTATGTAGCTCTGGTAGTCCTGGAACTTGTTCTGTAGACCAAGCTGGCCTCAAACTCACAGTGATCCTCCTGCCTCTACCACCTGAGTTCTGGGGTTAAAAGTGTGCGCCACCACGCCCTACTGAGGCAAAGACTCTTACAGAGATTTTTGATTTAAAAGGGAGTAGAGCATTCAAATGAAGATCCACTTGAGTGAAAACGAGTGATGTTCATCTTGCTCTGGTTACAGCCTCTCTTCTCTCTCCTCCACTTATTCTGCTTCCTTCTCCCCGAATAGTCCTCTATGTTTTCTTATATACGAATTGATTTTTTTAAGGCATTTTTATTTTATGGGTCAGAAGAGATGGCTCAGTGGTTAATAGCACGTATTTCTCTCCCCAAGACCCAAGTTCAGTTCCCAGCACCAGTGTTGGGCATCTCACAGCTCCCTGTGACAGCAACTCTAGGCCTTCTGGCTTCTCGGCACACACACATAAATATAAGCAAAAGACAAAGATTTTAAAGTTTAATTTTATGTGTTTAAATTTTTGCCTGCATGCCTGTACGTGCAACAGATGCATATATGGAACCAGCGGAAACCAGAAGGAGGCATCAGATCCCAGGAATTGGCAGTACACCATCTGTAATGAACCCAGGACTTCTGAAAGAACGGGTGCTCTTAACTGATGAGCCGTCTCCATACCTAGGGATTTTGTGAAATCATGTGTATAGGTGGGGAGTCAGGAGTATGTGTATGTGAGTGTAGGTACCCTCAGACTCCAGAGACATCAGATCCCCTGGAGCTGGAGATGGATGTGGATGGTGGGAACCAAACTTGGGTCCTCTGCAAGAGCACAGCCACCGAGCCTCACTCCAGCCTCCCTGGATTAAATACTGATGAAGGCTGATGCTGTCTTGGACACACTTGGGAGTCTTTCAATTTGAGTTTGATCCTGGAACCCACCTAAAGATAAAAGGGGAGAACAAACCTGCAAAATGCCGTCCCCTGACCGCCACCCTTGAGCTGCTGCAGGTGTAACACCGCACACCATGCTGTCCCCTGACGGCAACACTTGGCTGCGGCAGTGTAATACGGCACACCATGCCGTCCCCTGACGGCAACACTTGGCTGCGGCAGGTGTAATACGGCACACCATGCTGTCCCCTGACGGCAACACTTGGCTGCTGCAGGTGTAACACCGCACACCATGCTGTCCCCTGACGGCCACCCTTGGCTGCGGCAGTGTAATACGGCACACCATGCTGTCCCCTGACGGCCACCCTTGGCTGCGGCAGTGTAATACGGCACACCATGCTGTCCCCTGACGGCAACACTTGGCTGCGGCAGTGTAATACGGCACACCATGCGTCCCCTGACGACCACCCTTGGCTGCGGCAGTGTAATACGGCACACCATGCTGTCCCCTGACGACCACCCTTGGCTGCGGCAGGTGTAACACCGCACACCATGCTGTCCCCTGACGACCACCCTTGGCTGCGGCAGTGTAATACGGCACACCATGCTGTCCCCTGACGGCCACCCTTGGCTGCGGCAGGTGTAATACGGCACACCATGCTGTCCCCTGACGACCACCCTTGGCTGCGGCAGTGTAATACGGCACACCATGCTGTCCCCTGACGACCACCCTTGGCTGCGGCAGTGTAATACGGCACACCATGCTGTCCCCTGACGGCAACACTTGGCTGCTGCAGGTGTAACACCGCACACCATGCTGTCCCCTGACGGCCACCCTTGGCTGCGGCAGTGTAATACGGCACACCATGCTGTCCCCTGACGACCACCCTTGGCTGCGGCAGTGTAATACGGCACACCATGCTGTCCCCTGACGGCAACACTTGGCTGCGGCAGTGTAATACGGCACACCATGCTGTCCCCTGACGGCAACACTTGGCTGCGGCAGTGTAATACGGCACACCATGCGTCCCCTGACGACCACCCTTGGCTGCGGCAGTGTAATACGGCACACCATGCTGTCCCCTGACGGCAACACTTGGCTGCGGCAGTGTAATACGGCACACCATGCTGTCCCCTGACGGCAACACTTGGCTGCGGCAGGTATAACACCGCACACCATGCTGTCCCCTGACGGCCACCCTTGGCTGCGGCAGGTGTAATACCGCACACCATGCACATACATAATAATAAAATGACTAATTCATTAGTAACTTTCTTGTCCAGGGGTCAAGAAAAGTGTATGAAAGGAAAAGAGACACCACCGGGCTGTCCATCTCAGGATCCCAGTGACCTGTGACCCCTGGAGGAAGTCTGTATTAGTTTCCTCTTGTTATAATCAAAACACCAAACAGAACTTGAGGGAGGAAGGTTTTGTATCAGCTCACAGTTTGAGAGGTGTGAGGCTGTCATGGCAGGAAAGGTGTGGAAGAGTCAGTGCACAGTTTGAGATACGACAGGCTGCTTTGGCAGGTACAACACACAACAGGTGTGGCAGAGTACAACAGTTCACACCACAGAGGGCAGAAAGCAAAGAAAAAAAAGAAAGCAAGATACAGCCCTAAAAGGACGGCGCCCCAGTAAAACCATTCCTCCTGCTGGGTCTCAGCCTCCAGCTCAGTTAGTTAGCTTTTTATATTGGGATAAGACACCATGACCCATGCAATTTCCAGGAAAGAGAGTTTATTTGGGGCTTACAGTTTCAGAGGGCTAGAGACCATGACCATTGCGGCAGAAACATGTCTGCAGGCAGACAGGCATGGTGCCTGAGCAGCAGCTGGGAGTTCACATCTTGAGACACGAGCACGAGCCAGAAAGAACTAACTGGGAATGGTGGAGTCTTTTTGAAACCTCTAGGGCTGGAGAGATGGCTCAATGGTTAAGAGCACTGCCTGCTCTTCCAGAGGTCCTGAGTTCAATTCCCAGCAACCACATGGTGGCTCACAAGCATCTGTAATGGGGTCTGGTGCCCTCTTCTGGCCTGCAGACACACACAGACAGAATATTATATACATAATAAATAAATAAATATTTAAAAAAAAAAGAAGCCTCCAAGCCCACCGCCTGTGGCAGACCTCCTTCAACAAAGCCACACCTCCTAATCCTTCCCAAACATTGCTACTAATGGGGGAACCACATATTCAAATATATGAGCCTATGAGGGCTATTCTTGTTCAAATCACCACACCCTTTTTGTTGTTGTTGTTCATTTGTTTTTGCTTTTCAAGACAGCATTTCTCTGTATGTAGCTTTGGAGCCTGTCCTGGAACTCATTCTGTAGACCAAGCTGGCCTCGAACTCACAGAGATCCACCTGCCTCTGCCTTCTGAGTGCTGGGATTAAAGGCGTGTGCCACCACCACATGGCCTACCACACCTGTTTTTACCATCTTCTAATAATGCCATTATGTTATAAATCTATCAAGGGATTACTTCATTCCTTAGGTCAGACCCCTGGAGATCAAATTATTTCTGGAAATGCCCTCAGAGATACACCCAGAAAAATATTTGCTACCTATAATCTAGGTAAATGTTAAGATTCACCATCACTGGCGGGGTGTAATGGCACACACCTGTGATGGCGGGGTGTAATGGCACACACCTGTGATCCCAGCAGGGTGTAATGGCACACACCTGTGATCTCAGCAGGGTGTAATGGCACACACCTGTGATCTCAGCAGGGTGTAATGGCACACACCTGTGATGGCGGGGTGTAATGGCACACACCTGTGATCCCAGCAGGGTGTAATGGCACACACCTGTGATGGCGGGGTGTAATGGCACACACCTGTGATGGCGGGGTGTAATGGCACACACCTGTGATCCCAGCAGGGTGTAATGGCACACACCTGTGATGGCGGGGTGTAATGGCACACACCTGTGATGGCGGGGTGTAATGGCACACACCTGTGATCCCAGCAGGGTTTAATGGCACACACCTGTGATCCCGGCGGGGTGTAATGGCACACACCTGTGATGGCGGGGTGTAATGGCACACACCTGTGATGGCGGGGTGTAATGGCACACACCTGTGATCCCAGCAGGGTGTAATGGCACACACCTGTGATGGCGGGGTGTAATGGCACACACTTGTGATCCCAGCAGGGACAGGCAGATCTCCGTAAGTTCAAGGCTACCCTAGTCTACACAGTGAACTCCAGGACATCCAGAGCTACATAATACAGAAATCTTGTCTCAAGAAATAAATAAAAAAGATTAATGATTACAGGATATGTCCCCATTCGATGTCCTTTGTGTGTCTTGAGCCCCCACTTCCTCCAGGACATAGCGGAATTGGGAGAACAGAATTGAAAGAATGGCATATTCCCCCCCTGCCTTCAGGGGCTCTCTCTGGTCTAGGCATTTCTACTGTCAAGGGGATCTACTTCCTGGGAGTTCTGAGCCTTAAGCTTGGTGGCAAGGCAGGAGCAATCACCCAGGGATCCCACCAGGAGATTTGCACTTTAGGGGGCATTCCCAAATGGTGACCCCAAAAGGTGCTGGTGTGGCAACAGCAAAGGTCTCTTTAACTTTGCATGCTTGTCCTCTGTTCCTCTAGCCAAGAAAGGGCCAGTGGGCATAGGAGCTGGCCAAGACACTCCAGGGCAGAATGGGTCCAAGGCAGCAGGCTAGGGGAGCAGGTCCATCATGTAGGGAAAGACCAAGATTTTCCCCAAGAACCTTAGCATTTGCATCTCAGCCAGTCTCTGTGTGCTGCCTGCAGCCACAACCCAGCACAGCTCACCAGCCAGGCACAGGAGACCAGCTGCCCTCTTGGGAGACTGGGTGACATTCCTGCCTGCAGCCCAAGGGGTTGCTCAGGCCACAGGTCCCAACCTGACCTCGCAGGCTGTCCAAGCTATTTGTTTATGATTGGGGGGGGGAGTGTCTGAGAACAACTTACAAAAGTTGTGTACTCCTTTTACCATGTGGGTCCCAGGAATCAAAATGAGGTCGTCAGGCTGAGTGACATTGGCTTTATCCACTAAGTCGCCTCACAGGCCCTACCCAGTTCCTTGACTGCCTCTCCCACCTCTGGCCCCAGGCCATCCTTTCACAGATAGGCCTGCATCTGTCCCAGCTCCCAGGGGACCACAGACTATCTCCCAGACAGCTACGGAACTGGCACCTTCCTGGCCTTCTGATCCCTGTACTAGCGGCATCTCCTCGGCTGAGTTGAAGGGTTGATGATGAAGAAAGAACTGGGGAAAGGCCGGGCGGTGGTGGCGCACTCCTTTAATCCCAGTACTTGGGAGGCCTAGGCAGGTGAATCTCTCTGAGTTCAAGGCCTGTCTGGTCTACAAGAGCTAGTTCCAGGATAGCTAGACTGTTACACAGAGAAAACCTGTCTTGAAAAGCAAAAGCAAAAACAAAACAACCCCCCCCCAAAAAAAACCAAAACCAAAAAAGAACTGGGGAAATGGAAAAGGAAAAGGAAGATACAGGCTGTCAGAGTCCCTAGGGCCAAGGTGCTTTGGCTAAGGAACCAGATAAAATGAGGTAACCTGCCTCAGAGTGGCCAGCCTCAGACCTTCCTCTTTGGAAGCCTGAGACAGAATCTGCGAAGTTCACTGGGCGGTGGTGGGGCACACCTGAGGAGGCAGAGGCAGGTGGATCTCTGTGAGTTCAAGGCCAGCCTGATCTACAGAGCGAGTTTCAGGACAGGCTCCAAAGCTGCACAGAGAAACCCTGTCTTGGAAAAACAAAACAAAACAAAACAAAACCAGAATCTGAGAAGCTCGGAAGAGCCTCGGCTGTCCCCAGCCCCTCTGAGGGGATTGGAGCTTTCTTCTCTAACCTCTCTATTCTGTCTCATTAGGATGCCACCAATGGGGCTCCTGAGAAAGTGGACAGTAACTTCTGGAAGCCATGTCCCAGCCGGGCCATGCATAAGAAAGCCTTTCAGGAGAGGAGAAAGCGGGCCACACTCCTCGGTGTACCCCAGCCAGTAAGCCAGAGGCTGGGGAGAGCTCCTCAGCCGTAACAGGCCGAGGAGACTTGAGAACATGTCATGATCATAGTGATGTCTGACAGAGTGAGTGAGTGATCTGGAAACAGACATTTACCTCGGCGGGGCTGGCTGTCCGGCCCCATCACCATCATCACTGCAATCCCTGTTCCCATCTGTAGGTAAGCTGCCCAGGGTGCCTGTGGATGCCCCTGGTGATGACCAGCCAGCCGGGGGTGGGGTAGCTCTGGAGGCTGACACTCCTGTCACAGCCGGCAAAAAGAGTGTTGGGGACACAGGCACACCAGAGGAGGCTGCAGCGGGGAGCTTGTGACCATGTTAATAAAGCACCAGAGACAGGAATTGTGGGAAACTGAGGCTGGTGGTGGCTCTTCTGTATGTGGATCTGAGGCAAAGGGGACCTGGAACTCAAAGGGCTACGGGTACCCTGGGATGGTATGACCATTGATCCAGAGGGGTATCCTGGGGCAGGCTGAGGCTCCCAATCACAAACACAATTAGTCTGTCCCCACCTCCTACCCCCTCCCTCCCCTCTCTCACACCTCCACCACTGCCTGGGCTGCCACCTGAGGGCCATCCTCCACCAGAAGGCCGTCCTCCAGCTGAGGGCCATCCTCCAGCTGAGGGCCGTCCTCCAGCTGAGGGCCGTCCTCCACCTGAGGGCCGTCCTCCAGCTGAGGGCCGTCCTCCAGCTGAGGGCCATCCTCCAGCTGAGGGCCGTCCTCCAGCTGAGGTATCATATTCCCAGGCAGTCTCCAGGTTTCTCTGGATTAACAGAACAGGGGAGGACAGAGACTGAATGCAGCACCTGCTTGTCACCTTTCCAGAACTATTCACATCGAGGTGTGAGCTGGCATCTCACCTGCCCAGCCCAGGCAGGCACAGGCCTGACCCATCACCATCCCTGCTCATAGCCCGGGGAATGGACCTCACACTTGCCAGAAATGCTGAGATTCACTTCAGTCCTACCAATGACCTCGGATTTACCTCACACCCACCTATGAGCCTGAAAATCACCCCAGGCCTTACTCATAACCCTGATAGTATCCCTGTCCTACCAATGGCCTCAAACTCTTCAGGAAGCCCTGCTCTGCCATTCCTAGGAGGAAGGATGCTGAGCCAAGAGGACCTGGACAAGCTTAAGTTTCCAACCCTCGTTTTTCCTGCTTCTGAGTGATGGGGCTGACAGCGATGTGCACACAGGAGTGCCAAGAACCTAGCGACACTCTGCGGATGACACGCGCATATGTGGGGGCGTGCAGGGGCATCCTCTGGGTGCTCATAGGCACAGGAGGAACCACACAGTGGGAAACTATGCCTGCTGCATCCAGTATTTATTGCTTCAGATACAGGCTCACTCTAGAGAGACCAGGCCAGTCACAGACGCCACCAGAGGATACCCTGAGAGGTGGCTGCACCCTGGGCTCTGCCCTGGAGTGAGAGGCAAGAAAGATTCTTGTCCCTCCGCTCCTGGAAATTCAAAGACCTCCCCTGCTCAGGGCCCCTGGAGGCCAGGAGACCAGAGTTAGCTGATGGTTCCAAGGGTCTTAGGCCTCTGTGGGAGTGAGGAGAGGGTCCGTGGAAAGCAGACCACGGAGGGCGCACTTACGTGGCTATGCAAAGAGGGCACAAGAAGGGGATCCCTGAGAGAAGCCGCTCTAGCCTGGGGGCAGAGAGAGGACAAAAGTTCCAAATACAGGGGTTGGGATATTGAGGTTGCAGGTTAGGGCCCCAGGAAGCATAAGGTGCTAGCCAGGGATGCCAGGAACAGCAAGAGGCCAGAGACTGAGGTCCCTGCAAGGCTCGGAGAGAAACTCTTCACTTCTAGGGCTGAGTTCCACATTCTGTTCGTAATCCATGAGGTATAGACGCTGACGTTGGTGTAAACACCTGGTCTCTTGGGAAGGGCACAATCGGTTCCCCAACTCACCACCCCTGCCTGGATCCAGACACCATCGATGTCACAGACCAGGGGACCTCCGGAATCACCCTGGGAAGAAAGAAGGGATCCAAAGGTGTTGAGGTTGCTTGAGCCCGCTGCCTTTATTACACAGGTAGGAAAGCAAAGCTCTCCAACCCAGTCCCACCTGGCTCTCTTCTTCATCAGAGTATACAGGATCAATGAATTGGAAGTTCCTAGAAAGTCACAGGGTTGGGTGACTGAGAACTGAAGGTGACCCCTAGCAAATGGGACACACAACCTGTCTCTAAGCACCACAGCTGTGTGTTCAGAGCTGAGCGCAGGGGCCATTTCAAGATAATGCTGTTTGCTTCGGTTTGTTTGGCTTTATCTAGACATCTCTTTGAGGGCTGGAGAGATGACTCAGTGGTTAAGAGCTTTGCCTGCTCTTCCAAAGGTCCTGAGTTCAATTCCCAGCAACCATATGGTGGCTCACAGCCATCTGTAATGAGACTTGGTACCCTCTTCTGGCCTGCACTGTATACATAATAAATAAATAAATATTTAAAAAACAAGAAATCTCTTTGAAGTAGCAATCAAGAGGAACTTGGCAGTCAGGGTGTGTAGAAGAGCAAACGAGACAGGATAAGCTTCAAAGTGGGGGCTCCTCATGAAAATACAGTCAAAGGCTCTTATTCAGTCTCTCTTCCTCTCTCTTTCTCTTTCTCTCCCTCCCTCCCTCTCTGTCCTCCCCCCCTTTCTCTACCAATGGCAGAACCCAAGGCCTTTCAAACATTTGATAAACCCTCTACCACTGACCCACACCCCCACACTCTGATGATATGTATTCTATTTTATTTGAGAGAGGTGAGGCATGTGGTGGAGAGGTGCGCCCCCTCCTGTGTGTGCACGTAGAGACCAGAGGTCAACACTGATGTCCTCTCTCATTCCCCACTTTACTTTCTGAGACAGGGTCTCTGACCGACTGGCCAGCGAGCCTCTGGAAGCTGCCTGTCTCTGTCCCACTGCGCGCGCGCGTGCACACACACACACACACACACACACACCAGCCCCCGTGATAGCATTATAGACTTGTGCTATCGCACCCAGCTTTTATCTTTTTTTTTTTAATACTTGGGTGCTGAGGACTCAAATTCAGTTCTTTATGCTCGTGATGCAACAATGGACCATCTTCCCAGCCCTTCAAATATGATATTTGAAAGGGAGAGAGCATTGGGGTTTCTTTTTCCGAGCTCGTGTGTGTGTGTGTGTGTGTGTGTGTGTGTGTGTTGGTGATAGTAGTGGTACTGTTGTTTTATGAGATTCCCAGTCCTTCTGGAAGGTTCTCAGTGTGATGGGAGAGGAACACCCTGCCCACTGGTGAGGGGCCACTGTCTGGGTATGAGTCACTCACATTACAGGCATCCTTCCCGCCCTCCACGAAGCCAGCACACAGCATATCTTCCAAGATGACAGGCTCCGTGCTGGAAACGGAGTTCTCCTGGTAGTAGGCATTGCAGGTTTGGGCATCAATAAGAGGCACCTCCAGCTCCTGCAGGGTGAATGGTGGTAGGAGAGCTGGAATTGGGAGAGAGCAGAGTTAGAGGAAGAAGATGTGCCGTCTCCTCCCAGCTCCACAGTTTAACTGAACCCTGTGGTTGGGGCCATTTCTTCTGCTTCTTCAACAGAGCCGTGTTTCCCCACATGAAATCCTGAACGTTCTGAAAAGGTGGTACCCCAGGATGAGAACGTAGATTTGTCCTCACAGTCACAAGCTGCAGAGGTCTCGGTTCTTCCTCCCCCAGCTGGACACACAGACAGATGTGTGACAGCTGTGTGGGTCTCAGCTTCTCTCCCAGTGTCAAGACAATGGAATGGGATGCACACGGGGTGAGGGCACAAGACTACAAGCAAGAGCCTATACGTGGTTTCAGGACACTGCCTGTGGTCAAGTCACGTCCATCACGTGACCCTGCTCTTGTTAGCATTCCAGGTATCAAATCAAAGGTGACTTAGGTGCCCAGTGGGTTAAACAAGGTGGCCCCAAATTCACATCTACCCAAAACTTCAGAATGTAACCTTGTCATCAAGCAAAAGATTTGTAGATGTGACTGAGGTCACAGTGGATCAGGATGAGAGGCCCTTAACAGTCAGAGAGAGGGGACCTGGGGAGACTCATGCAGCGGAGGCCTGTGTGAACCCCAAGTCCAAGACTGGAGTGATGCAGCTAAGAACAATGGATCGCCCAGCGCTGGCAGAGGTTGAGAGTCAAAGAGGGGTCCTCCCTAGAGCCTTGAAAGAGTTGAGGTCGGATAATACTCTCATTTCAGGCTTCTGGCCTCCTGAACTGAGACTGAACACCTATCTGATTTAGCCTTGGACACTAAAACAAGATGAAATCACAATTATGATGGCAGGGATGGGAGCCATGCTAGTGACAGTTCGAAATGGAAATGCCTTAGACGGCATCAGGCCATGGACCCCTGGCATTAACCCCACCAGGCCAGCACTCTTGAGAGCACATTGGCAAGAGAACCAGGACCCCATCAGCTAGTGAAGGCTGCCCCAATTAGCCCCTGGTAGGCACTGTCCTCAAGGGACAAAGCAGCAAAGATAGAAGGAAGGTTGTAGTGCAGACTGGACCGGCATCCCTCAGTCCGTGACAGCTGTAACACTATCCTTCTGGTTCTTAAATGTTAGGAGGATTAAATGTTAGGAGGCTAGCAGCAGCCAGTTGGTTGATGGAGGAAGGTCATTGGTTAATTAATAAAGAAACTGCTTGGCCTCATAGGTTAGAACATAGGTGGGTGGAGTAAACAGAACAGAATGCTGGGAGGAAGAGGAAGTGAGCTAAGACGCCATGCCGCTGCTCCCAGCAGGGCAGACATGATGAAGCTCCGACCCAGGATGGACATAGGCTAGAATCTTCCTGGTAAGTGCATCTCATGGTGCTAAACACATTAATAGAAATGGGCCAAGCAGTGTTTATATGAATACAGTTTGTGTGTCGTTATTTTGGGGCATAAGCTAGCCAGGAGGCCGGGAGCCGGGTGGTAGGAACGCAGCCTGCAGCTCCTTCAACAAGTTGGTGATGAGCTATTGTGGCAATGTTTCAATGCACCCTCTGACGGTGGACATTCTTCGCATAACTCCGTATGGGCCCTGTCTGAGGGTGGGGGCTGGGGAAAGTATCAAGATGGGCCCTTGTTGAACACACATTTCCACTCTCCCCCTACCCTGCTACCAAACATCCTTACGTCTATTTGTGGCAGTGTTCCCCCATCCCGTGACCCAACACTGGGTGCCAGGGCCCAGGGAGTCTCCGGATTTCGGAAGGCAGACTGGAAGGATGTAGTCATTGAAAGAGATGGATGAAGCCAGCTGCATCAGGGCGATGTCTCCACTGCTGTGCTCATCTTCTGAGTAGCTCGAGGGCTTGATGCACTGGACCACAGCTCTCAGCTCCTTGGGCTCATTGGCCGCAGGGTAGGAGGAAATGGTACCCAGCATTACTGTGTAGGCAGACAGGGGCTGATCCCTGGGGAGAATGGGAAAGTCAAAGGTGAAAATGAAAGACAATCTTCATTTGGAGGCTCTAATATTGCCGCTGGGCTTTTCTGAGAGCTAAGCACATGGACACAATGCCAAGCACCCCCTTTTAAGGGCCACCATTAATGATCCTTGTGACATAGGTCTACCATCGTTTCCTCCATGTTTCAGGTATGGAACACGACTAGCAAAGTCAAGCCATCCATCGGAAGGCCACCTGGCTGTTGAGCAGTACATTCAAGATCTTGGATTCTTGAGATCCTAGGGAGATGGGTCAGTGTGTAAGGATACTTGTGGTACAGGCATAAAGACTTGAGTTTGGATGCCCACAACCCACATAAAAGTCGTGCCCGGCCTGTCTCTATGGAGAGGAGGGAGGTGAAGACAGGAGAGTCAGTAAACACTTGCTGACCAACTAGCCAGGTGTGCGCAGCAGTGGACCCAAAGAGAGAGCCTGTCTCCCAAAGCTAGGTGAAAGCAAGGACTGACACCCAAGGTCGTGGTCTGATCTTCACACACTGGCTGAGGAGGGTCTGGGCCCACATTCGCACACACACATGAACACTCACTTCGCATATGCATGCATACTTACACAAAGACCTTGGGTTCTAGAGAACTGTTTTCAGGAACTGTTGATTGGGGGGGGCTGGTGTGTGTGTATGTGTCTGTGTGTTGGTGTGTGTGTGGTGTGTGTATATCTGTGTGTTGGTGTGTGTGTGGTGTGTGTGTATGTGTCTGTGTGTTGGTGTGTGTGTGGTGTGTGTATGTCTGTGTGTTGGTGTGTGTGTGTCTGCATGTCTGTGTATCTGTGTGTTGGTGTGTGTGTGTGTGTTGGTGGGTGTGAAGGCTCCTGTGCACATATAGACAGCAGAAAATTGATATCAGATGCCCTGCTCTTTCTCTATTACCCTTGACCTTGACCTTGAGATGGACCTTATCACAGAACCAAGAGCTACACTGGAGGTCAGCAATCCCCAGAGATCCTCCTGTCTCCACACACACCCCCAGTACTGGTCACACCTAGCTTTTTACGTGAATTTGGGCAGGGGATTTGAACTCAAGGCCTTATGCTTGCACAGCAAGTCCTACCCTCTGAGCCGTCCCCTCCACCCAAGAGTTGATTCTTGGAAATAAGACTAGGTGACTGACTCACCAGGGTCAGCCTAGAAACAGGTAGACATTTCAATACTGAAGGAGCAGGGCCCTGTCTCGTCTCCTGTCATAGTTGGTAGAGGTTATAGTTTAAATGGAGAGATGAGGGCGTCTGGAAGGGAAGTGAGAAAGTCCAGCTGGCGCCAGCCCGCGTGACCCTTAGGGAAACACTCACTGGCTGAAGCAGTGGGCAGCCGTCAACACCCAGTCCTCAGCAATCAGGGAGCCCCCACACACGTGCTCCCCATTCTCCCTCACGCTGACCTGCCAAGGCCACTCGCCTGGCTGGGCATCCTGCCCAGACACAATGCGGCCTGAAGCCCTGGGACGTCCACACACTGCAAAAAAAAAAAAAAAAAATCAGAAATGGCTGACACAGGGCCACTCTGCCCTCCCGTATGCCCTCAGACCTGGCTCATCTGTCACAACCCCTGGAAACTTGACCAGTGTAGGCCAGAGGATGCCCCCATGCCTGGCCCCTAACAGCACCTGCTCATACAAGGCCACAAAGAACCAGGGTCAGACAGCTTTCTGGGTCTGCCTCTAAACCCATGCTGCTACTGGCTCCTTCCTGTATTCCTAAGACTTGAAGGCTGAGGCAGGATCAGTAGAAGGCCAGCTTTGACTATATAATAAAGTAGAGGCCAATCTGGGCTACAATGAGACCTGGTCTCAAAACTAAAATACACAGAAGAAAACTAAAAAATAAAACAAAGACAAACAAACAAAACAAACATCCTAGCCACAAAACGCTCATTCCACAATCTTCCTGAAGCTACTGCTCCTCACCCACCAATCTTACCGGAATCCAGGGGCATGCTAGGGCTGTCTGTTGTAGGGGACAAGCTGTAGGAGTCAGTTCCGGGGCTCTCGCTCCCCAGCAGGGCTCCAGGAAACAGGATAAATAGGATGGCAGGTAGGGCCAGCTCCATGATATACTTGCTGGAGGCCAGGGATTTCCAGACGACACTCCAGGAAGGAGGAAGGTGACTTCAGGTCTGTGGTAGTTTCTGGGCTCGCCCTGGGTGGGGCCCAGCCTCCATACCTGCCCTGCAGCCTTGGGAGAGGCATAACACCCCCACTGCTCTTGGGCCTGGAGACCCTAGTCTCCCCACATGCCGCATGCTCTGGGGTCCTCTGGTCTTCCCCATCCTGATCCAGGAGTCAGTGCATCCACAACCCTCATCTTTTGTTGATGTGGGACCAGTGCATAGCGTGCCTGGCATTGCACCAACCACAGAACACACCCAGGCTCCTCGGGAGCTGTTCTAATCACACCCCACAGCACTGGAACTGAGACTCTGGGGTAAAGGATGTGACCAAACCCCAGAGGGGCAAAGTCAGAGAATTCCACCTTCTGTTCTGTATTGCCGTGTCCAAGGACCCCAAGAGATGGGAGGACAGAGAGAACTGAGCTGATTCCCAGGATGTCCTGGTCAACCAAGTCTCCCTCTGCCCCATCAGCCATCCCTGTTCCAACCAGCCCCTACCCCAGTCACACTGTCCACCAGTGTCCACCAGAGGGCAGCCATGGGCCAGGCTCTTTGGCTCCAGGAGCCCTCTCAGACATTACGCAAGGAGAAGGGCTTGCCAGCAGCGACCTGGAGCAGCAGGAGGCATAGAGACACCCTTTCAGATTCCTGTGGTATTTGTCTTCTCTGCCTCTCTACTACTCTAGAAGTTTCTATTCTGTTGACTACCCTCCACTGTCTCTAAGCAACTCCTCCCATGAAGGCATTACCCCTGGACAGGATCACTGGCCTTCCAAAAACCCCAAATCATGCTCTGTGATTACATCACCACCAGCAGCGTGCCTTTAATCAGAGTAATAACCTATGCTTCAGGCTTAAAAGCACTAGTCCTAGATCCTGCTTTATCCAGTATTAAAATCCCTACATCCATCCCCATCCTGTGTGCACTCTGTTCACCAATATATTTGAAACTTAAAAGAAAAAGAAAACAAGGGCTTAGAGTATAGTTCAATTGCTAGAATGCCTGCCTAGCATGCATGAAGCTGTGTTTGATCCCCAGCACCGCATAAACAGGCATGGTGGGGGCTGGAGAGATGGCTCAGCGGTTAAGAGCATTGCCTGCTCTTCTAAAGGTCTTGAGTTCAATACCCAGCAACCACATGGCTGCTCACAACCATCTGTAAAGAGGTCTGGCGCCCTCTTCTGGCCTTCAGGCATATACACAGACTATTGTATACACAATAAATAAATAAATATAAAAAAGTTTATGAAATTAATTTAAACATATCAATGAAGGAGAAAAAAAACAGGCATGGTGGGTATATACACCTGCAATTCCAGTACCCAGGAGACAGAGACAAATAAGTCATCGCTCGGAGTCGCCCTAGGCTGCAGTAGTGACCTTGATGCTGCAGTGGTCTGAGTGAGAATGTCCCCATAGGCTCAGATATTTGAATGCTTGGTCTCCGCTGATATATGTATTTGAGAGGAATTAGGAGATGTGTCACTAGGGATGGGCTTTGAGACTTCAACAGTCCACACCAGGCCAGTCTCTCTCTCTCTCTCTCTCTCTCTCTCTCTCTCTCTCTCTCTCTCTCTCTGTCTCTCTCTCTGTCTCTGTCTCTCCTCTCTCTCTGTCTTTCTCTCTCTCTCTCCTCTCTCTCTCTCTCTGTCTCTCTCTGTCTCTGTCTCTCCTCTCTCTCTGTCTTTCTCTCTCTCTCTCTCCTCTCTCTCTCTGTCTCTCTCTGTCTGTCTCTCTCTGTCTCTGTCTCTCCTCTCTCTCTGTCTTTCTCTCTCTCTCTCCTCTCTCTCTCTCTCTCTCTCTCTCTCTCTCTCTCTCTCTCTCTCTCTCTCTCCCTCTCTCTCCCTCTCTCTCCTTGCTGTCTGTGGCTCTCAGCTGCTGTTCCAGTACCGTCCACCGTGATGACCACGTATGAATCCTCTGAAACTGCAAGTCCTCAGTTAAACACTTTCTTCATAAGATGAGACTATAGGCAAGTCTGTAGAGCAATTTCATAATTAATGATTCATGGGGGAGGGCTCAGTCCATGGTGGGTGGTGTCATCCCCAAGCCACTGATCCTGGGTTCTGTAACAAAGCAGGCTGAGCAAGCCATAGGGAACAAGCCAGTAAGCAGCACCCCTCCATGGCCTCTGCATCAGCTCCTGCCTCCAGGTTCCTGCCATGACTTTCTTCAGTGATGAACAGAGATTTAGAAGTGCAGGCTGAATAAACCTTTTCCTCCCCAAATTGCTTTTGGTTAAGGTGTTTCATCACAGCAATAATAACCCTAACTAAGACACTTTCTTTTTTAGAGTGACCTTGGTCATGGTCTCTTCACAGCTAAGCCAGAGGCCAACCTGGGCTACATGAGATCCTGAGAAAGACAGAGAGGAGAGAGGAGTGCTGGGGAGGTGGAGACAGACTACAGGTGCATGCTGACCAACCTCACCAGCAAGCTTCAGGCTCCACAGATTCTGTCTCAAAACAGCAAACAAACCAGGGTAGGGAGCTGGAGAGACGCTCGGCAGTTAAGAGCCATTGCAGAGGACCAAGCTTGGATTCCTAGTACCCACAGGGCAGCTCTTCTGTAACTTCAGTTCCAGGGAATTGACTGCCCTCTTCTGGGCTCATGGGCACTGCCTGTATGTGGTGTATTTAGATCCATGCAGGCGAAACACTCAAACATATAACATAAAATCTAATAAATCTAGAAAAAAACAAAGAAGAAAGAAACAAAAAAGAAAGGAAGGAAGGAAGAGAGAGAGAAGGAGGAGGAGAAGAAGAAAGGAAAGAAGGAAAGAGCATAAACACAGTAGAATGAGCAATGACACCTGAGCCTGACTTCTGAGCTCTACACACACCTGCACAGGCATGCACGCATACACACACGGGGTGGGGGTGGGGAGGGTTTCGAGAGTTGCACAATAGGATCCATAAAGCCCCTCCCTCGGGTTATAAAGGAAGCTAACAGTTGCTGAGGGGAGGAAAGTTATAGAGCTGGCAGAACCACCTGTAAATTGAGTCATTCACATCTAGGGTGAACTTTGGCTATGCAGCTGCCTTTGCGTGTCCCATGTTCTCATAGATAATCCCAATAAAGTCACTAGTTCACGGAACTACGCTGGGGCTGAATCTTTTCTTTGGTCTGCCATTGGCATCCTGTCTTGGATAAATAGGCATCTGTTATTTTCTTTCCCAGGAAAAGTCACAGAATACTCCCCAAGAAGGGGGATAGGAATGGGAGGGGAAGGAAGGGGGTAAGGGGAGGGGAGGGGAGAGAAGGACAGGGAAGGGCAGGGGAGGGCAGGGAAAGACAGGAAAGGACAGGGAGGGCAGGGGAGGACAGAGGAAGACAGGGGAGGACAGAGGAAGACAGGGGAGGGCAGGGAAAGGATAGTTATTAGAATGGCTTACAGGCTGTGGTCTATCTAGCCCGACAATTG
Organism: Microtus pennsylvanicus; assembly: GCF_037038515.1. NCBI lineage: Eukaryota > Metazoa > Chordata > Mammalia > Rodentia > Cricetidae > Microtus > Microtus pennsylvanicus. Next base: position 91,812,286 of record NC_134589.1, read on the forward strand.
CTGCCTCTCAAAAGAAAGGCCAAGGATCCAGCAGTCTTTCAGTCCTTGAGGATGGGTGGCTCACTGGTCTTCAGTCTACGCTGGCATCCTGAAGAAGTAGCTTCTAATATTGACAAAGAAATTCATCAGCTGCAGGATAGATGAACCTGCCACAGAGGGTGAGGACAAGCAGGCAAAAAGCAGAAACTCCCTTCTTTCGTGTCCTTTTGTGTGGGCTGCCACCAGAATGTGCGGCCCAGATTTTGAGTCCCAAAGGCTCAAGGAAATCCCCCCACAGGTGTGCCCAGCTGCTTGAGTTTAAGTTAATTCCAAATATAATCAAGTTGGCAACCGAGATTAGGCATCACTGCGCTGACTGAGCCATCTCCCTGGGCCCTAGTGTGGAAAATGTTTACTACACATTGACAGTGATACAAAGAGACCTGAGTCCTAGCTCCTGGCTTGAACACAGATCGATGCAAATCCAGAGAGCTATGTTCCATAACCTTCTTTCATGATGTCACCCTTTTAAAATATTTGCCCCAGTGAACCAGCTCCACACCCCTTACCTCTGCTTCTCTTAACGCTTCCTTCTTTAGCTAGGTGCGTCTTACTGTGTGTCTCTTCTGCTACAATGCTTTAACCAGAACTTGTCGTCTCCACACCTATTCTCTCGTTGCTCTGTCCCCACGTAATTTCGGTTCAATGTATACAAAGGCCTCTCAAGTCTTCCTAAGGGGAGCCAGGCAGTGGCGGCACACCTCTTTCATCCCAGTGCTCCAGAGGCAGAGGCAAGCAGCTCTCTGAGTTCAAGGTCAGCACGGTCTACAGAGTGAGTTCCAGGGTCGCCAGGGCTGCACAATGAAACCCTGTCTCAAAAAACCAAAAAGAAAAAAGTCTACAGAGAATTTAAAAGACTCCCTAAGGGCTGTGCTCACATAGTGTCTCAGTTTTCTTTGCTCTTGGTATTTGCTTTTTGCAATGCTGAGGGTTGAACCCAGGGCCTTGCCTACGCTAGGCAAACCGTCTACCAGTAATTCTTAGCTCTTTTGGGTGCTGTCCTAGTCTATTTATGTTGCTCTGTGTTGGGAGCACAAAGGTCTTTTTGCTCACTGAAAAGTACTAGGAAAATCAGGAAAGTTAACCAGGGGTGACCCTTTACCAGAAGAGATAGACATATACCTCTCTGCCCAGAAGGTTGGGAATGGATGTGGCTAATAGTCTAAGTGACCCCTGTGCTCTCTGTAGGGATAGGCCATACCTGGCTCCCCCAGGATCTCACAAGAAGGACAGGATGTAGTTAATATCTGTTAAACCTCTGTGCTCCCTGTATGACCAAGACCACACCAGATCCTCCCCAGGGCCCTAAGGTAACCCATGCAGCCTGTCTCGAGAACACATCTCCATGGGAAAAGTGACATGTGCTTGAGAAGGGTTTTGATGTGATTATGCCTCGCTGTGCACAGGGAATTGTTACAGCAGGAGACCCTCCCCAACTACTGTATTTAACTGTGCCTGCAATAGACTGCCACGGTCAGACTCTAGAAGTTTGAACCAACACCGGCTACTGAGTTATGTTGAACTGGATTTCCTTCTTGCCCCTCACAGATCCTTACTCTCTTGGTCCTGGTGTTTGCAGAGACCCCCACAGCTGTGATTTAAAAAAAAAAATGCGGGCTGGAGAGATGGCTCAGGGGTTAAGAGCCCTGGGACTACTCTTCCAGAGGACCCGGGTTCAACTCCCAGCACCCACATGGCAGCTCACACCTGTCTGGAACTCCAAGATCTGACACCCTCACACAGACATACATGCAGAGGAAACACAAGTGCACATAAAATAAAAGCAAAAAAATTTAAAAAGAAAATGCCCTGACAAAACTAACTTAGGAGGGCCTGGAAGATGGCCGGAGAGTAAAGACGTCTTCCACCAAGGCGGATAATGTGCATTCGCCCTGGAACCCACACAGTGGGAGCAGAGAGCCAACTCCTGTAAGCATCCTCTGAGCTAACACTCGTGCTGGGCACGTAAGCACCAACACACACTAATAAGTAATATAAATAATTGTAATGTAACTGAAGGTCTGGAGAAGTGACTCAGCAGTCAGGAATGAATGCTTGCTGCGCTTTCAGAGGATCAGAGACTGTTTCCAGAAGCCACATCAGACAGCTCAAAGCCAGCTATGACCTCAGTCCCAGGGGAGACAAGGCCCTCTTCTGGTCTTCTCCAGCTCTAAAGCATACACACACACAACACACACATCACACACACAAGACACACCACACACACACACCACACACCACACACACACAACACACAGAACACAACCCACACAAGACATATCATATACCACACATCCCACACACAAACGCAGACACCACACACACCATACACACCACACACACACTACAACAAACACACCACACATAATACACTCAGAACAAGCATTCATCATATACCACACCGCAACATAAACATACCACGCACACTACACACACACATACACACACGCCTCAACACACACCACACACACACACCATACAGATACACACACCACACAATGCACACACACCAAACACACATCATACACACATACAACACACTCAACACACATAGACACACACACAAATCAAAGAAATCATTAAAAATAATTTTTAGAAGCTAGGTACAACAACACACTAATCCCAGCACTCGGGAGGCAGAGTGAGGAGAATCTCTGTGAGTTTGAGGCCAGCCTGGTCTACAGAGCGAGTTCCAAGACAGACAGGACTACACAGAGAAACCTTGTCTCAAGAGACCAAAATAAACAAATATATTTTTAATTTACATTTTATTTTATTTTATGTGTATGAGTATTTTGCTTGAATGCATGTCTGAACGTCACCTGTGTGGCTGGGTGCCAGGCTAATGCCTGAAATTAGCTACCACAGTTTTTTGTTTCTCCCCGTGGTGCTAGAGATCAAGCCCAGGACCCTGGTGCAGCTAAGCCAGCATTTTCCACCTGAGCGGCTTCTCCTTCCCTCCCCTCAGCCTCCTCAATAGGTCCTTCTGGTGCGTGTGTGGTTCTTCCGTGGGCAGGTCTTCGTTCTTGGCTGTTGTGCAATACTGGATTAACTTTGTGTGAGTAGTAAACGTCTTTACTGGGAGAATTAAGTGTGGTCCATTAGTCTGGACTAGTGAGGAAATCTAGAAGCCTAGGTCTGATTGTGACCAGCGACCTTTAGTGTACAAACCTTGACTATGAACGTATTAAGTCCTCTGAGTTCTGTGGGGACAGAGGGTTTGGGTATGGATGCTCAGCTGGCTGGGCATTTAAAAGGTAAAACAGCATGGCTACATTGGCCCCGCCAGGCAGGCCCTTACTTAAAAAGTAAGAGTTTCTGGCGGCCCCCATGCACTGTGTAGGGCATAGTGCATGGCAACTGGCCGAGTACAGGGCTCTAAGCCCTGTCTATCCTCGAATAGGGTCAGCCTTTGTTGAGAGTATCCCGCAAAAAAAAAATCATCACTTCTAACAACAGGTAACACGGCCCTAGACTCGAAGCCAGTGTACCCTGAGGCCTCCTAGGGGTGCTGGCTGAGGGCCAGAGCCTTGGTCCTCGAGAAAGCTGTCAGTACACAAAGGGAGGCATCCAGCGCCTGGACTCAGACAAGAAAAGGACGGTTATGGTTCGCTGGCTGAGGGACCACATGAAAGAGTGTTGTGCGACCCGACCCGTCAGGGGTCAGGCCAGGAGAAGGTAGCCAAGTAAGGCTCCCGATCTGCTGCTTCTCCCCTAGGGGGCGCCACTGAGCCTGTCGTGGCTCCCGACTGCAGCGGAGCGGCCATGGGTGTGCAGGGCCCCATGCCGCTGCTGTTGGTGTTGCTGGTGTGCGTGGCGCTGGGGAAACCTGGTGAGCTAAGGTGATGTCCCACCAGAACTGGGGAGGATGGGGAAGAGTGGAGAATGTGAAGGCGTCAGGTGAGGAAATCCCTTGCGGAACACCTACAGAGGCCGAGCGTACAGTGTCATCTTTTGCATTCCTCCCCCACAGGTCCCAAGAACATCACAAACAAGCTCCTCTCAGGTGACTGATGGGCTCTGTGGAGGGTTGGATGCCTGCAAACCCCGTGGGAAGGGTTCCAGTGGCATCTCTTCGACACTACCCCAGGATACGGGAGGAAGGGGGTTATGGGTGTGCGGTTCCCCCAGATCCTCCCTCCCACACACGTGTACCCTGGGGGCGCTATGGGCCTGCCTCAGAGCTCAGACGAGCGTCTCTTTTTCTGTTCCAGTGCCTTGTGGCCGCCGGAGTTACATTAAGCCACTGATAGTGGGCGGGATAGAATCCGTGCAAGGGCGCTGGCCATGGCAGGCCAGCCTGCGCTTGAAGAAGTCCCACCACTGTGGAGGGAGCCTTCTCAGCCACCGATGGGTGCTCAGTGCCGCACACTGCTTTAGAAAGTGAGTCTGGGGTGGCAGGGGCCAGACGGAGCGGCGATCTTGATCTAGCCTTCTGATATCCTGAGCTCCAAACTGAGCAGCAACTAGTTACAATCAAATAACCTTCCTCATTGCCCTGTGGAGAAAGATGTTTACTGAAACATTCCCATGTGGGTGCGGGTATATTCGTTTGTGCCCACCGCCCCCTGAAAGACCCTCAGAGAGGACCTTTCCTCTCTGATGAAGACCCCAGAACCAGGACACTCCGAGACCAGGCCACAGGATGCAATTAGCAAGAGGTTTATTGAGTAAACACAGGTACCTGCGGGCAGCAAGTCTTTCGGAGGACTTGCGCGCCTGCCAACTGGAGGACGGGCTTTTTATAGGGAAGAGCAAAAAGCAAGTTTACAGAAGCAAAAGCGTGGTTATCGATCGACCGGAATGAGGCGGGGGCATGAATGGTTTCCCCTCTTAGCATGGGTGTCAGCAAGAAGCAAGTTTACAGAAGCAAAAGTGTGGTTATCGGAATGCGGCGGGGGGCATGAAAGGTTTCCTCTCTCAGCATGGATGCCTGGCAACAGTCATCCTATTCCTATCTTATAACTAACCTGCTTTGTTGACATCCTATCTTATTGACATCTTGCCTTGCAGTCTTCCTATCTCTATCTCCTGTTCTCTCAGGCACCTGGGATGTTCTTACGGGAGCAGGCTGGCTGCTGATCCGGAGATTTGTTTAAAACAAACAGGACGTTCCCCCGGGAGCATGCTAGCTGCGGGTTTTGAGGAGGGGGTCTGTAGGGTCTTTCATTTCCCCCTTTTTCTTTTGTTAATGAGTTAAATCTTTTACTCAAAGCAATCACAGAACTTCGGTATCTTGTTGTGGTAACATGTGATACTGATGGGTCAGTACTAGGGCCTGAATGACTGACAGCCTGTCTTTTATAAACTGGACCAGGCGGTTTAAGATGCAAGGCCCAAACAGGAGTAGCAGAAGGAGGATAATCAAGGGACCCATCAAAGAAGACAATAGAGCTGTAAACCAGGGAGACTTATTAACCCATCCGTCAAACCATCCTTGTTGTGATTCGAACAGCTTTGTCTCTGTCTTAACCTCTCTCTAAGCTTGGTCATGGATCTTCTAACCAATCCAGTATGGTCAGCATAAAAGTAACATTTTCCCCTGAGTGTAGCACAAAGACTCCCTTTCTTTAAAAGCAACAGGTCCAGGCCCCTCCTGTTATGGAGCACCACCTCTGAAAGATTTGCTCAGACAATAGCCATATGAAAACTAGTACAACTGATGGGACAAAATAACTTATACTTTACAGAGCAGTATTGGGAGAAGATAGTAGAACATCTCTAGGGTGTACATAGCTCTTAACAAAATTATCTGAATGAGGCTTGAAAGTAACTACATGGTAGACATTGTGAACCACTGTAGACCCGAGAATAGCACCCAACACTGTGGCAATAATAGTCTATTGACTACAAAGAGCTTAACTCAGCCCTAAGAAACACATGGATGCCTTCTCATAAGAGGCAAGTTCAGTATTATGAATACAAATCTCTTTTGCTGTAGACACCGGGAGTGTTGTTCCTCAACTCCAGAGAATGTGCCGGAGAAGTCAGTTTCGGTCCAGCTGGCACCACATGGCATCTACAGGTTTCCATTGCATCCTGTAGCATCAGCTTTATCCAAATGTACAGGGTTGTGTCCATTGTGAGAACTTTAACAAACAATGAGAGAAAATACAATACAGGATGACAAATGTTTAAAACAAAACAAAAAGCCCTAAAACCAGAGGACAGCGAATGAGGACATAAATATCTTTTTGAGACTGACTTACTCAGGCTTTACATTTGTAAGTACAGCATTAAAAAAAGTTTTAACATCCCATTGATATCTATTTTATCATATATTAAACCATATCTGTTTATCTTTTGAAAGCCATATCATTTCATAACCCCACAGATTAAAACAAGATTTTCCTGTAGAAAAACAAAACCTATCAAGAGGTAAGGAAGCTTTAGGTGTGTTTGCTTTTTCTCTGAAGTTATCTGCACAAAACGGTCTGATCCGGAAAAATCTCAAACTGTAAAAAAATAATTCCTGTCAATAGGTCCCAGACACACAGTGGAGGAACAGAACAGAATTGCCTTTTGCTTCTGCTGTCTGATATTGTGCTTCAAAAGACCCTAAAAAAATGAGCAGAGCCCTGTGGGTTTCTGACTCTAGGAAAGAAGAGCCTTAAAGGTGATATAAGCCCACCTTATAGCGGATGTGCCTGCCCTGTGTAAGCCTTGAGCTCAGGATTTCATCACCAGGGTCAGCCACTGTCAGCGGATACATGAGCAGCAGCTAACTAGCCAGGCAACAGAACTAGTGGCAGCGATTGCCGGGGTGTTTTGAACCCAGGACAGGACAGGAGGGAGGGAGGTCTGTCCAGTCATTTGCTGGTCTCCAGGGCCAATTATGTCAATTTGTTCTTTTAGAATCTTATTTATCCTATCTATCTGCCCTGAGCTTTGGGGTTGGTAAGCTTAAGTTCCAATTGATCCCCAATGTCTTGGCCACACCCTAACTTACCTGGGCAACAAAGGCAGGTCTATTATGGGACATGATTATCTTGGGCATCCCAAACCTTAGGATGATTTTTTTTTATGATCTTCTTAGCCATTACATTGGATGTCTCAATCTTGGTCAATGTATGATGGCTGTCTTCTTTGGCAAATGTGTGGCCTCCTGGAGGCTCAAAATTTCAGCAGATGTCAACAGTCCTTTTTGTCTGTATATTGCTTTGAAGCATACCTGCTGTTAGTATAGACGTTCCCTCTGCCATCTGTAGAGCTTGTATCAAAGCCACAAGTTCAGCGTTCCAGTCGGGCTGCCATCCCTGAAGGGAGGTTACTGGCCCAGATCATTTGCTTCCTGTCCACCAATGTTGCCCCCGCCTTCCGCTTACCTTCAGTCTTGTGTACCTGCTTAGCTCGGACCGCCAGCCTTGTGCCCCTGGCAAGCTTCGCCCTCATTTTCGGCTCTGCCTGGCACAGCTTAGCCTGCCATTTTGCCATTCGCCTGTCCTTTATGCAGATGCTGGCAGGATCCATAGTCCATCGACGTCAGCCCAGCACAGGAGCAGTAGTCTGGCACAGGAGGGCACCTGTGGTAGCATGGTGACTGCTGTATCACAGTCTGACATGGGTGAGGGGAGCAAGACTGTAGAGTGAGCAGTCAGAGCTCATGCAGGCTTTAGAGCAAGCACAGCACCAAGGCAGTTGCTAGGAGGTGAGGATTTCTTCAGCGGTGATGGCAGGGAGAGGTGGTCATCCTGGTGAGGAGGGCGTGGTAGAGGCAGAGGCAGACAAGCAGCCTGCGTCTCCTGCAGAACTGAAAACAGCAGCGAAAGCAAAAGTCCCTCGTTTGGTCAACAAAAGGCTTTGGTCATACATTCAGAAGTGACCAGGGAGGAACGAGTCATTTATTTGTCTTTTTCCCAAATTTCTAGTTCGTACGGTGTCCAGTTTGTATTCTTTACTCAGTTCCAGTGTTCCTCTTCATTTGTCTTTGATCTTCTGTTGCCCAGGCTCCTAATCTGTCTGAGTCCTATCTTTCTTTTGCTTCCCGCCTCTCTCTCTTTCGCTTCCCTTTCTCTGTCCCTCGTTTAACATTTTTTTTTTTTTTTGGTCTCTCCAAATTTTACTAGGTATAATCTTGTGACCTATCTACTTGCTGTAACTTTTTCTTATATCTGATGTTGCCTGTCCTATGTAGGCCATGGCTACTGCTGTCTGCTGACTTTCAGAGGTTGGGTAAAATGCCTGTAAACTTTTATTAATCATTTAAAAAGCATAGATTTTAACTGGTCCCTGGAGAACCTCTCTTACCTTGGCCGAATTAGTGGGGTGCCTTGCAGCCCCCCCCTGAGATTTGCCATGAGCCCAGCATTTTGACTGTCAGTTTCTCCCTTTAAGAATTAATTAGACATTATCATGTAGAAGAATGAAGATAGATCCATATTTATCTCTATGCACAAAACTGAAATCCAAACAAATTAAAGACCTTAACATAAAACCAACAATATTGAACTTTTTATAGAAGGAAAAAATGTTTAAAATTCATTTTCAAACACAGCCTCAGTGGCATAGACGTTGAGAGAAACAATCAATAAATAAGATTTTTAAAACTGAGACGCTTTTTGTATAGCAAAGGATATAATCAACGGAATGTAATATCAACCTGTAGAATGGGGAGGTATCATGAGGCATATAAGGAACTTAGGAACTTAATCCTCATAAAAACAAATATTTCAGTACAATTATGTCACAGACCAAAACTGTAAATTCTCAACAAATGAACTTGAAATGACTGAAAGATATTTAAAATTTGCAAATTAAACAATTCTGAGATTTTATCTTATTCCTGTAAAACTGACCAAGATTAAAAATATCATTTGACAATTTATGCTTACAGCTACTTTGAACATTAGCATGGTGGATTTTCAGAATTAGATAACATATTACCTTAAAAACTTAGCGACATCCTTTATATTATCATTGACAGAATCTGAAAACAACCCAAAATGCACCTTTTTTATATTAATAATAAATGAGAATCTTTGCCATGTTTTTTTTTAAATAGCCATAAACATTATAAAGAGTCAAAAGGGCCATTTTAACTCAACCTCATCATTCAGTAACACCCCCTTTGCCATCGTAGTGGGGTGAGAGGCTTTAGCAGATCTTTGCCTTGTGGGGCAACTCGGGGCCCCCACCTTATCACAAGCATTGTGAGCAGACAAGTGTTAAATTCAGATCTAAACATGGGCTGGCTTAGAAGCTCAGCTGGGCTGTTCATATGGCCCTGACCCTGTGCCAGGCCTTTTACAGCAATAGTTCTTGAAGACAGTGTAGTCCTGCATCCATCTAAACAGAGCTGGGAATTTACTTTCCTCTGGACACACTGCATAGTAAGAAATATAGAAACCAACAATCTGTAGTTTTTTTTTTATAAGCATATTATTTTAAAGTGACTTAATTTAATTTTCCCAATTTTTAAACCAGAGGCTTTTACCTGGATGCAGCACATGATGACTGGTATAGAGCATCCCCGGAAGACAGATGTTATCAGGGCTGGTAGGCCCTTTTAATGTCAGCTTACTCCATTACCTGCCACTCCTAAATCCACATTCACCATTTACCAACAGCCACAGGGATATTTACTTGCAATCTCTTGCCCTACTGCCAAAATGGAAAGGTCCAGGTTCTTTAGGGGACCTTTGCTTTTTAATAGGGTATCCGACCCCAGAGAAATAACCTACTGTAGGTTCCCAGGCTTACTGGGTCCTGTGGGGAGGAATTAGCACCAGCTTGGACCCAACTGGCTGGCATGTGTCTCCACAGGAGGCCTTAGTTCTGTGACCCTGGCGTTAGCACCAGCTACTTCCCCTGGGCAAGGGCCACAGATCTTTGGCACAAGGTTTTACATGGCATTTGCAGATGGGGGCTGCCATTCAATCTCTAGCACCTTATTTTCCAGGGAAAACAAGCCTTCTCCACAGGGAACCCCACTGGGGATCCTCCCAGGACCTGGCTTCAGTCTCAGCTCTGTCCATAGTGAGCTCCTAGTTGTATAGCACAAGCTTCCCATACCCCACCTCAGTACTCACAGCAATCTAGCAGCTTTTCTCTGAATGGGATTCCAGAGGCCCCAGGAGGAATTCCCTCCAGGGAACTTGTGAGGTCAGGATTGGTCCACCGTCTGGAAGCCTCAACTCAGTTCCTCTTTAGCCCTCACACTGCCAGTAGCAGCTGTGAAGACCTTTGCACTGGCTGTAGGGGGAGGGAACACCTTGGACTGTCTAAGGCAGCCCTCCTCCCCCAGTCCTCCCCTGCGGTGCTGGTGGACTTCAGGTCAGCAAGAGAGGACGTCACTCTCAGCACAAGGATTTCAGGGGGTGCCCACAGCTGCCCCCTTCTCTGACTTGGGCCAGGGTTGCTGCCATGCCCTGCCCTGCGTCCTGCTGAGAAGTTTGCTCAGAGGCTGGTTGCCCGCCTAGGCCTGGCTCCAGGCTGCGCCGCAGGAGATCACAGCCCTGCTCCCTCCCCCCCTTGCAATAGCAAGCAGGGCAGTTCAGCAGCACAGCCTCAGCAAGGCACAGCCTAGAGAAGTAAAGGAGGGGCAGACTGTCAGCATTCCTTTTGGATTTTCATAGAGTTGGGGTCAAAGAGGTGGTTATTTACTGCCCCATGGTACCAGATTTAGACTCGAGTACAAACAGATATACAAAACAAAGAACATATTAAGCACAAAAATACACAGACAATACAGATGCGCCGGCACGGATTCGGCGTAATGCCGAAAGCAGAATTTCAGACGGAGACAATGGGAGTCCAGACCTCCCTTCTCCAACCAGATCCACGTATCTTTCCGACACGGGTTGAGCCCCGAAGGCTCCAGACGCCCCTGGAACGTCTTCCAAAAGGCTGCGAGGGAAAGTCCGAACTCGTCAGTTCCTTTCTACCTCGCCAGATTCAGAGCACTCAGATCTGAGCGTACAGAGCTTAACAAAGAACACAAATGACACAGACACAGACTAACAAATGGGTGCTGGCCAGCTTACCTCCCGGTGGTGGGTCGGTAGCTCCTGGGTGGAGGTCTTCAATTCCCGGCCAACGCACCAAATGAAAGACCCTCAGAGAGGACCTTTCCTCTCTGATGAAGACCCCAGAACCAGGACACTCCGAGACCAGGCCACAGGATGCAATTAGCAAGAGGTTTATTGAGTAAACACAGGTACCTGCGGGCAGCAAGTCTTTCGGAGGACTTGCGCGCCTGCCAACTGGAGGACGGGCTTTTTATAGGGAAGAGCAAAAAGCAAGTTTACAGAAGCAAAAGCGTGGTTATCGATCGACCGGAATGAGGCGGGGGCATGAATGGTTTCCCCTCTTAGCATGGGTGTCAGCAAGAAGCAAGTTTACAGAAGCAAAAGTGTGGTTATCGGAATGCGGCGGGGGGCATGAAAGGTTTCCTCTCTCAGCATGGATGCCTGGCAACAGTCATCCTATTCCTATCTTATAACTAACCTGCTTTGTTGACATCCTATCTTATTGACATCTTGCCTTGCAGTCTTCCTATCTCTATCTCCTGTTCTCTCAGGCACCTGGGATGTTCTTACGGGAGCAGGCTGGCTGCTGATCCGGAGATTTGTTTAAAACAAACAGGACGTTCCCCCGGGAGCATGCTAGCTGCGGGTTTTGAGGAGGGGGTCTGTAGGGTCTTTCACCCAAACAAAACGAATCAAGAAGGCACAAGCCTCATCCCCCCCTCCCCTTGGAAGAGGAGGCCGATGTTAGGCCCACACCAAAGTTGGTTGGCTCGTTTTTGAAGTGGATAGCTCAGGTTGGCCTTCAACTTTATGTGTAGCTGAGGATGGTTCTCTTGGCTCTGCCCCATGGCATGCTGGGATGGCAGGCATGCGCCACCATGCCTGATCTGTACAATGCTGGAGCTCAAACCCTGGGATTCTCACGCAGCCCCATTCCAGATGTTTGCTCTACTCTGTCCAGGCCCCACAGCAGCCTCTCCATCTTCGGAGTCGTCTCCGACTTGTACAGGCAGGGTCCTTGTGAAGTGATGAGACCACTGGGGGCAGTGGTCTTCCTGATCCTCTGATCCCCAGAAACAGGGAGCCACGGTCATGGTCTAGGCTCTGTTCCTGCAAGGGGTCCTTAGCCCCAAGAGAAAGAGTTGCTAATGATTGGCAATGAGCAAACACGTAGTACTGGCCCCGTGGTGCCCCTCACACAGGGGACAGGGGCCCAGGGGGCCAGCATTCCTCCCGAGGGTCCTGATCACGTTCTCCTTCCCTGCTAGGTACCTTGATCCAGGAAAGTGGACAGTCCAGCTTGGACAGCTTACTTCCAAGCCTTCTTTCTGGAACAGGAAGGCCTATTCTGGCCGGTACAGGGTAAAGGACATCATTGTAAACTCTGAAGACACCATGAGGTTCCACGACCTGGCCCTGCTGAGGCTGGCCTCCTCGGTCACCTATAGCAAGTACATTCAGCCCATCTGCGTGCTGCCCTCCACCTTCGTGTTCCAGCAGCAGCCGGACTGCTGGGTGACTGGCTGGGGAGTCCTTCAAGAGAATAGGAGTGAGCCTGGGACAGAGGGGGGCATGTGGGTGGGCTAACCTAGGTCCCTGTTCTGGCCTTTGGAGCTCTGCAAGTCTCCTGCCTGCCTGCCCGCCCTCCCGCTTGCCCACACGCCCCTGCCCGCCATTCTCGTTCTCCCTTCATTGCCTTTCTCCTTGTTCCGGCCTGTAAGGAGCTTCCTTCTCTCCTAGAGCAGGTGTGGTCCAGTGGCCAGATTTGCAAGAGAGGGACTCTTACTTAGCCAGGCCTGCAATCCCCAGCCAGCCGGGATGAGTACTCACCCTTGTGAAGAAAGCCTTTTTTACCCTGAGATTTACTTTACTATAAAACATGAACGTGCACAGTACTGTAGTGTAGTTCAGGGGTCAGCAGTGTGGTCACAAAGCTTGTCCTGACCAGGTGACCCCTCAGCACTTTAGCTTCTAAGATCAGGCATGTTCAGAGTGGTGAGGCCATAGACTGGCACCAATTCTAATTACAACATTTTCATCACTTCAAAAAGAAAGCCTGTTAGCCTGGTCTACAGAGCAAGTTCCAGGACATCCAAAGCCTTGGTAGGCAAGCTGGTATAATCTCAGCACTTGGGAACTGAAGGCAGGAAGGTCAGGAGTTCAAGTCTGTCCTTGACTCCATAGTCTAGACTGCATAGCAAGTTTGAGACCAGGCTGGACTGACCGCAGGACTACATGTAGCTCATATCCTCTGTCACTTCTTACAGTCCCCTCATTTCCCTGGATTCTGTAGCCCCTGGCAGCCCAAACCCTCTTTCTGTCCCTGGATAGTCAGAGAAGATGGCCTTTTCTGCTAGGGTTCTCTCTTGTAATTAGTGTCTTCATATTGCCCCCCTGTGGCCCTTGTGGGTACTGCTTCTCTCTTCTTCAGTTCACATACCGTTAAGGAACCACCTCTTAGGGTGTTCACAATACCGTCCCACTAGGGATCTTCATTCACACCCAGCTTTTACTCCTCATTAACCCCTCCCTACAGCCCTGATAACCAAGACCCAGCTCTCTGAGCATGCAACTATCATTTTCAGATACTGCCCACAGTGGGAAGTTTGGGGTCCTGAGAGTCTGGTTTCTTTCACGTAACAATCCCTCCTTAAAGATTTACCCCTTTTTCTCTCCAACTTGAATGCCTTTATTTCTTTCTTTAAAACAAAAAACTATGTCGTTTACTCCATGGGCATGTGTGTTATATTGTATGTGCTGTAAGTGTGTGCACGTGTGTTATGTGTATATATGTCTGGTGTGGTGTGTGGGGTGTGCTGTGGGGTGTGTGTGTGTGTGTGTGTGTGTGAGAGAGAGAGAGAGAGAGAGAGAGAGAGAGAGAGAGAGAGAGAGCAACTTACAAAAGGAGTTGGTCTTCTTCCATTAAGTGGGAGTGGACTTGGGCCCTCAGGTTTTGCCTTTGCACTGAGCCATCTCACCAGCCCTAATTTCTCCTTCTTACCTAATTGCTGTGGCTGAAACTTCCAGGATATTGTGCACAAAGCGGCATCCCCACTCATTATGACTCTTGGAGGGAAAGCGTTTTGGTTTTCACCACTGAGTGTGATTTAGCTGTGGTTTTGTGGACCTGGGTTTCCTTTGGATCCTAGCTTGCTTAGCACTTTTATCAAAAAAGAGCACAGAATTTTGTATTTCTTGGAGTTGGGAGGGGGGGGTATGTGCATCTTCGTGTGTGTGTGTGTGTGTGCAGTTCCATGAGTAAACAAGTGTGCATGTTCTTGTGACCAAAGGCCAAAGGTCAGCACTTCACTGCACTGGGATTGTGGACGCATGCTTCCATGCCTGGCTATTGGATTCTGATTTGGTTATGCAACAGAGTGTAGAATTGCGTCGGATGCTCTTGGCAGAGATGGAGACTGTTTTCCCTTCATTCCGTCAGTGTGTGCCGGTTTTCCTTGGCAGCGCTCCCTTGCACCTGCTCACAGATCGCAGTCCTTTCCTACGCTGACGGGCTCAGTTGCTGCATGCTCAGATCTTTGCAGAATATTCGTTTCTTATTTCATTATTTATCTCTACAAAGCCCTGGCTGTTCTGGAACTCACCATGTAGACCAAGCTGGCATCAAACTCACAGAGATCCGCCTGCCTCTGCCTTCCAAAAGCTAAGATTAAAGGCATGCGCCCCCACATCTGGCTTTAGGATATTCATGCAGAGCTAGGCAGTGGTGGCACGCATCTTTAATCCCAGCACTGCAGGAGGCAGAGGCAGGAGGATCTCAGTGAGTTCGAGGTCATCCTGGTCTACAAAGCGAGTTCCAGGACAGCCAGGACTGACTGTTAAACAGAGAAACCTGTCTCAAGAAACTAAAAACAGATCCTCTAGTCTTCTTCCAACTTCAGCCCCCGGTCTCATTCCATGGCCTAGTGTGGAAATCAGGAAGAGTTTCTCTCTTTCACATGTTTTGCGGGGGAGTTCAGAAAGGATTGCATGCAGCTCCTTTTTCTTCACATGTTGGTAGAATTCACCAGTGAAGCCCCTGGCACCTTCCTTTGCTGGGGGATGTTGATTGCTAAGTCCCTCTAAGTCTGCTTAACAGTGTATGAGGTGCAGGGCTTTCTCTGCATTGTCGTGGTGGGTAGACTCTGGTCCACCGGCATACAGTTCTCCCTAGTATTTCCTTGTTGCCCTTTTTGGTTTGTTTGTGCTACTGTTTTTATGAAATAGAGCTGGGGCTTGTTAAGATATTTTAATATAATTTTAAGGAAGAGATACTCGGAGCTCAGAGGTTAAGAGCACTGTTTGCTCTTCCAGAGATCCCGAGTTCAATTCTCAGCAACCACATGGTGGCTCACAGCCATCTATAATGTGATCTGTTGCCATCTTCTGGTCTGCAGGCATATGTGCAGACAGAATGTTGTATACATAATAAATAAAAAAGAAAAGAAAGAGATGCTCAGAAAGAAAGAAGCATTCACAACCACTAGTGTGGCTAACAAGATGGCTCAGAGGACCAAGAGGCTTGCTACCAGCCTAACCACCTGAGTTTCATCCCCAGGTCCCACATGGTGGAAGCAGAGAACTGGCTCCTGAAAATTGCCCTTTGACTTCCACCATGCTCCCCCACCATAAATAAATAATTTTTTTAAAAAAAAATTAAAGAG
This sequence comes from Microtus pennsylvanicus, assembly GCF_037038515.1. Taxonomy (NCBI): domain Eukaryota; kingdom Metazoa; phylum Chordata; class Mammalia; order Rodentia; family Cricetidae; genus Microtus; species Microtus pennsylvanicus. The sequence continues at coordinate 91,827,953 of NC_134589.1, forward strand.
CATGGGTGTGGCCCCTTGGAAGAGTCTTTTTGGTTCTTTTTATTTTTATTTATTTGATTTGATTTATTTTTAAGATAAAGTCTGTGTAGCTGGCTGTCCTTGAACTTACTATGTAGACCAGGTTGGGCTCAAACTCACAGAGATCCGCCTGCCTCTGCCTCCCTAGTTCTGGGATTAAAGGTGTGCGCCTCCACTGCCCAGCCAGCCAGCTCTGGATTTAATTTGCTCTTCTCTTATTTCCTTAGATACGAAGGGAAGTTGTTGGTTTGTGGTTTCCTTTCCATTAACATAAGCATTGGCAACTATCAGTTTCTTCCTGAAACTGTTTTTGCTGTTTCGCATAAATTTTGGTCTGTGGCATGTTAATCTTTGTCTTCCTTGTTTTGTTTTTGAGGTAGGGTCTCAAATAGCCAAAGTTGATCCTAAACTTTCTATATACTAGTTGAGAATAGCTTTGAACTTTTGATCCTCCAACCTGATACCTACTGAATGCTGGGATTAGAAGCCTGTTATAACACACCCAATTTATTCTGGTTTTTGTTTGTTTTGTTTTGGTGGTGGTGGTGGTGGTGGTGGTTTTGGGGCGGGGAGCCTCCGTGGTTTCTGAGCAGCAAACTAACTCTTGAAGTCCCCTTGAGCTGGGGTTGACAACTCACTTCTCTCTTAACAATTTGTGTTAAACAAACAAACAAACATGTATGTCTGTGCGTGACAGCCAGAAGAAGACAATCAGATGTCTGTCGTTCTACCTCCTTTGACACAAGGGCTCTCACTGGCCTGGTTACTCACCAAGTAAGCTAGACTGACAGGCAGCAGCTCGGGTCCTGCCCCCAGGGCCTTGTCGCTGACAGTCTGTTTATGACGTGCCTCTGAGAGAGTTTCTCTGAGCTTGTCCTACTTAGAGCTTATTCCCTTCTTGAATCTGCCCTTTGTCTTTCACCGACTTCGGGAATATTTTAATCTTTCTTTAGTGTGTGCATGAAAGAGCTTTGGGTACATGTGGTATACACAAATGGAGATCAGGGTTTTGAAGTACTGTGCATTTATGTATTTTTCTTATTTTTTTTTCTATTTTAATTTTAAACAAGGTTTCTCTGTGCATCTCTGGCTGTTCTGGAACTCACTCTGTAGACAAGGTTGACCTCGAACTCAAAGATCCATCTGCTTCTGTCTCCCAAGTGCTGGGATTAAAGGTGTGCACACCACCACCTGGTTTGTTCTTCTTGTTTCTACTGTAGCACAGTGTGCCCGGGCCTGGCTGACCCATGCATTCTCTGCCTCCCACCTTGAAACAGGGACACTGAGATTATGGACGCAGAGCTCCACATCCGGCTCCCACATAGGCTCTGCGGACTGAACACAGTAATGGGGGGCTGTGGGGATCGAACTCGGGTTGTCAGGCTTGAACTCGGGTGCCTTTACCCATAAGCCATTCTATGGGCCCTAGGATTGTTTCTTAGACATTTAATTTATGCGTATGTGTGTGTACCTGAGTGTGTATATATGTGTGTGCACATGCGTACAGGAACCTACAAAGGTCAGAAGAGGCACCAGATCCCCTGAGGATAGAGTTACAGACAGCTGTGAGTCTCCATGCAGGTTCTGGGTCCTCTGCAAGAGCAGTAAGTGCTCTTAACATTCCAGTCCTTACCCTGGGAATATTTTTAGGACAGTGTTTTGCTTTGTAGTCTAGGCTGGCCTGAAACTCACAATCCTGTCACCTCAGTGCTGAGATCCTAGGCATGTGCCACCAAGCCTGTAAATTTGGGGATTTCCACCTTGGGTCCCATAATCTCAATCTCTCTCAGCATCCTTAGCACCTCCCACCTGTGCTTGGGCAGAAGAATTTCTCCACTGGATTACTCAGGAGCTAGTTCTTCCGCTGCAGAAATAGAGGGACCGGGACTCAGGGAAGCTTCTCCTTAACTGCCTGTCTACCCACCGGTTCCTTCTGTCCACGGACTGTCCATGGAGTGGGGTGATCAGCAGGGGCACCACTACCATGGAAGGTGTGCCCTCCCTACTCCTCCTCCCACAGAGAGTAGAGGAGACCCTAATACGGTGCTCTGTCTGTCCTCCTCCCAGAACCTCTGCCACCACCCTACCACCTCCGCGAAGTGCAGGTCAGCATCCTAAGTGACAGCAGATGCCGTGAGCTGTTCAGCAGTCCCTCTCTCCACCCCTTCATCAGCAGTGACGTGTTCTGCGCTGGTGCTGAGGATGGCAGTGCGGACACCTGCAGTGTGAGTGTGCCTCCCCTCCCCCTCTGAGGAAGCCCACCCTGCCTCACCCAAGACTTCTGCCGTAACCTGTCCTCAGGGTTCATCCACGCAAATCACCTACAGCCCCTAACCACCTAGCCCAAAAACATACCTCTTATTTTCTATTCACAATATTTTTCTCCATCCCTGAGCCCCTCAGAGGTAGAAAGCCATGGCCCTACTTTTCTGATAAGGAGGCTGAAGCTCTGCTGTTGCCAGGGGGAGAAGGAGGATCCTCACCCAGTCCTCTGCCCGACGGTGTTCCCTGTCCCCATGGCCTCTTCCCCAACCCTGCCTACCAACTCTCAGGCTCACCCATGCTGCTCCTCAGGGTGACTCGGGAGGACCCTTGGTCTGCAGCATGGATGGTCTCTGGTATCAGATTGGAATCGTGAGCTGGGGAGTAGGCTGTGGGCGGCCCAATCTGCCTGGCCTCTACACCAATGTGAGTCAGCACTACGGCTGGATCCAGACCATGATGCTCCTCAACAGTGCAGTCAGGTCTGCTCTGGTGCTGCCACTGCTGTCCCTCGCTCTGCTCCAGGCTCCCTGACTTCTGAGGCCCGCCTGAGCCCATGAAGCTGCAGCTTCAGGGCTTCATTTCCCCCAACCCCAGGACATTCGGTATTGGGTAGGGACATCCTGTTTCTTCTGTCTCCTTTGTCAATAAACTCTTGCATATACTGAGTTGGCCTGTGCAGAACATTATGGAGAACCGGTGACTTCCGGGACACTACCCTGTGTTCGCCTTGAGCAATCCAGCCCACGCCCCATGACAGCTTGTCTAGGCTTTGGTTGCAGTGACTATAGTGTGGACTGGAGACCCAGCTCCACGGTGCTGCCTGCAGTGACCTGCAGTAGCCTGTAAAGTTCCTCCGGAGCTCTGCCCGTGTGAAGCTGAGATTCCTGACTACATGCACACAGAGTTTCAGGATAGACCAGCGTCTAGTCAGAGCTTCTGTTGTTGTGGTAGAAGGCCATGACTGAGCGGTGTGAAGCACACCTTTAATCCCAGCACTTGGGAGGCAGAAGAGACTGCTCTCTGAGTTTGAGGCGGTCTACAGAATGAGTTCCAGGACAGCCAGGGCTACACAGAAAAACCCTGTCTTGAAAAATCCCCCAACAAGCTGGGTGATGGTGGCGCACGACTTTAATCCCATTTCGGGAGGCAGAGGCAGGCGGATCTCTGTGAGTTCGAGACCAGCCTGGTCTACAGAGCTAGTTCCAGGACAGGCTCCAAAGCCGCAGAGAAACCCTGTCTCGAAAAACCAAAAAAAAAAAGAAAGAAAGAAAGAAAGAAAGAAAGAAAGAAAGAAAGAAAGAAAAGAAAAATCCCCCAACAACAAAAAGAGCTACCACAACCAAAAGCAACTTAGGGAAGAAGGGTTGATTTCACCTTACAACTCTTAGGTCCCACCCCAGCACTGAGGGCAGTCAGGAACATGGGGTCAGGAACATGGAGACAGGAACTGAAGCAGAGACGGAGGAATTTGTTCTTCATGGCTTGCTCAGCCTGCTTTCTTACAAAACCCAGGACCACCCACCCCCTAAGGATAGCACTGCCAATAGTGAGCTGTACCCTCTCACATCAATCAGTAATCAAGACAATACCTCCAGATTGTGTTTCAAGACAGGCTCTAGCTGTCCTAGAACTCACTCAGTAGACCAGGCTGGCCTCAACTCAGAGATCCGCCTGCCTCTGCCTCGCGAGTGCTGGGACTAAAGGCACCACTATGCCTAGACACATCTTATGGAGGCATTTTCTCAATATCCCTTCTTACTAGACTATGTCAATTTGATAAAAGCCTACCAGCACAGCTAGTAGGAAGTAGATATTAAGAAGGTTTAGCATAGACCTGTGCATAGGGTGTCTGAGCTTCATGCCTGTAGCTGTGACATTGTCCTGTGGGAGCAGCCTGACGGGAAAGGGACTTACTTGGCTCACAGCTCCAGGCCGTAGTCTGTCATTACAGTGATGTCAAAGCAGGAACTTAAAACAGTCAGTTACACCCACAGTGAAGAGAGAGAGAGAGAGAGAGAGAGAGAGAGAGAGAGAGAGAGACCTTATCTTGAAAACATCAAAGACAAACAAACAAAAACTACCCATCACAAGGGTTAAGGAAAAGAGAGCAACCGGGTGGTGGTGGCGCACGGGAGGCAGGGGCAGATGAGTTCAGGGCCAGCCTGGTCTACACAAGAGTTAGTTCCAGGACAGCACCAAAGCTACAGAGAAACCCTGTCTCAAAAAAAAAAAAAAAAAAAAAACAAGAAAAGAAAAGAAGAGTGCTCAGGGAAAAGAGGAGACACAGGCAAGAGTTGGTGCGGAATCTCCAAGTAGGTGGCTAAGCAGTGGCCGTATATGTGATTTTTCTTTCTTTTTTTTTTTAAAGATTTATTTATTATGTGTACAACATTCCTTCCATGTGTGCCCGCATGCCAGAAGGGGGCGCCAGGTCTCACTATAGATGGCTATGAGCCACCATGTGGTTGCTGGGAATTGAACTCAGGACCTCTGGAAGAGCAGTCAGTGTTCTTAACCTCTGAGCCATCTCTCCAGCCCCATATATGTGATTTTGAGTGGCTCCTGAAATTACAAAAAATTGCTAAGGAATTTCTTTCTCTTTTGCTTCTCTTTTGTTATTATTATTTTATTTGTTCGGTTAGTTGGTTTTGGTTTTTTGAGACGGTTTCTCTGCGTGATCCTATCCATTCTGAAACTCAGTCTGTAGACCAGGTTGACCTCGAACTCAAAGATTTACCTGCCTCTTCCTCCTGGGTGCTGGGACTGAAGGTGTGTGCTGCTGCCACCCAGCTCATTTTTTTAATATGTATGAGTGTTTGCCAAAATGTCTATCTATGCACCACAATATGCATGTTTGGTGCCTGAGAAATCGGCTCCCTTTCAAAAACTAAATAAAAGACTGGAGCCCAGCAGTCTTTTTAGAGTACTGACTGCTCTTCCAGAGGACCTGGGTGTAATGCTATGTCCTGTCCCTTTAAGACACAAGCCCCACCCACTACCTCCCCTGTCCACCTCCCAGACGGGCAGATCTTCTTTCCTGCCTGCAGCCCAATTCTTTCCTTTTCTGTCTCTCCAAAGAGGTAGCTACTGCTGTAGAGGTAGCTGCTGCCGTGGCTCCTCTTATCTCCCCCACCCCTGCTCTTCCCCCTTCTCTCCTTACCCCCTCCCCCCTTCCCTTCCATAACCCACGAAATAAATACCCACTTCCTCTACATGGCCTGCCACCAGTCTCAGTCTCTCTCACCATGCAGCTCTGTGCCTAAAACCCACTGGCCCTCATTGCCTGTGGGCCACTCGGGGGCTCCCTGACTGGAACCCGGCTGCCTTCGTGGCCTGCCAGCCACGACCTGCTGCCTGCTGCCGCTTGGAGACCTGCGGCGTGGTCTCATGGCCTGCTGCCCACTGCCACCACTCAGGGACCTGCAGCGTTTCTGCCGCTGCCCACCCTCAGGGAACCTACACATTTTATTTAAACCATAACACCGAGTTCCGTTGCCATCAGTCTCGTGTCAGCTCATTGCTACAGACATTCAGGATTGCTCATTGCTATTTTACCAGTATTTTAAATTTCTCTATATAAAAGGAATATTGGCTAATGTGGTAGCTCAAGGCCCTTAATCTTGGCACTCCATAGGCAGAAGCAGGCAGATTGCTATGAATTCAAGACCAGTCTGGTCTACATAGCGAGTTAGGACAGCTAGGGTTACACAGTGAGACCTGGTCTCCAAAAATAAATAAATAAATAAATAAATAAGTGTGATATCTGTCTGTAGACAACTTTTGCACAGATTTTATTAATTGGTGGTGCTCTAGCCCTTCAGTAGGCAAGAGATGTTGCCAGACTCTGGGGGAGAGGACTTCCTTTGTCTTTCTGTCCTGCCTCAAACCTTCTCCTGCTAAGGGAGCATGAAAGATAACTTACAGAAATGATTCTATCTCCAGACTGTCTGGAGGCTGAGAAGACTGGGCTTCTGCTGTCCAGAGCCATAGGCCACACGTGGGCCTCGTCTCTAGAGCTCTGTCTTGCTTCCAGCTTGTCGTCTTGCTCCCCTTTCCCCTTACCTCTATGCCAGCTCTGTACAGAGCACAGTTCTGCCTACTGGAAACTCTCTTGGAATGAATGAACCCACTCTTTTATAGGCTTTCCATGACTAAAACTAAGTAGCAGAGGGTTGGAGAGATGGCTCAGCAGTTAAGAGAACTGGCTGCTCTTCCAGAGGACCCTGGTTCAAGTCCCAGCACCCACAATGGCAGCTCACAACTGTCTGTAGCTCCAGTTACAGGGGGTTGAACCACCTTACACAGACATACATGCAGGCAAAACACCAACTTACATAAAATAAAAATAAATATTAAAAAAATAGCAGAAGCAGGTTAACTTTATAAAGAAAGGAGATTCTTCATCTTACAGTTGTATAGCTGCAAAGCTCATTTCAGTCCTTGTGATCCTTGTTCTACCCTGGCCACCCCCAAACCAGAGTGTTCCCTGGTGTAGTGCATACTGCTGCTTGTGGCCAAGTGAGGTGCTACAGCAATTTGGAACCCGTCGTTCTCCTCTCCAAGCTCATACAGACCTGGGATCCAGAAGGGACTGGCCAGGTTGGGTTTGGTGGGCATTCAGCTGCAGGCCTGAAATCCAGGATGTGGGTCTGGGGTCTGGGCTTTCACATGGGGCCAGCTGGCCTGGCTGAGCTGGGATTACTGTGCAGAACAATAAAGCTCAGAAGCCCCAGCGAGCAGGTTTCACAAGGCAGCAGGATCCGGTTTAGAGATGAGCTGCCAAGGATCTTCTGGAGCTTCCTGGCCTAACCACAGCTCCCCCAGCCCCCACCCCGCTTCTCGGTGCCTGGTGTCCTTTTCCTACATCTCTTAAGTTCTGCTCAAAGCATCTTTGTTTGCAGCTGCTCAGGTGCTGCCACGGCTCCGCCTTGGTCTTGTTAATTACCTGGGCCTCCACCTCCTCTGTCTTTTAAGTCCCCAGGCCCTCCCCTGACCCCAGTCTTCAGAGAGGACAGCAGGCTTCAAGGGTGAGAGATGGGTCCAAGGGCCGCTAGGAAATGAAAGATGGGGCCTGGAGAGTGAGGATCCAGGGGCCTGGATCTCAGAGGCAGCAGAAGCTTGGTTAGAGCTGGTCAGTAGAACCTAGGTACCTAAAGGTGTAGAGCCTGGGTGGCAGGGACAGGGCTAGGACCAAGTGGAAACTAATGGCAGACAGAACTGCCACAGAGGTGCTAAGAGGGGTTGGATGTGGCCGCTGGCCTAGAATGTTCCCTTCTGCTCCCTGCCCTCTCTAGACCAGAAACCAAGCCTTGAGTAACATTACCTGTACCCAGGCCAGCCCTGAAGACAGAATGAGGGGTGCTTCCCACCTCCAGATCCTGCTCCTGTTAGTGCTGGGTGAGTGGGGCAAGCATCAGGGGTGTTGCCGCAGAGACATTGGCTGCAGACTGCTTGCCTTGCCTCTCCCTGAGCCTGGAGCCTCTAGAGCACCGAGGGGCATTCTGGTCTTTCTTCCAATGCATGGCGTCTCTCTGGCACTGACCTTGGGTCTCCAAATCTGAGTGTGCTGTATGTATATTGTGCTGATTCCCACTCCAACCTCCCCGTGCTCTGGGGAGGGTGGCAAAGGCTACCAATGGCACAGAAGCTTGGCATGAGGTCAGTGTAATAAATATACTCTACCTTCTACCTAATCTCTGACCCAGGCTCTGTTACCTGGCACCAGATCCCTAATTTACTTCCTTGCCTGCTTCCTCCTACAGGAGCCAGAATGCAGAGGTGTGCAGGTAAGGAAGCCTGGGTAGCATCTCTTCCCCAGCTTGGCCCTATCCCCCTTCCTACAACTACTTCCAAAGCCCCAAGGCCCAGCCAACCTTCACTGCCCACTTGTCCTGTCGCAGCTTGTGGGCAGCCCCGTATGTCCAGCCGAATCGTGGGGGGCCGGGATGCTCGGGATGGAGAATGGCCATGGCAGACAAGCATTCAGCACCGTGGAGCCCATGTGTGTGGGGGGTCACTCATTGCACCCCAGTGGGTGCTGACAGCAGCTCACTGCTTCTCCAGGTCAGCATTCACTCACTATTCCAGCTCCAGAAAAAAAAAAACAAAGCCTGGGGGAAGGTGGAGGTGTGGCCTGGGGAGGTGTGGGGGGTGCTGGCTTCTGACAGGCCCCAGGCCCACGCATGGTCAGCAGCCCCCATGTCTATTCTGCAGAGGGACACTGCCATCAGAGTACAGCGTGCTCCTGGGAGTACTGAGTCTGGGTGTCACATCATCCCATGAGCTCTTGGTTCCTGTATTACGGGTGCTGCTGCCCCCTGACTACTCTGAGGATGAGGCCCGTGGTGACTTGGCACTGCTGCAGCTGCGTCACCCGGTATCCCTGAGTGCCCAAATCCAGCCTGTCTGCCTGCCTGCACCAGGATCCCATCCACCACCAGGGGCTCCATGCTGGGTCACTGGCTGGGGTAGCCTCCATCCAGGAGGTAAAACACAAAGTCAGGCTATGGGGACTGGGGGGGGGGCACCCCATTCTCCTCCAGCTCTGACTGTAGGACCCCAGCCATGTGTGGGGACCCAAACTCCCCTTCCACTCTGACTCAAGGGGTTCTGACTGCAAGAACCCTCCCACTCATCTTTTCCCACTGAACCCACTTCAAGCCATGCTGTCTCCTGATTCTCAGATCTCTCCCTCTTCTCTCAGTGCCACTCCCAGAGGGGCGACCCTTGCAAGGAGTGAGGGTGCCACTACTGGACTCTCGATCCTGTGACCGCCTCTACCACGTGGGTGCCAATGTGCCCCAGGGTGAGCGCATAGTGCTACCAGGGAACCTGTGTGCTGGCTATCGCAGGGGCCATAAGGATGCCTGCCAGGTGTGTCTGCTAACCCACACCCTCTGGGATCGGTTCCCCCGTCTCTTACCTCCCTAGAACCCAGGACCCAGGAGGCTGCAGACTCCCAACCTAGAGCTACCACCCCAGAGAGCTGGACCTAGAAGAGTGGCCTTGAAAAGCTGCTGGAGGGCTGTTACCTAAGCTTGCCTTTTTCCTGCAGGGTGACTCTGGAGGACCCCTGACCTGTATGGAGTCCGGCCGCTGGGTCCTAGTGGGTGTGGTGAGCTGGGGCAAGGGCTGTGCCCTGCCCAACCGTCCAGGTGTCTATACCAATGTGGCCAAGTACAGTCCCTGGATCAGGGCTCACATGAGCCTCTGATACTGGCCGATAACGCGAATCTGGAGCTTCCTGGCCCATCCTACACTGAGCCTGAGATGCTGAGTCCGGCTGCCCATCCCCCTGCCTCCTCTCCTCCCTGAGGCCATCTGTCACCGGGAATTTTCTGAATCCCCGCTGTTTCACTTCTGCCCTCTCCTTTCGGCTTTTCCTTCTTTCGGCTTTAGAGAAGGGAGACCAGTTGGTGTTCCTCTGACCTGTGTGCCCTTTGTTTCTCTGGAGGAGTCAGACAGATTTAAAGCATAAGAGGAACTCAGCGTTAGAGAGTCTCCATTGTCAGGCATTACGAGTAGCACAGGGCAGTGACAGCCAGCAGGAGAGAAAAATCTGTAATCACCATTCTGCCCACACTCAGGAGACTGGATACAAATTTCTCCCATCTTCCAATCTCTTAGCTTCACACTGGGAAAGCCCTCAACAAAGAACTCAACTGAGCCACCACGCTTTTGATCCACAGGTTTTTGATTTAATAAATTTATGTTGTTTTAAGCTGCTACCTTTGTGGCAATTTGTTACATAGTCATTAAATCTAGTATACATAGGTTTCTCCCCACTGTGATGGAGACATAAAATCTAGTATACATAGGTTCTCCCCACTGTCATGGAGACATGCCAGAGGGAAACATACCCGCCCTCTGTGCTCCAGGAGGCTCAGGAAGCCCAGGAATACTCATACCAATAGATAGAGGTCGGCTCCTGGAGCACCAGGGAGAAGAGAAACAGAAAGAGATCCGGAGAATTTCGAAGCCTTCTCTGAGGAGCTAACAATGAGGAGGCAGAAAATGTGGTGGAGAATGATCAAAGGCCTGAATGTGTCTGTTTCTTCCCCTCTCCCCTGTCTCCTCCTACGCCAGGAATCCAGAGGACAGTACTAGGTAGATCAGGAAAGGGGCAGAGCTCAAGGCTGCTCTTCCTGCCCAAGGCTAAGAGCAGTCCACTCTGGAATAGACCTGGCCCATCTTTAGCAGGACGATAGGGACAAGGGTGCCCAGGACAGGGCATCCTACAAATGGCCATGTGCCTCCCTATGGCAGGACCCTGGAGCTCCTGCTGGGAAGATGCTGACTGCTCACAATGTCACTGTGAGGGCTGCACCCCACTCCCTTCTCCGTTACCTGCCGCCACCATCAGCCTTCCTAGAGCCAGTCAACCCTGCAGGAAGCCTAAGATGGCAGCATCTGAGGAAACACCGTAAAGAGAAGCACCTCAGGGCTAGGGCTTGCCATAATATAAATCACAAGCCTATCCAGACAGCCCAGCATTCCTAAGATCTGACCAGGTCACCAGAGAGATCGCAGAAGCGGAGAACTAGGCAGGGATCAGTTAATGACACCTTGTTCTCCTTGTGATGTGTGCTTGAATGAGCGGAGGGAGGGGCTCCCTGCACCACTTCAGCAAAGACTTGGTTTTCCTGTTTGCCAAGTGAGAAATATGGTGCCCAGAGTCACCACGGAGGCCAGTCACAGCTGGCAGGGTGGCAGAGCAGTTATTCTACCTTCGCAGTCTGCTTTTCAGAGTGTCCCAATGCTTTCTGCACTGTGTCTGGCCTCCCAGCCCACTCCTGGGCGGTCAGCACAAGTTGCTAACAAGGCATAGATCTCAGGTCCATACTGTCTGTTGAATCGTGTGTGACAGCAAAGTGGACCCAAGGCATGACCACCTGATGAAGCTCACGGTCGCAGCCTAGCCACTGGCCACAGCCCTTCCCTTCACGTCTGAGACACTAGTTGACAGAATGGGAGACTTGGGACTAGGCAACCGCAGTGAAGACCAATGAGGGATGCTGTGCATGAGGGAAAGAGATTTCAGAGGGCTCCTGAGGAGCCAGAGGCTTCTGGCTCAAATAACAGCCGCCAGTCCACAAGCACCTGCAGCTCCAGCCACAGGAAACTCCTGGCCTCCCCGGGGCACCGTGCTCACACGCACACCCCCCCCCCCACATAATTTAAAATAATAAAAATGCTAAAGTAGAGCCGGGCGGTGGTGGCGCACGCCTTTAATCCCAGCACTTGGGAGGCAGAGGCAGGCGGATCTCTGTGAGTTCGAGACCAGCCTGGTCTACAAGAGCTAGTTCCAGGACAGGCTCCAAAACCACATAGAAACCCTGCCTCGAAAAAACCAAAAAAAAAAAAAAAAATGCTAAAGTAGGGTAGGAATGCTCTATCAGAGAAGTTAGTATTACAGTAAGATCACAGTGAGCAAAGTTCACTCTAGACAGATGTGTGGTACACCTTTAATCCCAGGACTAGGTAGGTAGAGGCAGGCAGATCTCTGAGTTCAAGGCCAGCCTGTACCAGGACAGCCAGAGCTACAGAGAAACGCTGTCTTGAAAATAAAGAAGTCCACATTTGCTATAAACACAATCAGTTAGCATTGAGTTCCTACCTCCTTAACAATCTAGACCCTGCCCATCCTCAAGGACCCTAGAGCTTCAAAGCTGTGTGGCATTTAGGACCATCCAGATCACGGAGTCCCTCCCAAAAACCAACTAGAAGACCGAGCCCTGTATGTAAAAGCATGAGCCCTTTCATGTTTCAGGACAAGTCTTTTCCTTATTCCAGCGTGAGACTCTTGGGAGAATTCTGATTAATTGGGGACCATCGCTTTAACAGTCTGATAGCCAAAGAGAGGGTCACAAGTGACTCTTAAGATTATCTTTATTTTAGGGCTGGAGAGGTGGCTCAGAGGTTAAGAATGCTGACTGTTCTTCCAGTGCTCCTGAGTTCAATTCCCAGCAACTACATGGTGGCTCACAACCATCTACAGTGAGATCTGGTGTCCTCTTCTGGTTTGCAGGCGTACATGGAGGCAGAACACTGTGTACATAATAAATAAGATCTTTTTAAAAAAAGTAATAAGCATGTTTCACCTGTGTTTTTTTAAAAAAAAGATTATCTTTATTCCTTGGTGGTGGCACCCAGCACTCAGGAAGCAGAGGCAGGCAGATCTCTGTGAGTTCAAGACCAGCCTGGTCTACAAGAATTAGTTCCCTGTCTCAAAAAACCAAAAAAAAAAAAAAAAGTTTATCTTTATTTTTTCTCAGGTACACTTCCTGGGATTAGACAAGGCTAGTGGCTTGGGGCCCAGGCCTCACAGCTGCCCTAGCAGGCAGCACTGGGTTCCAGGAAAAGCCATAAGCTGGCATCAGCCAGGAACAGACCATCCAAAGGAAATTCCTAACGATCCAACATGTGTAGATAGAATCACCTGCCAGCACACACCCATTACTTTTCACCAGGGCACCCCTAGACAAATGTCAGCCAATCAGGAGTCCTGAACCTTAGAAATCCTTCACCCCTACCTTTGCTACCATAAAAATCCAGCTCCAACTAAGCGTGGGTCTCTCCCATCACTCCAATATGTTAGACACACGGAGAGTCCAAGTTTGCAAACTTGTGTAAGAATAAAGGCTTGTAGGAGAGACTGCAGCTGAGACACTGGGAGTCAAAAGATGGGCCACACCTTGCCTAAAACAGCTCATTTATTCTACTTCAGCTTCACCCCTGTCAAGAACTCCACACAGTCTTGGGAGAGTTACTGGTCCTCTTCCTTATGTGGCCACATTAGATAAATCTGTCTTTGCTTTCTGCTTTCCACTGTTTGTGTAGCCATGGGCCAGCCATGATAAGCTAAGTAGAAACAGACCACCCAAAGGAAGTTCTTTACTTCCAACCATCACTGCCAGAGTGGGACTCAGAGTCTCAGTAGTGTACCCTCAAGCAATACCTGGTTGCAGGAAAAACCAGAGAGATTACTTGAGCACCACCCAAGAACAGACCATCCAAAGGAAATGTCTAACATTCCAACCACTGTAGATAGGATCACCTGCCAGCATACACTCACCAAAACACCCCTAGACAAATGTCAGCCAATCAGGGGTCCTGAACCTCAGAAGCCCCCTCACCCCCACCTTTACTACTATAAAAACCCAACTCTAACTGAGCTCAGTGCTCTACGTTTATTCCAGTACGTTGGACATCAGAGAGACCGAGTTTGCAAACTTGCATCAACTAAAGGTTCTTTGCTTTTACGTACGGGACTCGGTCTCCTTGTTGACTTTTGGGGGACTTTGTGGATTTGGGCATAACAGTTCGCATGTTTGTCTTTCGACAGAGGGTTCCTCTTTGTAACATCCTGGAACTCACTCTGTAGACCAGGCTGGCCTCAAACTCCCGAGTGCTGGGATTATTGTGATCAGGTAGGTGGCCAAGCCTAGCTAGTCAGGCTTTGACCCTAATAACCACAGCACTAGCCCTATAAAACCAGAAGCTTCTCTAGCTCCTAACAGGTCACAAAGCATGCCTAAATTGAATTTAACAAACCCTTAGAGCCAAGCCTGAGGCTGGATGAGAACAAGGTTCAGTGGTGATAAGATCCAAAATTGTACATCTCAGAATGGGTGTAAAGTTACACCCTCGCAAGCTCTGCATGAGCTGGACCTTAAATAAATGTGGGCTGGAGATGATTAAGATGATTAATAAATGTGGGTTCAGTGATTAAGAGGGCTTGTCCTGTCTTTCAGGGGCTAGCTCCATTCCAGCACCCACATAGCGGCTCACAAACGGCTGTGACCCCAGTTCCAGAGGACCCGACGCCCTCTGCTGGCCTCCCCAAGCATTGCATGTTACTGGCGCACAGCCATAAATGCAGATAAAACACTAATAAAAATGTGTTTTTACGACCGATGAGCTTGAATCGTTCTCCCTAATTCTCTCTCTACGCTCCAAAGCAAGCCATGCTTACGCCTCAGATCCGTGAGCCATCAATACTAGCGCCTCAGCCTTTGCCTAGCTTGTTGTCTAGAGACACCGAGATGGCGGCACGCACAGCTACCGCTTCCGGATCGCGTAAGATGGCGGGGGACGGCAAGGGAGGGGCTGCGGGCACGAAGGGGGCGGGGCGGGGGGGCGGGCGGGGCCGCGCGGAGTACGCCGGGCCGCGCTTGGGCTGCCGGGAAGGGGCGGAGCGTGGCCGCGCCGGCGCGTCGAGCCAGAAGCAGCCGCCGGGATGGTGAGCGGGCGCGGGGGGGAGGGGCGCGGGGCCGGGGGCGGCGGGGGCGCCGGGGCCCGGCCGGGGGCCGCGGGCTGGCGTTGACGCGGGCCCGCCATCCTCAGGACGTGTTTCTCATGATCCGGCGCCACAAGACCACCATCTTCACGGACGCCAAGGAGTCGAGTACGGTGTTCGAGCTGAAGCGCATCGTTGAGGGCATCCTCAAGCGGCCGCCGGATGAGCAGCGGCTGTACAAGGTGCGACGAGCGGGCGTGGCGGTTGCGCGCGTGGGGGTCAGGCACGACGCCCGACAAGGGGTCTCAGATCGTGCGGTGTGGCCGGCGGCATCGGGTCCCTCCCAGGCCTGCCGCCCCGCCCTGCCAGGCGGCCTTGCTCAACGGTTGGGGAAACCGAGGCCTCGGTGGTCTTCTGCAGCCGAAGGTCGTGGCAGAGCCAGGCTTTGAACCACAGCGTGCCTGATGTTCGGCTTGCGGGAAGTCCACTGGAATCCCACCACCGGAGGGTGGGGTGGAACTCGATGAACGCGAGTATTGTCTGGAAGATAGGTCACGATCCCACCAGTGCTTCACCTAGCTAGTGTTTATCCTTGTCAGTCTCCTAATGGTCTTAGGACCACCTTTCATTCAAGCACACCTTTTTCTTGGGAAGCCAGCTCCAGTTTTCAGTAAGGCAGGCTATGGAGTTGGATCCTCATGCCCATCCAGAAGCATGATGTCAATCAATCACCTAAGTGCATCGAGCTAATTCTGGCAGTAAATGGGAGCTGACCTTTTGCTCTAGTTTAAAGCCTGCTTCCTATCTCTGAAAGGCTTTCTAGGCCTCTCTAAGTTATTGAAACTTGTGATTGTTCTGTGAGTTGAATATTCCAGAACACTCCCCCCCTTTTTTGTTGTTTTTTTTTTTTTCGAGACAGGGTTTCTCTGTGGTTTTGGAGCCTGTCCTGGAACTAGCTCTTGTAGACCAGGCTGGTCTCGAACTCACAGAGATCCGCCTGCCTCTGCCTGGTGCTGGGATTGAAGGTGTGCACCACCGCCGCCACCACCATTCGGCACGAAACATCCATTTTTAAGGTGAAGGTTGATTAGAAAAACAATAAACAAACTGACTAGTAGTCAGAGACTCAGCTCTGTTTAGTGCTGACATAGCCTGCATGGATCCCTAGGTTAAATCATCAGCCTGGAAAAATTGGTAAATAATCCTTTTCGGGAGGTAGAGGCAGGAAGAGCATAAAATGTATGAGATCTTATCTCCAAAAAATAAGAAAATAAGCACCCAGCTACCTTTTTCAGTTAGATTTACCTAGAGAGCTTGAGAAAGTCAGAACCCAGAGCCTTTGTGAGTTTTATATTTGTGTGATACATGCCCACACACAGTCCAGGTGCTTGCAGAGACCAGAAGACATCAGAATTCCATTGAACTGAAGTTGTGAGCCAATCTATATGGGTGCTGAAAAATGAACTTGGGATTCTCTGCCAGAGCTTGTAACCACTATGAGCCCCACCATTCCAGGCAGATTTGGAAATTCTTGGCAATAGTTCTAGAATGTGTGTTTTACTTAGGGATGACTCCTCAACATAGTTGCTGACATGCTGAGCAGAAGGCTCTCTTGGATTTGTCCCTTTTAGAACCTCTCCCCCAAACCTGCTTCTCTCTTCAGGATGACCAGCTCCTTGATGATGGAAAAACTCTGGGCGAGTGTGGCTTCACTAGCCAGACAGCACGGCCACAGGCCCCAGCCACAGTGGGCCTGGCCTTTCGAGCAGGTAAGATGGCTAACCTGGATGGCAGCTAGCAGTCTGCTAACACCCAAAGAAGGGACTTTGGGGAGCCTGTAGTTCCTCAGAGCTTTGAGGGAATATCTTCCCTGTCCTCAAAGAGCATGAGGTATTTGTTTCCTTATTAAAAAGCAAAGCTTGGGGACTGAAAATATAGCTCAGCAATTAAGATCACTGGCTGTTTTTCCAGGGGACTTGGGTTTTATTCCTAGCACCCACATGGCAGATCAGAACTGTTATTCCAGTTCCAGTGGATCTGAAGCACCAAGCATGCATATGGAACAGACTTACATGAAGACAAAACAACTATCCACATAAAAAATAATTTTAGAAAAATTGAAACAGGCACTTGGGAGGCAGAGACAGGTGGATTTCTTTTGAGTTCAAGGCCAGCCTGGACTACTGAGAGCTAGTTCTGGGACAAAACCCTATGGGGTGGGGGGATGAAACACAGGAGATGTGGAAATTAAAGATGACTTTCAGATTCCTAGTACCAGTACATTTACAAGATTTATTGAATACTTGGCCCTGTACGTTATGTAAATCATCCCATCTCATCTTTTGGGGGGAGGGATTTTCTGTATAGCCTTGACTGTCCTGGAACTCGCTCTCGAGACCAATCTGGCCTTGAACTCCTACCCACCTGCCTTGGCTTTAGATTAAAAGGTGTGGACCAGCCACACAGTGGTGGTGCACACCTTTAATCCCAGCACTCGGGAGGCAGAAGCAGGCGGATCTCTGTGAGTTTGAGGCCAGCCTGGTCTACAAGAGCTAGTTCCAGGACAGGAACCAAAAAGCTACGGAGAAACCCTGTTTCGAAAAATAAAAAAAAAAGGTGTGGACCACCAGGCTCAGAAGTAATGTGCCAGATTTTAAGGACTAGTGAGTTGGGGTAGTTAGAGCACATGTTGTAGATCATGTGTCAGACTGGTGGTACCTGCCTTTAATCCCAGGCAGAGACCAGCCTGGTCTACAGAGAGTTCCAGGACAGCCAGGGCTTGTAGAGATTCTACTTAGGGGGCAGGAAGAGATTTAATATTTTATTCTTTGTCTCTTGGAATTTAAACAAGAATCATAGGGCTTACTTTTAAGCTGTGGATCCAAGGACCCTATGGACAAGAAATGTGAAGAAATGGTTCAGCAATTAACACTGGCTCTTGCCAAGGACCTGAATTGAGTTCCCAGTATCCACAGCTCACTACTACCCATAACTCCAGTTTCATAGGCCCAAGCCATATACACATAGAGGAAAATCTTTGAATGTGACAGGAAGTACCTTTTTTAACTTGAAAAACAAAGTAGAACCAAAGGCTAAGACAGGAAGTGTGTAGTTCTCATTATACTTCTTAGTCTTTATCAAGAAAATCTCAGCAAGTCCTATCCTCACGCATAGCCAGTTGCACTCTTGTACCACCTAGCTTGTAGTTCCCCTGTCCACAGGGCACTCAGGCAGGGCCTGCCTTAAGTGCCCCATGTTAAAAGAATCTGCGCTGAGATAACTGCCTGTTAGATAACATTGGTGGGGCACTTGTAGGGCTGGTGAAGATCCACAGGCCAGATGTCAAATGAGCTTCACTTTCAATGGGCTCATGAGGCTGAAAACACTTGTCTGCTTTTTAAGCTAAGGCCAGGTTGTATTCTCTCAAATCACCCTTTTTCTTCAAGCAAAACCTAGTTACCCTGAAGGCAAACCTTGTCCTAGAAGACATTGCTAGCCCTATTTTATAGTTATATCAAAGCTAAGAAAAGGGACCTTTATATATATATAAAATATGTATATATACATGTTATATGTATATACACACACACACACACACACACACATCTGACATGGCTCTGGATATGGAGGCAACTCTGGACCAAAAGGCTCTGTATTATCCTCTGGCAGACATATGTTGTGACAGGATGTCCAGGGTTATATACCTCACAAATTTGCAGAAATACTTCTAGAAGCAGCTGTCAGCGTGGGTTTTTGGACCTAATTAGGTACTATCCCTATCTCTTCACTCAGTGTCCATGCTGAAGGATAAAGCAAGCTTCTCCCTAATGCTAACTGATAATAGGCTTTTTTTTTTTTAAAGATATTATTTATACAGTGTTCTGTCTGCAGGCCAGAAGAGTGCACCAGATCTCATTACAGATGACTCTAAACCACCATGTGGTTCTTGGGAATTGAACTCAGGACCTTTGAAAGAACCACCGAACCATCTCTCCAGCCCCATTAAATGGCATTTTTAACTAGACCCATATCAAGAATGAGGGAAATAGTTAAGTATCATTGTAGGTTTGTAGCAATAGATGATAGGTCTGTCTCCCCACACAGGGTTTGCGTAATTCTGGCTACCCTCAAATTCAGCCTGCCTCTACCTCAGCACCACTGGTGTTGTGTCCAGAATGGTTTACTGTGCATGCTGTTCTTACAGAGCACCTGGGTCCAAACACTCACATGCTAGCTTGTCAGCATCCTTGAATTCCTGGTAGCAGTCTCAGCTCTTCCCTACCTCCTTACCTAGTTATAACCAAAAGTATCTCCAGACATGCATGAATAACTCATCAGTTGAAAATTGAGAGCCAGATCAGAAGTTTCTAGGTTGGTATAAGCCCAGGAGAGATGTGTGGTTCATTTGTTTTTGTACGGAGTCAACAATAGGCACTGAAAATAGGGCTAAGTTGAGAGTATTGCTTACCTGACAGCATGAAGCTGAGGGTCTGATCCCCGACACTGCATTAACAAAAAAAAATCAGGTAATCCCACCACTTCCAAGTCTAAATTAGCAAGTTTGAAGAGTCTGGGACAATTAAAGCCAGTGGTAATACTTAAGTTCCCAAGGCATAATATACTCTTGAGGTAACATTTGAATTGAATCCCACTGTGAATACCCAGCAGCTACCTAATATTGGCAACTTTATAGCACCCAAAAGTGCAAAGGCTGCCTTGGGACATAAAGAAGTTGATGTGGTGTGGTATCTATGTATTGTGCCTGCCTGGAGCTCTCATGTCAAGACGGTTGTCAGATCTCCTGAAAACTGGCTTAGGCAGTTAATGAGCAGCCATGTCCCAGGTCCCCTGCAAGAGCAACATGCACTCTGGTTGTTTTCATTGAAACAGGGTTTGTTATCAGCCCTGGCTGGCCTTGAACTCAGGTTTCTCAAAGGTCTGCTTGCCTCTGCCTCCCATGTGCTGGAATTAACAGTGCACACCACCATGCCTAATGCAACAGTACTCTTTAAGCACTGAGTCCTCTCTGTCCAGCTTAAGTCTTGTGATATATGTGTGTGGTCAACATGTGGAGTATGATGATGAACAGTACAAGTAAGTCTTAAGCAAAGAAAATAGTCTTCAGTCATTTAGTATCAAAGGAATTGAGATGCTGGTGGAAGGTAATGGCAATTTGGGGACAGAAGGTAGTCACTTTCCTAGTGGGGTCAGTGGTAAAATTAGGCCTCTGGGGACAGATTACTTTGTTGGTATTTTGAAAGGTATTTTAAAAGACCATCCTTCCAAGTGAAAGGAAACACAAGGCATCTTAAGCTCTTCTTCCCTTCCACAGATGATGCCTTTGAAGCACTGCGCATTGAGCCCTTCTCCAGCCCTCCAGAGCTTCCAGATGTGATGAAGCCACAGGATTCTGGAGGCAGTGCCAATGAACAAGCTGTGCAGTGAGGGCCCAGGCCCACCCCCACTCCTAAAGACCCATTCCCTCAATAAAGATGATTTGGCTGTCCACCTGGCTGCTGACTTTGTTCCCTCTTCTTACATTATAGGTTCTACTTGCTCACTCAAAAGCTTATAAGGCTATCCTGTATTGTAGTCTCTGTGGCTCAGGTCCCACAGGCCAAACAGCACTAGGACTGAAAACCCAGTCCCCCAGGCCAGCCTATTGAAACAGCAAGGCATTCAACTCTTTGAAAAAAAATCTAGCCACAAATAAAGATTGTAGACCCAATTACTGTGTTTCTCATTTTTTATTTGACAGAAAAGTTGCTTTTGCTGTACAGATTTTAAAAAACCAAAATGCATTAAGAAACATGAAAGTTGGGGGGAGGGGTGTCACAACCTTATGAAGGGGGGGTGCAGCAACTCCAAAATTAACTCCTTCCTCTTCCAAGAACATGTGACTTACCAAGTTCCAAAACATCAGTCACCCCCAGGAACTTGAGCAGGAACAGCTTCCTGGATCATTACAATTTCCTGAACTGTGCCCCTCCCTCCCCAAACTCATTCCCTCCCCCTCCAACCCCCCAAAAACATATGAACCAGGAAAAACTCACAGAGATCAACATTTCACAGGAACAAAAAAAAAGGGGGGGGGAGCCCTCCCCTCAAAATGCTGCCAAGGTTCAAGGGAAGGCAGACAAAGACTCCTTCCATGATTCTTCTGGGAAAAATGAGGAATACTCATGTCTCCAGAGCATGAGTGTGGTGGAATCCAGATTATGGAGACCTGAAACAGAAGATTGGTCAATGCATCACTTCAAATAGTCTCAACTAACTTCTAATTCTCACAAGGACTAGGCTTCCAAGGAGACAGACCTGGAGGAACGGTGGCGATTAGGTCGGGGACTGGGTGTCTCCTTCCTGCGCTTGTGCCCAGGAGAACGGCTGTCCCCACGCTGGCCTCTCCAGGAAACTCGCTCACTGCTATAAGAGAATAGAAATTAGGCACTAGAACAGTACCAACAAGTTTTTTCATTGGTGGCTAGGTGAGCTAGATTAATAGTACCTGCTATGTGCCCTACCTCTGTTGATCCCTTGGTGAAGGCTGGGGCGAGGGCTGGTGACGCTCCACAGGTGAGTAACTGAGCGATCGGGAATCCCGAAGGGAGTCTATTGGCTTTCGAGGGCTGCGTGACCTAGGGAGCAGAGTAGGCCTCTATAGCACCATGTCCTCCCAAACCCACCAGCCAAGCATTCAGGACCACCCACCCAGGTCCTGACCACCAAACCTCACACCACACAGGGCCAGCCTCAGACCCACCTTTGTCCGCACTCACCCATCCGCCCGCACACCATCCACCGAGTGCCCCCAGTGGACAGGGCACAGCGGGGGATGCAAAGATAAAAGAGTCCCTGCCCTTGGAGTTTTGTTTGGGAGTGAAGATCAACAATGAAGGCACACATGCCCCCTATATAGGAAACAGGCCAGCAGGGATGGATGTGCATGGGCCTGAGGATCCGAGCAAGGATGGGGGGACCTGGGCAGGGCAGGGAAATGGCAGGGCAGTCTTCTCGAAGGTGCTGTTTGGGTGCAGTCTTGCAGAACGAGTTCACCAGGCAGACAAGGAAATCCCAGGCAGAAGGAACAGCATGTCCAAAGGCATGGGGCTCTCCTTAAGACTGCAAGGCGCTGGGTATGACCGGAGCACAGGGCATGTGTGGGGGCGGGCAGGAGGAACACAGGGCGGGCAAGGGCAGCTGGTGAAGAGCCTCACACGCCATTCCTGCAGAGGTGGCACTTTATCCTGCAGGCCACAGGGCGTCCCGGAAGGATTTGTGGAGTGAAGGGAAGTAACCAGATGTGCGTTTTAGAAAGATCCCTCTGGCTACGTGTGGAAGAGAATGGCGTGGAGGCAGGGAGACAGGGAGGAGGCTGTGGACAGAGTCGGGAGAAGATGACGGTGGCCAGACCAGAGCCCTGCAGCAGCAATGGGGAGACTTAGAGCTAGAATCTCTGAGACCAGGCTGCTTGTCAGGGGAGGGGAGAGGGAGGAAGAATCCTACGACTTTCCCAGTTCTGGCCTGGGCCCTCAGTTGGATAGTGCAGCCCTTGACCAGAACACAACACTGTGGGAGGATAAGAGGAATGTCGGACTCCTCCCGTACAACCAGACACAGACGTCCACACGAGGCACCCCAGCAGGAACCTCACCCAGGGTCCCTTTTCTGGAGAACTCACCCCCAACCCCCTTTCCACAACAGGCAAGGAAGCACTCACCTCCTCTCGCCAGGGGGTGGCTTCTTGGGGCTTGCAGGTTTGGGTAAGGCCTGAGGGCCAGGCTTAGCAGGGGAGGGGGAGGAAGAAGAGGAAGAGGAGGAAGAAGAAGAGGAAGAAGAGGAAGAGGAGGAGGTGGAAGAGGAAGAAGAAGAGGAGGAGGATGAGGAAGAGGAGGAGGAGGAGCTGGAACTGGAGCTGCTAGAGCGCCTCTTCCGTTTGGCTGGGGTTGGCTCCTGAGGGCGTCCTTCTCGCACAGCCTCCTTTGGGGCTGGGGTGGGACTGGGGACCCTGTGAGAGAAAAGAAAGGTGTCAGAAGTTGACAAGATGCCCCAGCCCCAACCCTACCTTCCTTGGCCTGGAGGAACGGCAGTGGAGGAGGGGTGCCTGAGAAAGGCCCTGGGAATACTCGAAGGCAGGCCAGTAAGCACTTCTCTGGAGCAGTGGCACAGAGCTGACCAAACCTCTGCTAACACAAGCAACAGGCTGGGGCCCGAAGCACAAGGGATCAAGGTTAAACCTCAAGAATGTCCCTGATGAAGGAATAAAGCCCCTGGACTCAGATGTGGAAGCTGAAGCTGGGTGGTCTCCGTCCTTGGAGAGCCGCAGCTTGGGGAGGCCCCTGTGAGTGCAGGTTGGCAGGGGAAGGGCCGTCCTGCCTGGAGGCAGGGAGAGGGATGGGATGACCTCTGAAGATCCTTCCAGCCCAGGGAGTTCCTCTTGAGGTCTAACTGCCATCCCTCCTGCTGTAAAATTAAGTCCATTTCCTCTAGTTCTGTCCTCTGTAGAGATGGAAAACTTATCATTATCCTCTAGAGAATTAACCTTTGGAGACTTTTATCTGTCCCATTCCTCCCCACGAAGCCCCCACCCAGCATTCTTTCTACTCCCAACTTGAAGGTCAAGGTCCCCCAAACTTTCAAGTGCTTCTTTAAAGTTTTTTCTCCCTCCCAACTCCCCCACCCACTGTAAATACCTTCCCCCTAGATTCCTTAACTCCCTCACCTTTTCAGTGCCACCTCAGGCTGAGCAGGAAGGCTGGAGCCCTCAGAGTCGCTAGAACTGGAGCCAGAGGAAGAGGAGGAGGAGGAGGATGAAGATGAGGAAGAGGAGGAGCTAGATGACGATGAAGAGGAGGAAGAGCTCCGACGTTCCTTTGCTGGTTGCAGAGCAGCCAAAGCAGAAGGCTGCTGGGCCCCAGTAGAGGCTGGTGGTTCCCCACCTTCAGCATGGGACACCCCAGGGGCAGGGCCAGAAAGCATGCCATTGTGATCACTAGCAGAGGATGTGGACTTTGCGACCGTCCCAGATGAAAGGGACTGAGACCCTGCTACAGGAGTGGTCTGGGCAACTGAACGAGATTGGTCTGAAAAGGCAGATGGCACAGGGGACCGAGGTCTATCCTGTGCTGGAGGGAGAAGAGATTGCGAAGGAGCCTGAACCATTCTTGAAGCAGGGGAAGGAGCCCGCTCAGAGGTCATCCTAGACTGGCCTGGGGCAGATGGTGGTGTTCTGGACCTGGCTCGGTCAAGCAGTAAAGGTGAGGTTCTGCCACTGACACGCTCATAAGCAGAAAGGGGCACCCTGGGACTGGTGAGATTTGCACCAGACAAGGCTGGAGCCATCCTGGCACTTGAGAGATTTGCAGGAGCCAAGGATGCAGGGGTTCGAGAGCCAGCAATATTCACAGGAGCTGTGCCATGTGCAGATCGAGGACCCACCAGGTTTGCAGGAGGAGGAGCCTGGGGTGTTCTGGAACTGGAGGGATAATTTGCAGCAGTTGGGGGTGTCCCAGAGCCTGAGAGACTCAAAGCTGCCAATGCAGCTGGTGTTCTAGCTCCCGTGAGGTTCACAGCTGTAGCTGCAGGGGCTCGAGGATCAGCAAGGTTCACAGCTGAAGGAGCCACTGCTGTTCTAGGGCTGGCTAAGTTCATGGCTGCTGCTGCAGCTGGTGTTCTTGAGTCAGCAAGGTTCACTGATGGTGGAATAGCAGATGTCCGGGCACTGGCAAGGTTCATGGCTGCTGCAGATGCTGCTGGAATCCTGCTGGCAAGGTTGGCAGCTGGGGCTGTTCTAAGGCTCATGAGAGGTACAGGAGCTGGAACCTGGGACATTCTTGCGGCAAGGCCAGCAGCAGACATAGACGGAGGTGGTCGGGCAGTGCCAAGACTGATAGCTGTCAGGGCAAGTGCAATTCTAGACTGAGCATGGTTCTCTGGAACAGATGTTCTCGGATGATCAGGAATCCGGGGACCTGGACCATCCATCATTGAGCCACCAGTCTGCTGTAGGACAGACATGGGTGTTCTAGCACTGCCAAGGGGTTCAAGCATACCAGGTGATCTACATCGGTCAAGAGGAGTTGGTGACATGCTAGGACGACTGAAGCAGCTCATCCTAGAGCTACTGAGTGCTACAGGAGGTGTACGAGATCCAGAATGATTCCTTGTTGCTGGAGGAGTGGCAGAACGTGACCGATCAGAACTACTTCCAGATGCAGACCGCCTACGGATGGCTGGAGGAGATCTTGTTAGAGACCGCTTGCCTCGAGTTGCTCTAGGAGTACGAGACCTAGAACGGCGACGGATAGCAAGAGGCGAGCGACTTCGAGAGCGCTTGCGTGGCAACAGTGGTGTCCGGGACCTAGAGCGTCTCCGAATAGCTGGAGGAGTTCGGGACCTGGAGCGTCGGCGTGTCACTGGCGAGGTTCGAGAACGGGACCGCCTCCGGGTGACTGGAGATGTTCGAGACCGAGATCTTCTTCGAGTGACTGGGGATGTCCTGGATCTCGATCTTCTTCGAGTAACTGGTGAAGTTCTGCTTCGCGATCGCCTCCTGGTTACTGGTGGAGTCCTAGATCTGGACCTTCTGCGAGTCACTGGAGGAGTCCGTGAACGAGAGCGACGACGTGTTGTTGGTGTTCTGGACCTAGACCTACGGCGAGTTACTGGTGGTGTTCTGGACCTAGATCGCCTTCGGCTCACAGGGGATGCTCTTGATCGAGATCTACGCCTATTTACTGACCTTGACCTTCTCCTACTCACAGGTGAGGTACGAGATCTGGACCTACGTCGGCTAATTAGGGGTGTCCTGGACCTGGATCGCCGATGAGTAGCTGGTGAGGCTCTAGACCTAGAGCGCTTCCATGGAGCTGGTGACGTTCGTGACCGAGATCGCTTCCGACTGGTCAAGGGTGTCCGAGATCGGCCTCTTCTGCGTCGAGATGAGGTTCGGGAACTCTCCTGTCTGGTAGGTGATCTTGAATGGTAACCAGAGCCACCCCTCCGTCTGCGAGTGACCCGAGACCTAGACCGGCTCCTCTGTCTTCTTCGTGATGTTGACTGAGATGATCCAGACCTATCTCGGCGTCGTGTTGTTCTGGTTTTCTCTCTACGTGAGCGGGATCGGGATCTTTGGAGTCCACGAGGTTTTGGTGAAGGAGATCGACCTCTCCTTGAAGTTGTCTTGGCACGGGGTGATGAAGCTGAACGCCGCCTCCGTGAAGATCTTGACTTTTCAGTTGGCTCTGGTGAAGATACTGAAGGACTTCTTCGACGTCGTGGTGGAGTTCTGGAGCGGGTTTCTGGTGATGAGGAGGCAGAGCGGCTTCTACGAGAGACTCTAGCCTTCCTGGTTAGCTCAGGAGATGAACGAGAACTCCGACGTCGAGGTGGTGTGCGAGACTTTGTCTTTGGCTCCATTGAGGACCTGGAACCTCTTCGAGCAGTTCTGGATTTAGGTGGGTGTTCTGGAGAAGACTCAGAACTACTGCTTCCTTCAGGTGAAGGGCCTCTCTCTTTGCTTGACGAACCTGATCTACTACGTCTGGGCAAAGCCCGAGGGGCAGATGTTTTGTGTTCAGGAGAAGAATCCGTACCGCTCTGAGCCCTCTGTAGCACTCTTGGCTTATCTTTCATTTCAGGAGATGAGCCAGACCTACTGAGGCGGGGAGAAGGTCGAGACTTGCTGTCAACCTCTGGAGATGATCCAGAATGACTCCTCTGTCTAAGAGGGGTTCGAGTCTTGGGTTTAGAATCTGGAGAGGAGTCTGAGTCACTTCTTTCCTGAGGGGACGTGCTGGGTTTTCCATCAAGCTCTTGGGAAGACCCAGATCGACTTCTCTGCCCAGGAGAGGTTCGAGCCACAGTTTTCTGTTCAACTGAGGATTCTGACCCACTTCTTTCTCTCTGAGGTGTGACACTCTTATTGTTGAGTTCTGGGGATGATGGAGAATGACTTCGCGCTCTGGGAGTATGAGGCAATGCTTTTGGTTCGGGGGACGAGTCACATTCACTTCGTCCCCTGGATGGGGTTTGAGGTGTGTCTTTGATCCCAGGAGATGATCCAGATAGGCTATGCCTGGAAGGAGTCCCAGACCCATCTCTAAGTCCTGGAGAAGACCCAGACCGGCTTCTCCTAGATGGAGTTCTAGGTAAACCATCTTTCAGTTCAGGAGAAGATGCAGAACTACTTCTTTCTCTTGAAGGTGTTCTGTGTACAGTCTCAAGTACAGGAGAAGACACGCTCTGATTTGAAAATATTCCTACCTTTTCCATTACTTCTGGGGAAAACTCAGAACTACTGCGCCTAGAGGACCTTGCTGACTGTTCTTTCATGTCTAGAGATGGATCTGTCTCCATTTGATTAAGAAATGGCCCATTCAATTCTTCTTTAACTTCAGGAGAAAATTCAGCATTTACCTCTGAAATGGGGCCTGAGTTTCTAAACTCTAAAGATGACTCAAAGCTATTCTCTCCAGGGGGAGAATGAGATAGCTCTTTATGTTCTGGAGAAATCTGTGGCCCACTCCAACATGAAGCCTCTGCGGGGATTTCTGCAGCTTTTGAAGAAGGCTGTGCCTGGCTTTGGTCAAGAACAGACAACACAGCAGGCCTTTCTATTTCAGGAGATGATTCAATGTTACTTCCAGGCATTTCTTTATGTTCTGGAGATAAACTGGGTAGAATCTGACTTAAAGGTTGCTCAGATTTTTCTGCTTCCATTAATTCACCTTGGCTTGAATTAGGTAATGAACTATTTTGGTCTCTTAAGCCTAGAGGTGACCCAGTTTCACTTCTTTCCTTTAATACTCTAGGTATGTCTTTCAGTACTGTAGATGACTCAGGCCTATCCTGTATAGGACTAAACTTTTCTCTTGGTAAAGATGACAATGCAGCAACATCCTCTTGAATTAAACCTAGTTTCTCTTTCAATTCAGGAGGCTCCAATATGCTCTGTACCAAAAGAGATTTAGACTCTACTGAAGGATATAGATTAGAGTCAGGTTTAGCTTTATTCTGGTCTGGAGACATTCCTGATTTCAGCTTTGGATCCATTGGTAATTCACCTTTATCTTGTTTTACTGGTGATCTGAGTGCCAGCTCAGTGACTGGAGATGAAGATCTAGAAGGGCCACCCTTAGGAGATGTTTGACATTTGCTCTGCAGTGAGGGAGATTCCAAGTGAGTCTGTCTCACTTCTGGACTTGAAGCATCAGCCCTGGGATCTGGCCAAGTTTGAGACTGTCCTTTCTGCTGCACAAATGAGGAGCTATAACAGCTCTCTCCTGGTAATGTATTGAGTGTTGCACCTGGACAGAGGGAAAAGGATCCAGAGCTTTCTGTTGGTGAATCCTTAGACTTCTCCTGGGAACAGGGCGACTTTGATGCAGAGAGATTTTGCTCTGGAGGGGTCTGGAGCATGCTTTTTGGGTATGGTGACTCAGAGTGACTGTGTCTCGGTGGTGTTCCTGGTTCCACTTTAGTATCTGGTGAGGAGGATCTAGAACGGCTTTGTCTTGGCAACAACCTAGAATCCACCTTGGAGCAGGGAGATACTGATCTGCTTTGCCTCTGAGGTGTTCTAGATGTCACTCTACTAGGACTTGGAGAAGAGGACCCAGAATGGCTTCGTCTTGGTGATATTCCCATTTTGACTTTGGGTTGTGGAGATGATGACCTACATGGGCTCTGTCTTGGAGGTGTGCTAGATTTCACACGAGGAGAAGACCCAGAGCAGCTTTGTCTTGATGGGGTCCTCGATTTCACCTCACCATCAGGTGATGATTCAGAAAAGCTCTGTCTTTGTGGTGTTGTAGACTGTTCATCGACCTGTGTGTTTGTTACAGACCCTGGTCTTGGTGGTGTTCCAGATTTTACTTTGGGCTGAGGAGATGAACTTGAATGACTCTGTCTAGGTGGAGTTTTTGACTTCTGTTTAGGCGGTGAAGAACCAGAGCGGCTTCGTCTTGATGGTGTCTGAGACTTTTGTTTAGGACACGGAGAGGAACCTGAAAGGCTTCGCCTCAAAGATTTTGCTTTGGATCTTGGTGAAGAAAGAGACCTGCTTCGTCTTGAGGAAACGTGAGATTTTTTCATTTCTGGGCTTGAGTTGGATCTGCTCCTCCTCTGAGATGTTCTGGATTTATTCTTCCTCTCTGATGAGCCAGACCGTCCTCTTCTTTGTGGTGTTCTAGAGTGAGATCTTCCACGTCTAACTAGACTTCTGCTGCGAGATCTTCGCCGTGCTGGTGTTCTAGAGCGTGACCTCCCTCTCCTGGCTGGTGTCCTAGAGCGTGACCTGCCACTTCTCCTGGCTGGTGTCCTAGAGCGTGACCTGCCACTTCTCCTGGCTGGTGTTCTAGAGCGTGACCTGCCACTTCGCCTGGCTGGTGTTCTAGAGCGTGACCTGCCACTTCTCCTAGCAGATCTACTTCGAGACCTCCTTCGAACTGGTGATCGGGTCCTAGATCTGCGCCTAGCAGGTGTTCTCGATCGAGACCTGCCCCTGCGAGCTGGTGTTCTAGACCGAGACCTACGCCTGGCAGGTGTCCTAGACCGAGACCTACGCCTGGCAGGTGTCCTGGACCGAGACCTACCCCTTCTAGCTGGTGTTCTAGAACGGGATCTGCCCCTAGTGGCCGGAGATCTAGAGTGTGACCTGCCACGCCTTGCTGACCTAGACCTGCCTCTTCTCTGGTTATTTCTACTCCTGGACCAACCTGGTCTCTGAGGAGATCTAGAACGGCCACGCCTCTGGGGACTTCTAGATTTTCCCCACCTCTGTGCAGACCGTGACCTACGCCACTGAGGGGACCGTGACCTAGAATGACCTCTCTTGGTGGGGGTTCTAGATCGAGATCTTCCCCTTTTAGTGGCAGGACTACGGGATCTCCCTGCTCTATGAGATGGAGTACGAGAATGAGATTTATCCCGCTTTGCTCGGCCATGTGAACGATTCTTAGATGTAGGTGAAGAAGAAATCTCTCGGCGGGCCCCAGGAGCTGGTGTGGGTTTAGGACTTTCAGGGGAGGAACTGGCATGCCGAGAAACTTTGGTAGGCTGGGGGGATGGTGGGCAGCTCTCTGAGGAAGACGACTGGGGAGGTTTCTCAGGAGACTTAGATGGTGAACAGCCCCGGGTTGGGGAGGCCTCAGATGAGGGGTTAACTGGCTCCTGACTGGATGGGATTGCTCCAAGGGGTCGTGGGGAGTCGCCATGTTGCTCAACAAGGAGCGGAGTGGGGGCAGGTAGTTCTGGCCCTGTGCTGCTCCTTTCCGGAGAGGGACTAGGTCGAACTGCAGATTTCTAAGAGTGAAAAAGAAAGTAAGGATAGTGATAAACACCATAGCTCTATTATCACCTGAAAGATTCCAAAAGTTTCTAATAAAACTTCCCTTTATACACCTCTCAAATCAACTGACCCTTTCTCTACCCAAAGTCACACCCAATAAACAAGACATCATGTAATACTAGCAGGGAGGCAGCAAGATACCCTTGTAGGCTGCAAACCATGGGTCTCATGTGGTAGAAAGAAAACTTCTCTTTCTATGTATATGTATACCCACCACATATACACATACAAAATAAAGACTTTTCTTTTGGTTTCAACACAGGGTTTCTTCAGTAGTTATGAAGCCTGTCCTGGAATTCGCTCTGTAGACCAGGCTGGCCTCCAACTCACAGAGATCTATTCTGCCTGCCTCCTGAGTGCTGGGATTAAAGGTTTTTAACAAGACCACCCAACAAAATTAATGTATTTTTAAATTAAGAAAATAAAGCACTAGTAGGGAAAAAAATTGAATATATGAACAATCAGATCTCAGTAATTCAGAAAAAAGACAAATTGAAAACAATGCACTACCATTACCAACAAAACCATCAGTGTCCTGAGACTAAGTTTTCTTCCTTAGTCTCAAGGGAAGAAGTCTGGCAGTATGTGGGGGATACATAATGAACACAACACCAGCCAAAGAAGGTATGATTCAATGAAAAGTGAAACCAGTTGGGTGACAATAACTTTCCACTCAAATATGGAATAAATTAAGTTAAAAATAGCATAAAGGGGGCAAAAAATAGTATAAAGGGAGTATGATTTTTCTTGGCATGGTAGAGTACTTTAATCCCAGCAATCAGGAGGCAGAGGCAGGTGGAGCTCTGTAAATTCAATGCCAGCCTGGACTATGCAGTGCATTGCAGGGCAGTCAGAAATAATGTAAGGAGACCCTGCCTCTGAATAAATAAGCACATGAATGAGTGACCAATAAATAAACAAGTAAATAAATGGTATAAGCCTGGTGGTTACCAGAGCTCAATCCCCAGAACCCTTATATAGGTTGTTCTGACTTCTAAACACCTGCCTTCCCCTCATCAGACACACCAAGGTCTCGCAGGAATAGGCCAAAAGAGGCTAAACCATAAACACTTTAAAAATAATTTTTAAAAAAAGCATTGAAAATAGGCAAATGAACCAACTTGTAACTTAAAAAAGTTATCTCTAAATGAGACAAAATATGAGATATTAAGTTATACTAATTACTGACACCAGCAAAAGCAATCAGCCACAGAATCAGAAAAGTATAAAGCTGGAACTACCAAAATGTTTTCAGATTGGCAGCAGCAAATTAAAGGGTCAAAAAAAAGTGCACACATGTACACGCACAACACACACAAAAGGAAACAGAGACACTGTAAATAGAAAAATTAAAGCAATTTCTTAAAAATCATTTGTTCCTCTGTATGGATATAAACAAATAACAAATATAAAACCTACAACTATCAACTGAAGTTTCATTGTGAAGACTTCACAATTTAGTGGGTCACAACTCATTTTAAAATACTTGGAGGTGTAAAATGTCTTGGTAAACAAAGATGAATTAATATAGAAATAGAAACTCAAATGTTTCTTAGCATTTGAGTTATAAAATGTCTGTCATGCAGCACTGCTAAGCCTGCCCACTTTTCTGAGTTCTCATACAGAGAACTCTTACTTTTTCTCATTCTGCATCTCCTTTAAATAATATCCAAAATTCTCATGCTTGCTATTACACTATCCCAGTCTGTTTCTCCAAAACCACCCTCATTCACACATACACACACTCTCATTCTCTCTTTCTCACTGCCTTCTATAGCTTCATGGCTAAACCTAACCATAACTCAAAAGGGTAAGATTTTCTCTTAATAAAGATACCTTACCCTACTTGTCATACTTGTTCCTTTAAGGCAGATGCCTGAGTAAAACTTGCGACCCAATGACCAACTCAGAACATAACTCCTGGCCGGGCGGTGGTGGCGCACACCTTTAATCCCAGCACTCGGGAGGCAGAGGCAGGCAGATCTCTGTGAGTTCGAGACCAGCCTGGTCTACAGAGCTAGTTCCAGGACAGGCTCCAAAGCCACAGAGAAACCCTGTCTTGAAAAACCAAAATAAATAAATAAATAAATAAATAGCATACCTCCTTTTTATCTTTATCTTCATATGGACTGCTAGACTGCTTTGTAGAAGGGTCTGGGCTACTAGGCTGCTGTATGTTGGTGGCACCTGGCTCACTAGAAGGTGCATCTCCCTCCCCTTGATGCCCTGAAGCATGGGGAGGACTTTGCCCAGTCAAGGCTGTTGTATGAATTTTAGCAGCAGCACTTCGAGACCTGTGAGTTGATGAAGGGCAGGGGAAAACAGGGAAATCAGCTCAAGGGAGAATAGAAAACCCCCTCCACCCCCAGCCTGCAATCTACTTTCCTTTACGAACAACCCTCTTTGGGGGGGAAAACAAAACAAAAAAAACCAAACCATAGACACATGACTCAAATCACTTTTAAAAATGCAAATGCAATCCTTTTTTCTGTTCCAACTCTTCCCAATACAATCCCAAATAACACCCCTCTAGGCCTTTACTCACCACCCTCCAACATACCCAAACCTTCCACCCAGGCCCTTCCCTACCCACTTCATTCACAACTCACCTCTGAGCCCACCTCCTTCAGGAAGCCTTCCCCGATTAAGGAAGCCAGGGTAAGGACTCCTTCCTCCCCCAGACACCACCAAACCAACAAACCACCCCCCGCCCTATTCTGGTAGTCCATATACATCATAACAAACAAAAAATAAAATTAAAAAAAAAAAAAGACAAGGGGAAATGTATATATGTCTGTCCATCCTGTTGCTTTAGCCTGTCAGCTCCTAGAGGGCAGGGACCGTGTCTTCGGAATGGTCTGTGCAGCGCCTAGCACACCGTGGGCGCTCAATAAATATTAAATTGATTAACCCATCATCATTCCCTCTCCCTCCATTCCTCCTGGACCACCCCTTACCGACTACGAGAAGTATCAGAGGAAGAAGCAGAGTCAGCAGAAGTTGACCGATGGGCTCGACGACTCTTAGGAGCTGGTGTTGTGCTTCGAGACCTGAAGAAAGACCAAATCAAAGCTCAGGTGTCTGTCATACTTATTCTGAATTCTCCAAACTCATCTCTTTTTAAAAACAAAGAAAATCTGTTGGGCATGGTGACCCCCGCCTTTAATGTCAGGACTTGAAGGCAGAAGCAGGCCAATCTCTTCTAGTTGAAGTCAGCCTGATCTACAGAGTGAGTTCCAAGACAGACAGGGTTACATAAAAAGACCTGGTCACAAACACACACATTACATTTAGTTTGACTATATATGTATGCAGAAGGAAATCAGAAGACAATTTATAGTTCATTCTCTCCTTCCACTATGTTGGTCCCAAAGATAAAACTCTGGTCTCTTTAGGTTCCTGTTTAGTCACAGTACCCACGTAGTTTTTGGTTTCCCCTTTACACATCCATCTCAATCCTTAACTACTAGTCAATGACACAACTGATTTCAATCTCGTCCCCCCAAAGTGTGTGTGTGTGGGGGGGGTGCTTATCTATTTCTTCCAAATACACTTACCGCTTCCTCTTCTTGTCCTTCGATTTACGTTTGCTCTTTGGAGTAGGAGACCTGGAAAATAAGGAAAAGTTGTCTAAAAAGAATTTGTAAAATATTAATAAAATC
This sequence comes from Microtus pennsylvanicus, assembly GCF_037038515.1. Classification (NCBI taxonomy): domain Eukaryota; kingdom Metazoa; phylum Chordata; class Mammalia; order Rodentia; family Cricetidae; genus Microtus; species Microtus pennsylvanicus. Next base: position 91,861,482 of record NC_134589.1, read on the forward strand.
TGAAGTAAAATGGAAATATAACTGGCCAAGTTTTTATTGTAACAGGTAGATAAAGGATTGCACTCTACTAAAAACAAGAAAAGGGAGGACACCTTCTACAAGCCAAACATTGAGTAAACAAAGCCATCAAACAGTAAATAGCTTACCACGCCCCCATGTGCTGCTATGTCTCCCCCAAGAACCAACAAGCTCTTTCTTACCTGTGTTTTCGTTTCTTGGACTCAGATTCTGACCTGTCAGTGAAGAAAAAAAAAAAAAAAAAGAAAAGAAAAAAAGAGAAAGAGAAATCATTAAACCACAACTACTCTTCAAGAGCTGCCTCCAATCACTACCAAGAACTTCCACCTTAGCCAGGGGTGGTGATGCATGCCTTTAATCTCAACAGAGGCAGGTAGATCTCTCTGAGCTAGAGGCCAACCTGGCCTACAAAGTTAGTTCCAGGACAGCCCTATGTAGAGACCCTTCCCTTAAATTAAAAAAAAAAAAACCTACAAAAAAAGAAACTTTACACCTCATACCTGTGTTTCTTCTTCTTTGAGCTCTTCTTTCTCTCCCGTCGAGGAGAACTGCTCTCTGACCTGCTATAATGGGTTCAGAAGCAAGTCATTTTACTTGGCTTTCTCTCTGGCCCTCTAACCTATAATTCTCAAAACTACTTCAAAGCACCCAAACAAACCCAAACAGCATCAATGGTCCACACTTTATTTACTTCTATATTTAATCGATAACCACAAAATCGAAATCCAGAATGATGCTGGCCAGCTTTTTGGGCTGAGCTATAGATTCAATTATTTCCCACTAAGCACACAAATTTCTGAGCTGAAACTTGAAAAAGCAATTCTGTCTCCTACAACTGTCTTTGCAATTTGGATTATCCACTACCTGAAAGCAAACTCAAATTCTAGAAGTCCAACAACAATGAAGAACCCTGAATAGAAGAGTAACTTTCCAACTGACTTACCGTCCTCTATCTTTCTTCTTTTTCTTCTTCTTTTGCTTTGGAGTTGGTGATCGAGAACTGCTCGTCTCTCGAACAAGGCTGGGAAAAGGCAAAGAGATTCTAGGTGGCCGGACAAATTTCCTTAAAACATGTCACTCTAGTAAACATACTTGAAACAGTTCACTGATAACTACTTCACCTTAGGACAACTGCTACATGTCAATTTGTCTGAGTGTGTGTGTGTGTGAAAACTTCAGAATTAAAATATGTAAATTTTCTGGGCAGTAGTGGCGCACACCTTTAATCTCAGCACTGGGCAGGCAAGAGCAGGCAGATCTCTGAGTTTGAGGCCAGCCTAATCTACATAGTAAGTTCCAGGACAGCCAGGTCTATACAGAGAAACCTTGTCTTGAAAAACAAACAAAAAGATGTAAATTTAAAAGTGGTTATCTATTTAGTTAATTCTTGGGTTCTGTTAGTGAGAAAATGTGTGTATTTTAAGGCAGGTCTCACTATATAGCCCTCCTTGACTGTCTGGAACTACCTATATAGAGCAAATTATAGCCTCAACTCAGAGATCTTCCTGCCGCCTCTGCCTGCCAAATGTTGAGAATAAATGTGTCATGTTTGGTTGCATTAAAATGTTTTGAGACAGGATCTTACTATGTTATGACTGGCCTTGAAATCAAGAGATCTGTCAGCATCTGCCTTGAGTGCTGGGATAAAAGGTGCGCACTACACAATAGCTTAATTATTTGAAAAAAATAAAAATAGGGTCAGCAGTTAAAAACACCAGCTGTGGGGCTGGAGAGATGGCTCAGAGGTTAAGAGCACTGATTGCTCTTCCAGAGGTCCTGAGTTCAATTCCCAGCAGCCACATGGTGGCTCACAACCATCTGTAATGGGATCTGGTGCCCTCTTCTGGCCTGCAGGCATACACACAGACAGAATATTGTATACACAGTAAATAAAATAAATATTTTTAATAAAAAAAAAACAAAACACCAGCTGTGCCGGGCAGTGGTGGTGCTCACCTTTAATCCCAGCACTCAGGAGGCAGAGGCAAGCAGAACTCTTGAGTTCAAGGCCAGCCTGTTCTGTAAAGGGAGTTTCAGGACAGCCAGGGCTGTTACACAGAGAAACCTTGCCTCGAAAAAAAAAAAGGGGGGAGAACACTGGCTGCTTTTCCAGCAGACCTGAGGTCCCATTTCAAGCACCAAGGTGATTCTCAACCATCTGTAACTCTATTTATTACCAGGAGATCTAACGTCCTCTTCTGGTCTCCAGGCACATGGTACAAAAACATTAATAGAAACAAAACATAAAAACAAAATTTAACTAAAAGACAACAAAATCTAAAAACCTTTGGAAAGGCATTAGTGGCATAGACCTTCAAGCACTCAGGAGGGCAGAGGAAGGCAGCCAGCCTGATCTACAGAGTGAATTCCAGGACAGCCAGAGAGCTACATAGTAAGAGCCTGCCTCAGAAGAACTGAAAAAAAAAAAAATCTAGAAATACTAGTAAAAACAATAAAATAAGAACTTCCTTTTAACAAGGAAGCAGATCCAGGCTTTTCTCCTGAGTACCTGTATGGTTTAGGAGGCTCAGGAGCTGCTTGTTTAGCTTCCCGAGCACGTCTCTGAGGATCAAAAGAACTACCGTCCACATAGGAATCACTGATGCCAAAGGCAGCACGGAGTCGCTCATTCTTCTTCTCGTTCAGTTCTGCCAACTGATGAGTCTCAGTTACCCTAGAGGGGGGAAAAAAAGGCCAAAATCTGAAGGATATACATGGAACAAAAGTGAGAGTCCTAAATCAGAACTTAATTATAAGGATGAGCCAAACAGCTCTGGACTAAGGAAAGTAAAGGCAAAATCAAGTCCAAGGAGGGGAAAAAAAAGAAAGGACAGCAGCAGCTCTAATGGCATAGATTCCTGAGATCAACACTCACGTAGGCCTCTGCCCTGGGGTTTCTTCCTTGCCCCCAGGGTTCACATCCTTCTCCAGCAACATGAGTCGAAAGGTCGCCACCTTCTCCTGAATCTGCTGTTCTTCGTACCTGAAGGATAAATCCCTTCAAGGTTAGAGCTTGACGGGGTTTTCCCAAGTCCCAATTTATAATTGCTTCCTTTCCAACATGGTCCTTTTTCCTCTCCATGCACACAGTACTTGTCACTCAAAAAGTTTTCCTTATCTTCCCCTACGACTCTCCTTCCTTCTCTACACTATGCTCTCTAGAACAGTGGATTTTAAACATGCTACAATTCAGGGGCCAAGAGAGGACAGTTTGCTTGCTGGCAGAGTTCCCAGTGCTCCTTTCCCAACTTCAACACGAATAGATCTTTTATTTCCTGGGACTTCAAAGAAAACATAATGTATAAAAGGATACCATTGCTCAAGTTTGAAAACCACTGCTCTAAACAGGTTTCTACCTGAATATGTTCCTTTTCCAAAACTTCACTTCTCTGCCAAGCTCATGATATCCTCTAATTCAAATACTCTTTCAATTCCAATCTGCCTTTGCCAACTTCCAAGGCCGCAATCCTTAAATCCACCTACCTTTCTCTTCCTTCCAAATAACAACACCTGTCAGGTTACCTAGCTCTTCTGCCTGATGCTACTTTCCTATACAGCACATTTTTGTTCCTTGATGGCCCCCTTCCCCTTCATAAATTCAGCTAAATAATTCAGACCCCCTTAGGCTGCTATTAATGCTCCAAATAGTTCCTTGACATCCCACTATGCACTGACCCATGACTCTTCTCAATTCTTCAAGCTCATTTTCTTTCTCCCCTACAGCTCCTTTCTTTCCGCACATCCCACCTAACACCCAGCTAAGCACTCACTCAGTGCTTGGCTTCTCCCCACCCATTCCCTCACCCCTGCTCTTCCATCATCTCCTCCAGCTCGAGGCATCGCAGCTCCACGCGCCGCTTGCGCTCGTGGTCCAGGATGTCAGGATTAGGCCGCTTCACCAGGGCAGCCTCCAGGCGCCGCAGTTCCTCCTCTCCCTTGTAGTCAGGCCGCTCACCACGGCGGCCCCGCACCAGGGACAGGTTGCGCTGGACGTAGCCGTTGGTGCCGCTGCCCCGGGGCGTCGGCAGCCCGATCCCGTTGTACATGGCCCTGTGCCCAGGGGGGCACCACCGCTCCTGAGGGGGAGCGGGGAGACACCAGTCAGGCTCCTGGCCCCAATCTAACTACTTACCACATCTCCCATATCCACATCCCTGGCTCTCTTAGTTCAATACTTAAGTCTCACACTGAATCTCCATCAGCAAAGCGATGCTTCCTCATTCCACTAGTCTGCAAACAAACCCTCCCTTTATCCTCCCCATACTTCATCCTTTCCACTAAATCACCACTACTTTTAAACCTTTTCTCACAATGTACTCTCACCAAATCATAAGCCATTCTTCTTTGTACTTTCCTTTCCTTTCCATACCCTAAGCAAACAAAATCCAGTTTGTCTCAAATCTCTCCACACTGCCCTTTTATTCTTCTTTGGCCACAATACACACAAATGGTATCTTCACCAAAACTCTGAACATAACTACTCATAACCAAATCCTCCAAATGGCACAACAAACACTATAGATTAGAAGCACCTTTAAGCCCACAGTCCATTTTCAAAGGCTCCTCCAAGAAATAAAATATCTAGGCTAACCGGAACTAACAAGAAATGGATTAAACAGTCCTAGATATCTAAATAGGTAAACTGGCTAGTTAAAATGTCTTATGAAGCCTCACACCCAAACTACAGGCAAGCAAGAACATCAGAAACACAGAAACCATGGGTACATAAGCTTATACTTCACATGGGGAAGGTGAGCCATCTCTTTGATTCCAAATATTCATAGCTCCTATCAACTACAGTGACTATTATTTTAGTCTCCTTCCCAGTAAAGTTTACCACATCACTTGCAGCTCCGCCAAGTCTGGTTAGCTCGTTAAATATTGCCTGCTTTCAACGTCATAGTCTAAACACAAATCATCTTTCTCTCTGTTCCAACTGTTCCCATACTTCCTTTACAAGTTCTAGAAACCTTCAAACTCCGTATCTCACTTTAATGTAACATTGTTGACTTTCCCTATTAAGCTCTGTTCTGGAACTTCATTTTTTTTCCTCCAAGTTCTGCTCTACTCTTCAATTTAACCCTATGTTTTCCAGTCAGGTTCTACCTCTTGTTCCAACCTCGGCATGACTAAGAGACCCCAAGCTCCATTTTTTTTTTGGACTGCATTACTCGTTCTCTGTCCCCTTCTCACTATATATGCTTTTTTTCCTCCAACATATTTTCTCCAAGATAGATTCTCTGAGCATAATGGAAGAAAACTAGCATAAAGAAGCACACAAAACAGGGAAAAGTGGGGGTTAGTAAAAGCATACGGAAGAGATAAGAGTTGGATGAGATTACACTCATGTAATTCCAAAACTAGTATATCAATTTCTGAACAAAAACAACACCAAAGTGTGAAAAAAAGAAATATAAGCAAATGCTAGCCAGGCGATGGTGGCGCATGCCTTTAATCCCAGCACTCGGGAGGCAGAGGCAGGCGGATCTCTGTGAGTTCGAGACCAGCCTGGTCTACAAAGCTAGTTCCAGGACAGGCTCCAAAGCCACAGAGAAAACCCTGTCTCGAAAAACCAAAAAAAAAAAAAAAAAAAAAAAAAAAAGCAAATGCTGCATGTAAAGCAAACACCCAAATGTACTTTTGCCCCATCCCACCCGCAGGTCTAGCCTAAGCCCTACTCAATGAAAACAGCTTTAGAAAACTAAAAGCAAGTAAGAGAAGCCTATCAGGGTCAAGAATGACAGAGCTAAACCTATGAAAGACATGTGCAAATCAGGAAGAAATGGAAAAAAAATCTTTTTAGAGCCAAGAAATATGCTTCTGCAGCACCTTCCAACAAGCATTCTTAAAAGTCTAAGAATACCAATCCTCCCTCCCTTCCTCTAAATCTAGGGTCTATACAGCTTCCTTGCCCCCTTTAACAATCTTTTAACCTAATCATTCACTCACACTTCCACCATTTTACACAGAAATCCACCCGCCCACTCCCTACCTGAAGAAAGCTAAGCAAGAGATACTAAAATCATGATTTTAAAGAACTTTCAGGGAAGGGCATAAAAAGTGGGAGGGGGGAATTTACACCCAGCATCTAAAGCAGTGCTCAAGACACTAAAAGAGAAACGACAACTACCAAAACCGGGCAGCACAAAGCATGCGGCTTCCCAAAGTTAAGAACAGAAAGAAAAAGCAAGTTGCCAAGGGAAAATAATTATCAGAATTTCAAACTACAAAGAGGTAGAATTTAGAACAAAAATACTCAAGAAATGAAACGGCACCCGAGAGAACAGCAATGGGTCCTGGAAAATGGAAAAGGACAGAGCAAAAGACAGAACTCGGTGCTGAGCGACTATTAACTGCGTAGGCACCATGTAACACACGCAGCCCCAAAATTAACCCAGCAAGCGACCTAACCTAAGCCCATCCAAATGAGGAAAAAACGGTCTCCTTGTGAATCTTTGATTCCAAGACGTCTTAAAAACTGCACAATGATAACAGCATAGGTAGAATTACATGCCAAGAAAATGGCTGACACGGCCAGGCTGTTTAAGTCCAGAATTTTCTTCCCATCGAAAAGCTTCAAAAGCCTCGTTTGTTCATTTGAGGAGGTATGTTTAAAAAGCAGGTTAGGAGGCGGACATGATGGCTAGCGCACGCCTTTAAACCCAGCACTCGGCAGACAGAGGCAGGAAGATCGCTCTGTGAGTTCGAGGCCAGCCTGTCCACATAGTGATTCCAGGACAGCACAGAGACCCTGTCTTATAAAACCAGAAAGTAAAAAAGAAAGAAATAGAAATAACACGGCAGGAAGGAGCACATGATCCTCCTTATCCACGTTCGGTTTTTGTCTTTTCTCTGGATCCCCGCCCCCGCCCCCTCACACACACGCAGAACCTCGGCACCGATACTAACGACCAACTCCCGAAGTTCAAGGCCTCCGAGCACTCATCGGGCCGCCGAGCCTATTTTCGGCCTTGAGAAGGGGGAGGGGGCCGCGCGGCGCCCCGCAGTCTGCGCGGCTCCGGCCGTTTCTCAGGCTCCCCCAGCAGGGGCAGGAGGACCCACGCCGGGGTCAACCGGGTCGAGAGACCTGCGGGTCCGGAGCCGGGCGGGGGACAAGCCCCCCGGCTGCCGCCCCCTCCCCGCCACTCAAAAGAAGGGGAAGGCGACCGCGGGGTGAGGGTCTCCTCGGACCCAGGTAGAGCAAAGGCGGGCGAGAAGCAGAGCCTCGGGCACTGCGATCGAAATCGTCGGGGGCGCGCGGCCGAGACCCAGCGGCGGCGCGCGCCGTTGCCAGGTGGGGGAGGGGCGAAGGAGCTGAAGGCCGCGCGGCGACGGGAACCGCGGAAGCGGGGGAGGGAAAGGAACGAGAAGGCGTCCGCGCCGGCGGCGGCGCCGAGCACGCGTGCGCGGGGCGGCCGGGGCCGTTCTCCGCGCGCTCTGGCCTCGAGCCGAGACCGCCGCCCCTCCCCCACCCAGCTAGCGCGCTCCCTTTCTCTCACCCGCCGCCGCCTCCGGCCGCCGCCTCCGAAGGGGAGAGGTCCTGCCGCAGCTGCTGCTAGAGTCTCCGAATCCCTCGGGGCCTGAAGCCGCCGCCTCGCCGGTCCGCAAGCCTCAGCCGCCGCTGCCGCCGCCTCGCTCGCCTCCTCAGGGGCCGCAGCGGGCTTCGACTGCGCCACTCGCACCCCGCCTGGATTGCGCTGCACGTCAGCACGACCGAGTGCGTCAGCACGCAATCACGAGAGCCGCTGGGCCCTCTGGGAGCCGTAGTGGTCTTTGCGCAGGCGTTGAAGCCACACAGGTAAGTGTAGGTTTTTTGGTTTTTTTTTTTTTTTTAGGCGCAAGGGACGTTCGAAAAACCCGAGTCCCGTCGGGCACTGCGTGGAAAAGCGGGGAAAGGCGGGGCACCGTACCGAAGAGGCAACGTCTGCGGGAAATCTTCTGTAGGAAGGGGGAGGGGATGGGAGCGGCAACCCACGACGCCGGGGAAGAGCTCAGACTCACGCCTTCCGCGCAGAGAGTTCTGGGAGTTGTAGTTCAGTCACGAAGAGAGCGAGAGACTCGTATAGCGCCTTCTCTGGGCAGCCATTTTGTCTGTCTGTGTTGTGCGGCAGTGGTTCAGCAACTCAGCCCCCTTGACTGCGGGTTTCTGTAGCAAGTTTGAGGCCACAGAGCACCGGGTCATCCGCGCTCAGCAGGAGATGCTCCGGAGCAAGCCTCCTGGCACCCCTAGAACCACTTGAGTCTGGCTCTGGCCCAGGTTCAGAAGCAAAAGCCCAACTAGTCTTCTATGATGTCCATAGTTTTCACCTTCTTATACAGGCCGAAATAGGGCGGGCAGGCCCGCCAATGACAGTTTCTCTTGCTTGGCGGTGATGGCTCACACCTTTAATGCCAGCACTCAGGAGGCAGAAACAAACGGATCTCCAAATTCGAGGCTAGCCTAGTCTACAGGCAAACTCTAAGACAGCCAGGACTACATAAACCCTGTCTCAAAACAACAACAACAACAAAAAAAAAAAAACCCTCTAACCTTTGAGTAGAAGACTAGATAAGCGATTTCGCCTGTAGAATCTGCCGTGTATGAAGGAATGTGTCAGGAGTAACAATTTAAAATGTTTAACTATGTACCATTTCCTGGCACTGGGCCTCACGACCTTAGTTTGACCCCCTCTGACCCATATGGCAAAGGAAAGAAGCAACAACCAACACCTACAAGTCCATGGTATTCGTGTGCTGTGTGCCTGCCTCCACATATAAACACACACAACAAAACTCCTAGACTGTTTTTTTGTTTTGTTTTGTTTTTTTTAGCCAAGGTCTCCCTATGTAGTCTAGGCTAGATTCAAAACCTCTATGTGACCCAAGCTATCCTGAACTTAGGATCCTCCTCCCCTGTAGTGCTGGGAATTGATGCCAGGACCTTCATATGTGCTAGCAAGGGCTCTACCATTAAGCTACACTCCCAGCCTATTTCCTATTAAATTTATGTGTTAAAAACGATGTGCATACATATGCTTGTCTGTTCGGGGTGTGTGCACAAGTGCAGTTTCTGTGAAGGTCAGAGGCTGTGGGGGCTTATTTAGTTCCTCCGTGTGAATAGTACTAAGGTCTTAACTGAATCCTCTCTCCAACCCAGCCCCATTAATTTTTAAAGGTTCTTTTTCTAGGGCTGATTAAAAGATGGTCTCCCAGCTGGGCAGTGGTGCACATGTCTTTAATCCCAGCACTTGGAAGGCAGAGGCAGGTGGATCTCTGTGAGTTCGAGGCCAGCCTGGTCTGCAGAGGGAGTTCCAGGACAGGCTCCAAAACCACAAAGAACCCTGTCTTGAAAAACAAAACAAACAAACAGATGGTCTCCCGCGAAGCAGAGATGTAGAAAGCTTCTAGCTTTCACGCTAATGTCTGACAACTTTAGCGGATGTAGTACCAACCTGTCTGCAGTCTTGAGTACAGGAAATTAGATTTAATGTTGTTTTTTTTTAATTTACCAACAAAAGGATATACTCAGGTGCTAGAATTCCAGGACTGTGAGACCCACCACACTTGAGGTCACATTTCTGTGCTCTAACCTTGTTTCCTTGAAGTCCCCAAAACTGCTAGACTTCCATAAGCTGGGCATACCTTTGGAGATAATACAGCAATGTATTTGAGGTTCAAAGTAAAGGGTGGTAGTTTCTTTAAAGATCGTATCACTTCTAGTGAGACCTTCCCTGCCAGCTAAATTCCCATCTAAAGTCCTCCTATTTTGTGCCAAGTTTTGTACCTGAATTGCGCATTAAAGGTTGACGAAAACCCCATGGGTCTTTTTCCATGGCAACAGTGAATTCCTTCACGTGTCCACAGTGCAATTTTCAAAATCAAAGTAACGTTGAAAGCTGGGCATGCATGTCGGTTCTCTCAGGACTCAGGAGATTGTCACAGGAAGATCCCTGTGAGTGCAAGGCCAGCCTGGACTGTATGACAAGAGCCTTCTCAACGATGACAGCAAGAATGTAGGGCTAACAAGACTGGCTCAGCTGGGAAAGGAAGGTAACGTGTGGTAGAAGAACAGAACTACTTCTGAAAGTTGTCCTCTGGCTTCCTAATGTATGGCATGATATCACCCCAGCCCCCAAACAAAATAAATGCATAAATAAAAGGTGGCTGTACCATATACACAATGCTATAATCTGCAGACCTCATTGAGATGAGACATTGTTATTTGTTCTGATAGCATCTTTTATAACCAAGACAAATTCAAAAGCATGCTTTGAACCACTTGAGCTGTTTGACTACTTCCTCTGAGTTGAAACATTCTCTCCTCATTGGAGGCATTTTAGACCTAGCCAGGCTGGTGGCCCAGGCCTTTAACCCCAGCACTCAGGAAGCAGAGGCAGCTGGATCTCTGAGTTTGAATTCCAGGACAGCCAGGCAGCCAGAGCTGTTATGTAGAGAAACCCTGTCTCAAAAAAAGAAAAAGAAAGAAAAAAAGACTCAAGGCCTAACAAAATGTACAAGATTCTGAGCATTTAGAAAGTTACAGAATTCATAAGGCCCTCTCAAAGGCATATAAGCAATAAAGAATTGCTGGGCAGGAGGAAGCTCCCTGGTGGAACTGCCTGCAAGGTAGCTGTCCTGTCCTCACCCACGCAGGAGTGGGCTTGCTGTGATGCAGCATCGCAGATCACCCACACTCAGGTGACGTCCTGGCCAAGTAATACCAATAAGTCACTTGGTTTTACCAAATTAGATTTGATTTGGGTGGAGTCATTTCTCTGACCCATCATGGTTCCTCTCATTAGAGTAAATAGATATTTGTTCTTCTCAGGAAAAATCGTGTAAGACATTCAGGCATTATGTTCAGTTATGTCTTTTTTTTAATTTAGTGTGTGTGCACTCACATGTTCACAGGTATGTGTGATTGCTAGTGCATCTGTACATGTGTGTATGGAGCCAGGGGACATCCTCAGGTTTACCTTTTAAAACATATATATAAATATATGGCATCTATACATATGGCAGGGTATGATGGCAGATGCCTTTAATTGCAGCATTAGAAAGGCCAAGACAAACAAATCTGTAAGAGTTCAAGGCTAGAATAGTCTGCATAGGGAGTTCCAGGCTAGCAAAGGCTATAATGACCCCTTGACTCAAAAAAACTTAAAAATAATTCTAATTTGTGTTTTGTTCCTACATGCACACTTACCAAATGCTGGAGTTATTCATGTGCACAGTTATACCCAATTCTGCTGTCATGCCTTTTAAACTCCTTTAATGTGTAACCGTTGTTCAATTTATGATAGATTTTGTCTGGTATATGTTCAGCTTCCATTCACACTGCACACTGTAGGCAGGAAGACAGTGCAAAGCATGCTACGGTGTTAGTTTGATACCCGCAGATGCTCACGCTGGCCCTTAGTTCCAGCACCACCCACGTGTACTCTGATCTCGTGGTGAAAAGGGGTCAACCAATCTTCCTACTTTTTCCCTTTTTGCTTTTTTGAAACAAGGTCTCATTCTGTAGTCTTGGCTGGTCTTGAACTCAGTGTATGGCTGGTGATCTTCCTGCCGTAGCATTCCAAATCCTGAAGTCACTGGCATAAGCATTCACTACATACAGCTCAGTCATGTTTCTTTGCTGTGAGTTTCTAGTCTACCCTTGTGCTTTGGTTTGGATATAGTTTAAATGAGTTGCCCAAAAGACCCACATATTAGAGGCTTCGTGCCAGGGTGTAAGTATTCAGATGCAGCAGATGGCAGAGTTTATAAAAGTTAAGACCTAGACATTTGTAGGCTCACTCTAGTAATCCCATACTTAGGAGGTGGTGTGTGTGCGTGCCATGAGTTCAAAGCCAGGTTGGGCTACATAGTCGTTTCCAGGATCAGCTTGGGATACAGAATAAGACATTGTTTTTAAAAAAGAAGGAAGAGAGAGAAGGGGGGGAGGGTAAAAGGCTGTCCAGGGTGGCTCACACATAATCCCAACTCCAGGACACTGAGGCAGGAGGACCCTAAGTCCAGCACAGCCTGGGTCACATAGAAGGTTTGGATCTAGCCTAGACTACATGGGGAGGCCCTGTCTCAAAAAAAAAAAAAAAAAAAAAAAAGACAGCCTAGGATTTTTGTTTTGTTTTAAAGTTTGTTGTTACAGTTTTGTTTAGTGTGTGTTTATATGTGGAGGCACACAGCACACGAGTACCATGGACTTGCGGGGGTTGGTTGTTTCTCTCCTTCCCTGTATGGGTCGGAGGGGGTCAAACTCAGGTGGTCAGACCCAGTGCCAGTTTTCTATTTGTTTTCTTTTTTCTTTTTCATGTCTACTTCTTTAGTGTGCGTGTGATTACGCATGCATGTGGAGTTCAGAGGGCAACTTTTAGAAGCTGGTTTTCCTCCTGAACCATGCGAGATTTGGAGATTGAATTCAGGTCATCAGGCTTACTGGCAATGCTGAGCCCGTCTCACCTGCCCTAGAAGGAGATTTGTAAATCAACTGGGAGTGGATCCTCAGAAGGGATTGTGGAACTCCTGATGTGGGATGGCCCTCTGTATGTTGTGAATATGTTTTATTACCATTGGTTAGTAAGGAAGCTACTTTGGCTATGGCAGGGCAGAATAGAGCAAAGCAGGAAATCCAAGCAGAGATAGAGGAGAAAAGAAGGTGGAGTCAGGGAGACACCATGTAGCTGCTGAAGGAGAAAGACACCAGAATCCTACTGGTAAGCCACAGCCTCGTGGCAATACACAGATTAATAGAAATGGTTTAATTTAAGGTATAAGAGCTGGGTAGTAATATGCCTAAGCCATTGGCCAAGCAGTATTGTATTTAATATGGTTTCTGTGTGATTATTCGGGTCTCGGTAGCTGGGAAATGAAGGCACAGTCTCCGTTTACAGACCCCCAGCCTCTCTCTAGAGTCCATTTCTAGAGGTCATTTCTCCTCCTCACACATACTTTTAGTATTGCTGCCTACCGTGGTGGTGTGACTCAACCAGCAGTTGGGGCCCTCACCAGAACCAGCACAATGCTGCCTGGAGTTCCAGCCTCCAAAGGAAGAATGGGGTGGTGGGAATTCGTTCAAATATCTTTTTGCAGTTTGGCATAGTGGTACACTCCTCTACTCCCACAGAGCACGTTTCAAATACAATATTTTGAATGTTCTCAGTCTTGAGGAAGAAAAAAAGAAAACATAAAACAAATACGGAACTCTAATTCATAACCATTTCCTCAGACTCCTGAATTGAGGATAACTCTGAAGCTACTTTTTTTAAAATTAATTAATTTATTTATTAAAGATTTCTGCCTCCTCCCCGCCACCACCTCCCATTTCCCTCCCCCTCCCCCAATCAAGTCCCCCTCCCTCTTCAGCCCGAAGAGCAATCAGGGTTCCCTGCCCTGTGGGAAGTCCAAGGACCACCCACCTCCATCCAGGTCTAGTAAGGTGAGCATCCAAACTGCCTAGGCTCCCACAAAGCCAGTACGTGCAGTAGGATCAAAAACCCATTGCCATTGTTCTTGAGTTCTCAGTAGTCCTCATTGTCCGCTATGTTCAGCGAGTCCGGTTTTATCCCGTGTTTTTTCAGACCCAGGCCAGCTGGCCTTGGTGAGTTCCCAATAGAACTCCCCATTGTCTCAGTATGTGGGTGCACCCCTTGCGGTCCTGAGTTCCTTGCTCGTGCTCTCTCTCCATCTGCTCCTGATTTGGACCTTGAGATTTCAGTCCGGTGCTCCAATGTGGGTCTCTGTCTCTGTCTCCTTTCACCACCTGATGAAGGTTAATATCCAGGAGGATGCCTATATGTTTTTCTTTGGTTTGTTTTTTGTTTTTTTTTTTTTTTTTTTTTTTTTTTTTGGTTTTTCGAGACAGGGTTTCTCTGTGGCTTTGGAGCCTGTCCTGGAACTAGCTCTGTAGACCAGGCTGGTCTCGAACTCACAGAGATCCGCCTGCCTCTGCCTCCCGAGTGCTGGGATTAAAGGCGTGCGCCACCACCGCCCGGCCATGTTTTTCTTTGGGTGAAGCTACTTTTTATATTTCTAGGAAATTTGAAGTATATTGGGAAGATGGAAACCAGGTTTCTTTTGTTTTTTCAAGACAGAGTTTCTCTGTGTAGTCCTGGCTCTCCTGGAACTCACTCTGTAGACCAGGCTGGCCTCAAACTCGCAGAGATCACCTGCCTCTGCCTCCTGAGTGCTGACATTAAAGGAGTGGGCTATCATGCCTGGCTTGGAAACCAGGTTACAAATACAGAGAGGTAGAAGGATGAAACAAATCTGGCAACATTAGTTAGAACTGGAGATAGTAGGGGTCTGGAGAGATGGCTTAGTGGTTATGAGCACTGACTGTTCTTCACTGGTCCAATTCCCAGCCCCTGCATGATAGCTCACAACTGTCTGTTAAATCCAGTTCTAGGGGATCTGGCATCCTCACCAATACACATAAAATTTTTTAAAAAGTCTTTTAAAAATAGCTAGGTAGCGTGGGCACTGCCTTTAATCCTAGCACTCTACTCAGGAGGCAGAGGCAGGTGGATCTCTGTAAGTTTGAGGCCAGCCTGCTCCACAGAGTGAGTTCCCAGACAGCCAGAACTACACAGAGAAACCTTGGCTCAGAAAACAAAAAACAAAAACAAAAAACTGGAGGTATCAGTGTAAACTCATGATACAAGTATACTTACCCGTTTCCCATCTCCACCTCTAAGAGGGCCTAACATAACTTTACTATTGATGAATAAACCATCATTCAGATTTTGCCTTCTAAATCCATTTCACATTGGGTACTTCAAAAAAAAAAAAAACAAGCAAACAACAGATCATGAAGGTCTCGAAGTTCCTGTTTTCTTTAGTATAATGAGTAGTCAAGGCCACCTCCTTTATAATGACGTTTGTTTGGAGCAGAGCTCTGGAGGCTGGAACTCCAGGCAGCACTGTGTTGGCTCTGATGAGGGCCTTCTGCCCTTGGTCTCATCACACCATGGTAAGTAGTCACACTAAAAGCACACGTGAGAGGGAGAAATAGCAAACCTGTTTCCCAGCAACGTCACAGGCTGGAGGCTGTGGCTCAGTGTGGCACTCACCTTGTGTGCACAGGTTTGGTCTTTAGCCCCACTCAGGGTTTCTCTGTGTAGCTCTGGCTGTCCTGGAACTCAGATCCTCCTGCCTCAGCCTCCTGAGTGCTGGAATTAAAGGAATGCTCTGCCGCTCGCTGCCTAGCTGTATTTTCTCTAAGGGGGCAGATCATCAAGTAAGCAAAATCAAGCATTTGTTAGTAATACCGGAGTCCTTTTAGACAGACCAGCTGGTCTACAGCTTCTCCAACAGAGGGAGCTGTGCTACTTTCACATTTTTTACTATGCTAAACAATAAATGGTATACACAGAAAACAGAATTTATCATTTTAATTATATAATTCAGTAGTATTAAGCATATGTAAGTCTTAAATAAATGGTTATGCAAACACAACCACTACCCATTTCCAGACCTTTATACAACATCCCAAGTAGAAAATGTAGCTGGGCGGTGGTGGCGCACGCCTTTAATCCCAGCACTCGGGAGGCAGAGGCAGGTGGATCTCTGAGTTCGAGGCCAACCTGGTCTACAAGAGCTAGTTCCAGGACAGGAACCAAAAGCTACCAGAGAAACCCTGCCTCGAAAAAAAAAAAAGACAGAAACCAAATAGAAAATGTATTCATTAAAAAGTAACTCCAGGGCTGGAGAGATGGCTCAGAGGTTAAGAGCACTGATTGCTCTTCCAGAGGTCCTGAGTTCAAGTCCCAGCAACCACATGATAGCTCACAACCATCTGTGAGATCTGGTGCCCTCTTCTGGCCTGCAGGTGTACATGCAGGCAGAACAGTGTATACTTAATAAATAAAATCTTTTAAATAAATAAATAAAAAGTAACTCCAGACCAGACTGGCCTCAAATTCAGAGATCCACCTGCCTCTGCATCCCAAGTGCTGGGATTAAAGGTCTGCGCCACCTCCACCTGGCCAAGTGATAAAAAAAATTTAAGAGTAGGTGTGTTTGTTCATCACCTTTAATCCCATTATTCTGGAGACAGACAGGCAGATCCCCCCTGAATTCAAGGCCAGCCTGGTCTACAAAGATTGTTCCAGGCCAACCAGGGATATATAGAGAGGGACCCTGTCTCAAAAACAAAAATCTTAATAAGAAAAAAATAAGACCAGGGCCAGCAATATTGCTCAACAGGCAAAGATGCCTGCTATTAAGCCTGACAATCTGAGTGCAATCTTCAGGACCCATGCAGCAGCAATAAATAAATGAAAGTAAAAAGTAACCAACACACTCTGCCCTTAGAACACGTAGCTACAATCACGCATGAGCAGGACCGTGCAGATATGTGCCTGGCTTATGTCAGTTTAAAGAATCTCGCCCTTCACAGCATCTGTCAAGTTTACTTTGGACAATTGAATACAAGTGGAATGATGTCATTACAGAGTATTTGTACCTCTTCTGCCTTCTCGCTGCAGTGAACGGTGATGCTATAACTATTTAAATACAAGTTCTTGTCTTAGTTTTGTTCCAGATGCTCACTGGGTGGCCCTGGCTGTCCTGGAGTGCATAGAGCCGCCTGCCTCTGCCTCCCCAGTGTGTGGCACCACGACCAGTCTGCATGCAAGTTTTTGTCAGGACATATTTTTCTTTATCAATTTGGTTTTTTTTTTTTGTTGAGGGGGACTAGATAGATGCCTACTTCTGACTTGCCTTAAACTCATAGCAATCCTCCTGCCTCAGCCTACCAAGTTCCGGGCTTAGAGTATATGATATTACATGTTGCTATATCTTTCATTTTTTTATATCTGAAAGAATCGTTGGCTCCATGATAATTACTATTTATTTTTATTATTTATTTATTTGTTGGTTTTTCAAGACAGGGTTTCTTTGTGTATCCCTGGCTGTCCTGGAATTTGCTCTGTAGACCAGGCTGGCCTTGAAGTCACAGAGATCCATCTGCCTCTGCTCCTGAAGACTGCACCACCACCAGCAGCAGCAGTTACTTTTGTGTTTCAGGTTTTGTTTTGTTTTTTGAGACAGGGTTTCTCTGTAGCTTTAGAGCCTGTCCTGGAACTAGCTCTTGTAGACCAGGCTGGCCACTCATAGAGATCCGCTTGCCTCTGCTTCCGAGTGCTGGAATTAAAGGTGTGTGCCACCACCACCTGGCTGCTTTTGTGTTTTCTATAGTAGCTATTCCAGTAGGTGAGAATTGTGTCATTCTCCCCCTCAGGGTGGGCATCAAAGCCAGGGTCATTGTACATACTGGGCACTCTAGTGCTGTCCTCCTGAGCCGCCTTCCCAGCCTGTGATCCACTATAATCTTTTGTTTTTATTTTAAGATACATTTATTTTACATTATGAGCGTTTTCCCTACATGCATGTCTATGTACCATGTGTGTGCCTGGTGCCCTGGGAGGCCAGAAGCATCGAATCCTAACGTCTAGGATCCAAATCTGGATGATGGGGGAAACTTGGGTCCCTCTGGGAGAGCAGCAAGTATTCTAAACTGCTGAGCCATCTCTTCAGTCCCTGCCATAAAAGTTTTGATTGGCAGTCCCCAGTAACTAATGAAATGGAACATACTACACGTGGTGACTGAAGATTTTCTTATCTTCTTTGGAGAAAATCTATTCAGGTCCCTTGTCCTCACTTGTGCGAGGTGTGCTAGAGACTGAGCCCAGGGCCTGTGCGAGATGTGCTCACTATTGAGACTGAGCCCAGGGCCTGTGCGAGCGTGTGCTCACTATTGAGCTACGTCCCAGGACCTCTTTGTCATTTTCTTTCTACAAAGAAAAAGGAGGGATTGGTGGGATGGCTTGCTTTGTTCCCAGCCTCATCACCTGAGTTTGAGCCCTAGGACCCTTATACATACACACACACACACAATGCAAATACACAATACTAATAATAAATAAAATTTGTTTTAAATGTGATACATCACCTTCTCCAGTCCTACTTGGATCGATCATAACATCATGGAGGAGGCAGGCAGCTGTCCCTCAGCCTGCCTCTGTTGCTCCCAGCTGCCATGGCCCACACCCACACTGGCCCCAAGTGATGGCTTCCCCTCCAGCCTTCCAACAGCCTCCAAAATGGTTTTCCAATTTACATCTGAAAAATTATGTCATGCAGTACAGCAGTTTGAAAAGTCTTGCTCAAAACGTCATGTCCACCCAGACATGCAGTCTGGTTTGAGATAACAGGCTTTGCAGACATAATTAAGAAAATATATATATGTATGTATATAAACATACATAATTAAGGGTCTTGAGAAGACGTCATGAATTTAGGTCAGACCTTAAACCCAGTGACTTTACAAAAACGTCTTTAGAGAAGTAGAAGGGGAGACTGGGGAACTGGCTCGGCCAGGAATCTGCTGGTCGTGCAAGCTTGTGGACCTGAGTTCAATCCTCAAAACCCATGCGAAAAGCAGAAAGCCAGACATGGTGGTGCAGCTTGCAGTTTCAGCAGGTGGGTCCCGTAATCACCAGCCAGTTTAGCCTAATCAGCAAGTTTCAGATTCCTGTGAGAGACCTGTCTGGAAAAACGAGGGCAGGCAATGTGGCTCAGTGGGTAAGGACAACTGCTAACAAATATCATGACCTGAGTTCAGTTTTGGGGACCCACGTAGTAAAAGGGACTCCTACAAATTGTCCTCTGACCTCCATATGTCTATACACACAAAATAAGTAAGTATACATTTTTTAAAAGCCACAAGGTGGCAGCACTCAGAAAGTAGGGACAAGCAGATCTCTGAGTTCAAGGCCAGCCTAATCTACAGAGTGAGTTCCTGAAGAACAAAGGCTACACAGAAAAACCCTGTCTGGGAAAAAAAGAAAAAAAAAAGGTCCCGGTCAACTTGGTGGCACAGGCACACACCATTTTGTCCCAGATTTGAGAGGCAGAGGCAGGTGGCTCTCTGTGAGTTCAAGACCATCCTGATCGACAGACAGAGAAGAGCTCCTGCACAGCTAGGGCTACACAAAGAAATCCCTCTTTGAAAAAAAATAGATGAATAAATAAGTAAATAAAAATAAAAAATGAAAGATGACACTGGCTGTTACACTGAGAACAGTTCTACAGCAGCAGGAACCGGTAACTGGTGAGCCTTGCTCCTGCTCCTTCCAAGGATGTAACCTGTTGGGTGCAGCGCTGTCTGGGCAGGCTGGCCTAGGCCCCTCCACTAGAAGCAGACTGATTTTCGCAGATCATTGGCCGCTGGCTCCTGTGGTTTAGAATCCAGTGTGGCTGCCCTTGGGGATCTCTCAGGAGGGCAAGGGAAGGACCCAGAGTGCAGACTCCATTCATTCTGACACTTTCTTGAGCCTCGAGGCCTAATTCTGTCATCCCTTCTGCCCACCAGGAAGTAATAATCCCACTCCAGGTACCACACCTCGTTGTGTGCAAGCCTGCTATTCCTCGGTGAACTCACACGGGTGGCGTTGCAGTGGGATGTGGAAATACTGGATTCCTGTCTCCTGAAGCTGGCTGGCACAATGACAACTTTTACCCTTCTCAGAGGTACTTTACACACCTGGGATTGGTCACGGAAGACTTTGCCTCCCAGGGCCTATTTCCAGAAAGTATCCTCTTGCCTGACCTTCCCAGGATGTCCAAGTTCCCGTCACCCCCCACCCCCACACCGCGGCCCCCCAAATCTTCCAGGTCTAATGGATTCCTGCTGAGAACAGTGTGAGTGCCGAGCCAAGCTGTTCCTCCTCCAGCGTTAGGCGGAAGCCCAGGCCCCAAAACCGCCTCCCTGCCACCCCAAGGGAGGACTCAAGGACGAGGGCGGAGAAGGGAAGCAGGGTCGCTCAAAGCTCCGCAGCCGACCTGGGTGCTCGGAACAAAGGCATAGCGTTTCCAGCTGCCTGTGAGCCGCCAGCGAAGGGAAGCATCAAGCAGGTTCCGGAGTCCCTCACTGTGGCTGGTTTTGTTTCTTGAGATTGATTGCCCAGGCTCCCCTGGTACTCATTAGAAATCTAGACTGACCTCTCAATCCTCCTCCTTTGTCCTCCCAAGTGCCAGAATTACAGGCATGAGACATTGTACTAGAGGAACACTGACAGCCATACTGCAAAGGAGGAAACAAATAAAAATACGGGGGAGGGGAAGTAAAATACCGTAACCTTGATTTTTCCATGCAAACATATTTTTGGGATTTTGTTTTTAGACAAGGTCTCATTAAGCCAAGGGTAAGTGTTAAAACTTTACCACTGTATCCCCATCCTTTATACTTTTTGAGCCAGAATTTCGTGCATCCCAGAATGTCCTCCAACTTGCTGTGTTGTGGAAGGGGGGCCTTGGTCATTTTTTCTCAATCTACCAAATGCTGAGATTACTGGCACACCTCTGTTAGGTGCCAAGGAAATTCAGGACAAATGACTGACTACCTGAGGTGCCCATTAACATGTCAAAGTGGATGCTGGCTAACTGCTCTCTCAGCTGGCTCCTGCACTTCTTACCTCACCCCGCTACCCCAAATGTCTCCAGCCCTGAGCTTCTCCTCGGTTCCCCATTGTCTCATTCCTACATAGCCCAGCCATTTTGGTCAAGCGCTCTCCTGACTTCTTGGTTCTTCTCCCTCTCCTGGTCTCCTCTCTTGTCCCTCACTCTTATCTTCAGCTCTGCCACCCTCCCTCCGCCCCCATCTCATGGCCTGGTTCAGTTTGGACCCTTCCAGGTGCCTCTGGCTGCACTCTCCCTCCTAACTACAAAAGAAACCTCCTCAGCCATACCTAGGAATGGTCTGGATTAGAAGGATTCGGAGGGATGGTCTTGTTAGAGGAAGTGTGTCACTGGGGTTGGCCTTTGAGGTTTCAAAAGCCCACACCATGACCGGTTCTTCAGCTTCTGTCTCTCTCTTTCTCTCAGACTGTGGATCAGGATGTAGCTCTCATCTCTACTGCTCCAGCACCATGCCTGCTACCATACTCCCAGCCACGATGCTAATGAACTAAACCTCTGAAGCAATAAGCAAGTCCCCAGTTAAATGCTTTCTTTTGTAAGAGTTGTCTTGGTTATGGTGTCTCTCCATAGCAACAGAACACTGACTAAGACCATGTTGAACAACTGTAATTACCCACTTGCAAGGGTAGAAGCAGAAGGTTCAGGAGTTCAAAGTCAGCCTCAGCTGCAGCAGGAGTTTGAGGCTGGCTTAGGACAGGTGAGACCCTAACGCAAGAAAACAAAAAACTAAAGGACTATAATATATTTGTAGGTATAGTCTTTTCTTGTTTTTGAGGAACTCCTTCCTGTGTCAAACAGGCTTCTTTGTCAACAGAGGCCCAGGGAGGGAAGGTGCCATGGTTTTCAGTCCAAACAGGCTCAGTTGACCCCATGGCTTTGACTTGAGCTCCACAGCAGCCAGATGCCACCTCCCCCAGCCATGCTTCAAGGCTGTTGAAACTTTCTATGGCCTAGCACCTGGGCAAGATTAGGCTTCTCTTCTGGACACCAGCATCACGTGGTACATTTGTGGCATGTTTCTGTCCAGAGGTCTCAACACTCCTCTGACTGTCAGGGTTGAGGAAGCATCACACTTAGCTCCCCACGGGGAATTCTTCTTTGTTCTGTCTCCAGGCAAGGCCCCAGGTCTCTTCCTGTATGTGTGTCAATAAGAGCTCAGGGGGGCATAACCCTAGAAACTTGTGAGGTGGAGTCAGGAAGACCACAAACTCAAGGACTGTATGGGTGGCTTAGGCAGACCCTATTAAAACAACAAAGAGAAAACTAACTAAAAGACAACAAAGCCCACTGAGGGTGTAGCTCAGTATAGAACGTTTGCCTGACACACATGGCCCATCCTCTCGCCCTTGGAGTCCTGACTCACCCAGTTGCATGTGTTGCTCTAGGCAGCTGGGAACCCAAGACAGGCATCTCCAGAGAAGGAAACAGTTAAGAGCAATGTGGTCCTGCACAGTGTGCCTTGCAGTGGACACGGAAGAGAATGTAACTGAACCCCAGCCCCTGAGATGGCATCTTCCATGTGAACTTGGATGAACAGCACCCGGATGCCGCACTCGGGCCCCAGATGGTAACTGCTATAGTCGCCTCCATCCCCGGTCTTCTGATTCACAGGCTGTCTACAGTCTCTCTAGGACCCCGTGATCCGGTCCAAGCCCGGTCTTTGGGCCTCTGTGAGTCGTCACCCTCTTTATACCTTTACACTACAAGGAACAGGGTGAGCTCCCTCCCTGAGCGCCTTTGAAGCCAGACACTGGCCTCACCCCGGAAGTCATAGACTATCTCCAGCATGCTCTTTGATACTGCCCTCCCTGGCCCAACTCTCGCTTCTTTCTTCCCAGGTTTTGTGGCTTCAAGCTCTGGACTCCAAGGCCATGGCTCTTCTGACAAAGAGAGCCAGTCACTCTAGGAGTTATCACGGGGATCAGGTAGAGCTGCAGAGCTCACCACGTCCAGGCTGTTTAAGCAGTCAATACAGGGACCCCTTAAACCCTCTGTGTCGAGGGGTTCTTCAGCTTCATTCTGGCCAGTCTTGGCACTAACCCTGTGCTCTAGGCCTTTGCCTTCATCTTTTGCCCGCAGGGAGTTCGTCTGTTACCCAGAAGCCAGGAGCAGTTGGTTGAACTTTTATTTCAGAGCCAGGGAAAAACAAAAGGTAGTATACTTTAGAGCCAAGCTCAGAACGGACCCACGTCACATGCCTTTGGAGAAAGCACTTTGCTTTAACAAACCATTTCTGGGAAAGGGTCATAGGCAGAAAAAGCAGCCATTAGAGTTTTATTTTCAGCTACCGATGACAGTAACCACTGCAACTGAGCAGAGCTTGCCTCTTGTCAAGGTGAGAGTAAGGTGCCCAAAAGGGTTCAGCCAAAAGGAATCATTGCCAGCGTGGGTCCTACTGATTGACGATGCATTATTAGGAGAGGGCAGCCAGGGAGAATAGCCCTCCAGGTAGACTCCCGTGGGATAGCACATTGTCAGGAGGATGCAGGGGTTGGACTGGGCAGGTTCAATCTGGAGAAGGTTATCCACCAAGGGGAGGCCCAGATGAAACGTGTGAAAATCATACCTTCCTTGGAGAAGTGGTGGCACGGGCCTCTGTATGGATGAGGGCAGGGACAGCTCCAGTGTGCCATGATACTTAGGGCCGAAGGCAGGGAGGGAGTGGCAGGGTAGATTGAAGGCTAGACTGTTTTTTCTCTACACCCACCCCAGGGTTACCCAGCCCCCTACCATGCTGTCTCTCTCCCACCCAAGGCTTGACCTACCATTGGTTTTCAGGCCCCATGTGTGCCCAGGGCTCTGCCAGAGCATTAAAGAGGAGTCGGGATCTGAAGAGGAAACCATCTGGAGACAAGAAGTGATTCAGAGAGTGTTATCTGATGACCCAGAGATGAAAGGATGGGGGGGGGCAAGCCTGGGGTGCTCGGTGTGGACACTCAGAGGGCCTTGAGCCCTTCCAGAGCACAGTCTGTATTCCAAGGTGGGAGAGAAACAAGAAACGGAAGCTGAAGAAGGACACCAAAGGTGCAGTGACCAGTCTGCAGGCCATGGGGCTTGACAGGAACAAGACAGCAATTGGCTTCCAATCAGCTCACTGGCAGCTGGAGTCCTGTGGAAACACTCGCCCCTCCCCCACCCCTTCAGCTGTCTCCTCTGTGAGAATCAATAGAGAGCCACAGGAGAAGGACAACAGCTGAGCTTTGATGATTACCCAGACCACTCTGGCTTAGCGGGGTGAGCCCAGGCAGGACTGGGGGCTAGGAGGAGTTATAGTGCCAGCCAGGCTGTAAGTTTGTAAGCACTGTCAAGCTCTTTCAACACCCCCTGCCTCTACTTTTGGAATACTAGAATTATTTCTGTTTGGGGTGTGTGTGTTTGAAACAGAATCCCACATAGCTCAGGCTGGCAATATACCCACTATGCAGATGAGGCTGGCTTTGAAGTCTTTGAAGCCCTTGCCTCCTTCTCCCAAGTGTTGGGATTACTCCACCCATTTTGTTTTGTAGAGAAAAGGTCTCATTGTACAACCTAGGCTATTCTCAATTCTCACAGTCTTCCTGCCTCATAGGGAGTCCAAGGCCAGTCTGACCCCACACCCACCCAGAGTATGAGGATTACAGGCATGTGTCACCACACCCTGCTTTTAAATATTTATTTATTTATTTATTATGTATACAATATTCTGTCTGTGGTGCAGGCCAGAGGAGGGCACCAGACCTCATTACAGATGGTTGTGAGCCACCACGTGGTTGCTGGGAATTGAACTCAGGACCTTTGTAAGAGCAGGCAATGCTCTTTTTTTTTTTATTGATAAAAGGAGAATAAAGAAAAGAAAGAAAAAAAAAACAAATTTCCACCTCCTCCCAGCCTCCCATTTCCCTCCCCCTCCTCCCATTCTTCTCCCCCTCCTCCCACCCCTCTCCCCTTCCCCCCACTTTTCTCCCCCTCCCTCTCCAGTCCAAAGAGCAGTCAGGGTTCCCTGCCCTGTGGTAAGTCCTAGGTCCTCCCCCCTCCGTCCATATCTAGGAAGGTGAACATCCAAACTGGCTAGGCTCCCACCAAGCCAGCACATTGCGTTGGATCAAAACCGCGTGCCATTGTCCTTGGCGTCTCATCAGCCCTCATTGTTCGTCATGTTCAGAGAGTCCAGTTTTATCCCATGCTTTTTTTGGTAACAGTCCAGCTGGCCTTGGTGAGCTCCCAGTAGATCAGCTCCACTGTCTCAGTGGGTGGGTGCACCCCTCGTGGTCCCGACTTCTTTGCTCATGTTCTCCCTCTTCTGCTCCTCCTTGGGACCTTGGGAGCTCTATCCAGTGTTCCAGTGTGGGTCTCTGTCTCTATCTCCATCCATCGCCAGATGAAAGTTCCGTCCTGATGGGATGCCTCAGCAACTCCGCAGTGGGCTTTTGATCCTACTGCACGTACTGGCTTTGGGGGAGCCTAGGCAGTCTGGATGCCCACCTTATGAGACCTAGATAGAGGTGGGCGGTCCTTGGGCTTCCCACAGGTCAGGGAACCCTGATTGTTCTTTCGCAGGCAATGCTCTTAACCTCTGAGCCATCTCTCCAGCCCCCACACCCTGCTTTTAAAATCTTTATTATTTATTATTATTTATTATCTCACTTTGTAGCCCCTCTGCCCTGAAACTCACTATATAGACCAGGCCTGCATCGCCACACCTAGCCCTGCTATTCTTTTTTTTTTAAGATTTCTTTATTATGTATATAGTATTCTGCCTACATGTGTACCTACACCCCAGAAGAGGGCACCAGATCTCATTATAGATGATTGTGAGCTACCATGTGGTTGCTGGGAATTGAACTCAGGACCTCTGGAAGAGCAGTCAGTGCTCTTAACCATTGAGCCATCTCTCCAGCGCCCCCCCCCCCCGTTCTTTTTTAAAGATTTACTTATGTATGTATACAGTGTTCTGCTACATGCCAGAAGAGGGCACCAGATCTCATTACAGATGGTTGTGAGCCACCATGTGGTTGCTGGGGATTGAACTCAGAATCTCTGGAAGAGCAGATAGTACTGGTAACCTCTGAGCCATTGCTTCAGCCCCGGCCTTGCTATTTTGATTGTTTGTTTTTGTTTTTGAGACAGGGTTTCTCTGTGTAACAGCCTTAACTGTTCTGGAACTAGCTCTGTAGACCAAGTTGGCCTCGAACCCACAGAGATCCGCCTGCCTCTTCCTCCTGAGCACTGAGATTAAAGGTGTGCGCCACCGCTGCCTGGCGCTTACATAGTTTCTATTCGGCAGCCTTCTCCATACAGCTGGGAGGAGAGTGAGAAGGTTGATCCAGTGTGAACTAAATTCAGGAACATGTTTGTATTGGTTAATTTTCTACTGCCCTGATAAAACTCAATGGCCAAGGCAACTTGTAGAAGGAAGTTGACTTGGGCTTAAGTCTCCAGACTAGGAGTTTGCCACAGCAGGGAATCATGGCAGCAGGCAGCAGGCATAGCAGCAGGAACAGCGCTCACATCTCGACCATGAGGACTAAGGAGAGAGAGCAACTGGAAATGTCAGAAATCTTTAACCTCTCAAAGCCTCCTCTTGTGGTATACTTTCTCCAACATGGCCATACTTCCTAACTTTCCCCGAACAACGCCAGCAAGTGGGGACCAAGCTGAGCCCACGGAGGAGGACATTCTCATTCAATCCATTACAATATACAATAAGGCAAACTGTGTTTTCTAAGTGAACTTTTGTGGAAATCCCGTTTACCATCTTATGCCTATACATAAGCAGGCATGCATATGACTAAAATCAGCTGCATTATGGGAAAGGGCCTGCACAGTGAGCAAAGCTGCCAGTCAAAATAGAGAAGCACCCAAACCACACACCCTGGTCACTAGTGAACCTCACAGAGGAAAGCTCCACTGGGGCGACCTGCTGTAGTAGGAGCTGCGGGCTGCGTCCCACCACCTGGCTAGCTTTACACCAGAAATAATTACACGGAAACTGTATTCTTTTAAATACTGCCTGGCCCATTATCTGTAGCCTCTTATTGGCTAACTCTCACATCTTTTTTTTTTTTTTTTGGTTTTTCGAGACAGGGTTTCTCTGTGGCTTTGGAGCCTGTCCTGGAACTAATTGTAGATCAGGCTGGTCTCGAACTCACAGAGATCCACCTGCCTCTGCCTCCCGAGTGCTGGGATTAAAGGTGTGCGCCACCATCGCCCGGCTTAACTCTCACATCTTGATTAACCCATTTCTAATAATCTGTGTAGCACCATGAGGTGGTGACTTACCAGGAAGGATCTTAACCTGTGTCCATCTTGGAGAGAGAGCTATAGCGTCTGCCTCACTTCCCTTCTTCCCAGTATTCTGTTCTGTCTTCTCCACCCACCTAAGGGGTGGCCTATCAAAGGCCAAGGCAGTTTCTTTATTAACCAATGAAAGTAACACATAGACCCTCTTCCATCAACCTGCCATCACCCTCTGTAGTGCATCTGGCCTGTTCTTGGGTTTGAATAAAGTTTCATTGCCACTTTTACAAATCTGTGTCTTTATTTCAATTCCCTGCAAAAGGATCAAGAACCTGGAAACACCTGGTTCGTACCCTGACCACTGGTAAACCTTGGGATGCTGAGGCAGGAGGTCTGTTATGAGTTCAAGAGTTACATAGTGAAATGCTATTAAAAAAAAATAAAATGAAGCTGGGAGGTGGTGGCGCACACCTTTAATCCCAGCACTCGGGAGGCAGAGGCAGGCGGATCTCTGTGAGTTCTAGGCCAGCCTAGTCTACAAGAGCTAGTTCCAGGACAGGCTCCAAAGCTACAGAGAAACCTTGTCTTACAAAACCGATAAGTAAATAAATAAAAAAAATAAAATGTACATATATATTATTTTCTCCTAAAATGGCTACCTATTGTAGTCAACGTTGGCTTTGAAATCTTAGTCCTCTGATCTCTGAGATTACAGTTATGTGTTACCATGTTTATATGTGTTAATTAATTTTTTAAAAATACAAGATCTTTATTGGTTCTGTGCTTTGAAAATAGCTTCCACAATATTTATTTAATTCTTATGTGTTCGGGTGTTTTGCCAACATGTATGTTTGTGGAGCACCTGGTACTCAGGGAGGCCATAAGAGGGCATCAGAGATCCTGGAACTGGAGTTACAGACCATTGTGAGCTACCGTGCTCTTAATCAATGCACCATCTCTCCAGACTCTAAGTAATTATGTTTATGTGTGTTCATAAGCTTGTATGTGGAGATCAGAGGGTAACTCTGTGGATTCATTTCTCTTCTTCCATCTTTACGTGGGTCCTAGGGATTAAAGCCGGGTAGGCAGGCTGGGCAGCCAGTGCCTTATAAACCGAGCCTTCTGGCTAGCTATCTAACAGAGCCAATTCGCTGGACCACTTATTTGTTCTTTTGAGACAAGGGTTTGACATCAGTGATTTATGTACAAAGATACTTGAAACAAATTTAGCAACAACCTCTGATCGATTGCAGATGATACGATTCATAAAGGCCCTTGAGTTGCTGGAGAATGCCCAGGAAATGACGTTGAGAAAGGATGGAGCCAAGGAGGTAAAGTAATCAGAAAGGAGGGTGGGACCCAAGGATTGCAGAGTCAGGGACACGAAGGAGTAAAGGGGATGAACCTTTCCGCTGGAGGGTGTGGGCCCGACAACCCCAGGATGTCAGGATACGCGAGCACGCAAAATACAGAAAGAACACAGAGTCCTGAGCCATCCCAAGTCTCACCTCCACAGTGCTAGGTTTCTGGGACAAAATGCTGAGTCAGGGCTATACCAGCAGGAGGTGACCACAACAATGGGCTAGGGCCAAACTAGTGACGAAAGATGGACTAATGGGCGAGGGCTGTAGTAATGGGTGAGAGCCCGACTAACGTCGAACGCTGCTGCGCAGTTAGAAATTCTTGGCTGAATAATCCAGTTAGCGTCAATGAAGAGAAGGGCATTTCCATTGCCTCAATGGGGCAGAAAAGAATCTTTAAATAAATGTCCCGGCTTCTTCCGCAGGGTACCAGATCAAATACTGCCTGAAGTGAGTGGAAAGACGTCAGTAAACCATACCCGGGATCCAAAATCCAGGCTGCTCCATCCGAAAAGCTCCATCACTACTGGCTCCGTCCCCTTCAAGGTAATGAGCCCGCCTCTCACGCCGATTGATCAAGCGATCCACTCGCTGCTGCGAAGGTAATATCCGGATAGGCGGAATTTGTCAAAGGAATGGATCGCCCTCATGGCCCTACTGCGCATGCTCTCCCCGTGACCCCAGCTTGAGGTGACGGCGGGAGCCAAGGCGGGGTCCCAAAAGCACTGAGGCTGAGGGACCCGCCGCAGCTCCGTCGTCCGAGAGGCTGGGCCTGCTGCCGTCGGTGAGGACGGGCCCCAGCGGGCGGGAGGGTCCCAGCCCGCGAAGCTACTCCCGACCTGGCTGTCCCGGGATCCGGGATTGGTGCTAGGAAAGGGTCCCTGGCTCTGCCTCTCTTCTTGCCTGCCATCTGCAAGGCTCTTCCTTTCTCCATGCTTCCCTTTGACTAACCCATCCTACCCCTGAACCGAACCTGAACACCCCCAATCTGGGACCCCGCCCTCCTAATGCTCACCTACCCCAATCTGCCTGGTACACACCCATCCTTAACCTCTGCAGTTTTGTCGCATCTGTCCTGAGGGTTCTTGTCCCAGTGGCAGAATTTGAGGACTGGAAGCTGGGGAGATGCTTTAGAGACTGGGGTGGAGGGCATTGGTGGTAGGGGAGCAGGGAACTGGGGCGTTTTAGGCTCAAGACCAGATGTGTTGGCCAAGGGTGGTGGAAGGTATCATTCTGAGTCAAGGTAATTAGGAGACAGGAGAAACTTTGCTCTGCTCTACATATTATTCAGTTCTTGGCCTTTTGGGAGGCTCACTGCCTTTTCCTTCTGTCTCCCTGTGAGAATATGCCCTGCATGCCCCAGCCTCATATCATTCCCTAAGCAGTCCGCTCACAGGCATGACTGGCAGGACACTGACTATGGGAACAGCTGTTGGCGTCCTGACTTCAATGACTTTCCCCTTCACCTGATGCTAGCAACTCCAGATCAAACCAGCCCAGAGAGGGTAAGGAGGTCTGTCCTTCTCTTGGGACATTGCTGGTTCACCCTCATCTTGATGAAGGTAATTCTATTGAGCACCCCAAGATAACGAGAAGTTCCAAACCTCCAAAGCCTTGTCAGTAAGAGTTTGGACCTTAATTGTTTTATGGCCACCAATCTAGTGACTCAAAATAACACAACTTCATCTTCGTACATTTTAGAGGCCAGATGTGGGTGCTGGGAACCAAATCCCCATCCTCTGGAAGAGCAGGAAGCCCCTGACCAATGAGCCATCTATCCTGCCCTGTTTCTTCTGTTTGATTTGGGGTAGGGAGCCGGAGTGTGTTTATGCCTGTGGCTGTCAGAGGACAGCTTGTGGGAGCTGAATCTCCTACCAGGTGGATCATGGGACGGAACTCAATTCTTGAGGCTCAGTGGAAAGCACTGTTGCCTGCTGAGCCATCTTGATAACCCTTGTTTTGGAGGCAGGCTCTGGATAAGTAGATTTGACTTGAATCCTAGTCCTCCTGCTTTAGCCTTCCTACTGCTGGGGTGGTAGGTGTATGCCGTGACACCAGCCTCAAGGGCCTGGGACCTGGACATCTCAGGGGTCATTATTCTGCCTCTCACAGATGATGATGTGTGAATGCCTCCCACTCATTGTGTGCTCTTGGGTCTTGAGCCGTTTTTGCTCTTCTTGGTCTCCTTTGTCATGACCAAGGTCATGTGGGTTGCTTCACTTGGCGGTGCTGGGGACTGAACATAGGCAAGCTCTCAACCAGGCTACACCAACTCTTCACTTTTTTGGGGGGTAGTGGTGTGGGTCATTGTGTATGTGTGGTATGTGTGTGGGGGTGTACAATGCTGTACACATGCAGAGGCAAGAGGAGGATGTTGAATGCCCCCTGCCCACTGCCCACCTTATTCCCTTGAAACAACGCCTCTAATTTGAACCGGAAGCTCACCATTTTAGCGAAGCAGATGGGTCAGCCAGCAAGCTTCAGGGACTGCAGGGATCTGAATGTCTCCGCTTCCAGTGATGGGCTTAGGCATGTATGGCCAGGCCTGGCTTTTTCATGGTGCTGAGGACTTGAACTCAGGTCCTCAAGGTTGTACAGCAAGTGCTTTTTTTCTTCTTGAAGTTGGAATGCATGACAATCTTGCCACTTCAGTCTCCTTAGTCTGGGATTTTAGGTGTGAGCCACCACACCTAGCTTCACTTAGCTATTTATTTATTTATTTAGTCATTCATTCATTCATTTTGTTTGAGACTGGGTCTCGCGTAGCCCAGGCTGATCTTGAACTCCTGGTCCTCCTGCTTCACCCTCATATGTGGAAGATCTAGTCTGAGGCTGTTTATCTCTAAGTAGAAGACTAATAAAAAAAATTACCTTTCAAATAAATGTATCCTATCTTTTAAAATGTTAAATATGTGCCTACTGCAAAAAAAAAAAAAAGAAAGAAAGAGAGTTCGTGGATGTTACAGTTTGAGAGGGTGGTCTGGAGAGATGGCTCAGCAGTTAAGAGCGCCAAGTTGGGCTCCCAGCACCCATGTTGGGCAGCCCGCAACCACCTGTAACTTCAGCTCCAAGTGACCCGACACCCTCTTCTAGCCTCAAAGGGCACCTGCACATGTGGCATTCACTCTCACAGACACACATACATATAAATAAAAATAGTAGAAATAAATCTTTTTTTTTTTTTTTTTGGTTTTTTGAGACAGGGTTTCTCTGTGGCTTTGGAGCCTGTCCTGGAACTAGCTCTGTAGACCAGGCTGGTCTCAAACTCACAGAGATCCACCTGCCTCTGCCTCCTGAGTGCTGGGATTAAAGGCGGCGCCACCATCGCCCGGCAATAAATCTTTTTTACAATTTTTTTTTTTTTTTTTTTTTTTTTTTGGTTTTTCGAGACAGGGTTTCTCTGTGGTTTTGGAGCCTGTCCTGGAACTAGCACTTGTAGACCAGGCTGGTCTCGAACTCACAGAGATCCGCCTGCCTCTGCCTCCCGAGTGCTGGGATTAAAGGCGTGCGCCACCACCGCCCGGCTAATAAATCTTTTTTAAAAGGTTGTGAAAGGTGGGATTGTGAACAGCAAAATCACTCATTCTCATCATCATCCCGAATTCATCCCAGATCATGGGCACCACCGTGTAGTGTTGGCAGATTTGAAGGGCATTAGCCAGGTGTTTTGTAGAATAACCGGTAATGCGGGGCTGAGGTTTCCTGGGATCTCACAAAGGTGAAGGCCTCAGCACAGCTCAGCGCTGTCACCTCACATCTGTGTGACTCACTGCAGATAATGTTGACTCTGATCACCTGGTGGAGGTGATGTATGAGCCCCGTGGTTCCTATTATCATCCCTGTTTCCTTGGGAATGAGTCACTAAGTGACAAGGGAGAGGATTTAAGGTCGTCTCAAGGAGGAACATCCTCTTTAGAATTCTGTTAGCTTGAGACAGGGTCTGGTTTAGCCTGACCTGGCCTTAAACTCTGTATATGGCCAACGGTGACCTTGAACTCCCAGTGCTGAGATTATAGTCATGTGCTACCATAAAAGGTTTATGTGGCATTGGCACTGGAACCCATGGCTTTGTGCATGCTGGACAGACATTCTCCCAACTCTGTTCCCAGCCCTGGAACTCATGAGGAAGACTCGGGCCCTCTCCAGTGTATACTGTTATTTATATCTTTATGGACTTGTGGATGTCTATTTTATTCTACCCGCTTAAGGGTGGACTCTCTCTGTGGAGAGCTTTTCTTACTGGAATTGGCTCTTGGCCAGTGGGCCTGGGTTCCAGTCCTGACCCTCACCAGCTGTGTGGTACTAAGTGTCCAAGTGCCTCCCCAGGGGCAGAGTGGGATGGTGGTCATACTTGGGAGGGACATCATTGGGTTCCTGTAATGAAGATCAAGATTGACATCAGGTCTCGACTTGGACTGCTCTGTGCTGGACTTGGCAAGAAGATGGGGCAGGGTACCCGACCACTCCCTCACACCATTTCATAGGTTTCTGGGTCTCTCTGTTGTATGTTTGCATGTGTGGCCTGTTGTATGTTTGCATGTGTGGCATAGTGTACATATACATGTGACATACCATGTGTCTGCAGGTGCTCTCATGTGCAGGTGCAGGTCAGAGGTTGGTACTGAGTATCTTCCTCGATACTAACCTCGATACTATCTTCCTCGATGCTAAACACACCAGGCTTTCTTTTTTTTATATATTTATTATGTATATAATATTCTGTCTACATGTATGCCTGCAGGCCAAAAGAGGGCACCAGACCTCATTACAGATGGTTGTGAGCCACCATGTGGTTGCTGGGAATTGAACTCAGGACCTTTGGAAGAGCAGGCAATGCTCTTAACCACTGAGCCATCTCTCCAGCCCCGACAAGGTCTTTTTATATAGTCCTGGATGTCCTGGAACTGGAACTTTTTATATAGACCAGGCTGGCCTCAAACTCAGAGATCTGCCTGCCTCTGTTTCCTGAGTGCTGGGTTTAAAGGCTTGTACCGTTGTGCCTAATCCTAAATTTTAATGTGCTTGATTTTATTCTAGTGATTTGTGTTAATCTTTGTTTGTTTGCTTGTTTTTGAGACAGGGTTTCTCTGTGTAATAGCCCTGGCTGTCCTGGAACTTGGTTTGTACACCAGGGTGGCCTCACTCGCGGAGATCCACCTGCCTCCTGAATGCTAGGATTAAAAGATTGTACCACCACTGCCCAGCGATTTGTAATAATCTTCTTTACTTGCTGTTTAACTTTTTTTGAGGTTCCAGGGATCTAACTTAGGACTACCACTGAGCATGCTCATTTGAGCACTACCGCTGAGTCCAGCTTATGTGTATTTTCTTTGCTGACACTTGCGTTGCACAGGAGACCCTTTTCTTCTGAGTAATGGACTACTGGGAAAAATTACCTTGTGAATAAATATGACTCATCTTTTTGTAGATGTTAACTCTGTTGCCACTGGGGGCACAGGAATGAGTTCATGGCATAGTAAAACAGTGAAGGGTGAAATCGCTCATTCCTACCATCACCCTAAGCTACATCTCAGATCCATTTGGTAGCACCCCATCCTCCCCCACTGACTGCTTTGCCTCCTCCTTTAGGACAGAGCCCCTGGACTCCCGGGTTCCTGGCCAGGGAGGAGGAGGAGGAGGAAAAGGAGAGACCTATCTGCTAGGGCGACGTGGCCTGAGAAAGGCTGCTGGTCCTGGGATGCTCCAACCCAAGCCCAGTGAGCAGGAGGGTGAGAACATGAAGGCAAGCCAGGAGCCAGCTCCCCAGCCTGGCACAGATGTGGTCCCAGCAGCCCCCAGGAAGCCCAGAAAATGCTCCAAACTGGTCCTGCTGACAGCTTCCAAAGACAGCGCCAAAGTGGCCGCGGCCAAACGCAAAGGAGTGCACTGCATCATGTCCCTGGGGGTGCCAGGCCCCGCCACCCTGGCCAAGGCCCTCCTCAAGACTCACCCCGAGGCTCAACGGGCCATTGAAGCAGCCCCCCAGGAGCCCGAACAGAAGCGCAGCAAGCTGGACCTGGGTGAGGCTCCTGTAGCTGGCGCTGCCCCCTCAGAGATATGGTCCCTTTCAGAGCTGCCATAGGCAACTGGCTCCAGTTCTGAGAGTCCCCGCTCTTCCCTTTGCTGTCACTATCTCTGCTCCTCTACTTTTCTGAGCACAGGTGGGAGGTAGAGGGCTCAGGGGTTATAGGTGCTACTGGGTACTCCTTGAGGAGCCTGGGACCCTGGCTTAACCCTTCCTAGTCTAGCCAAGCAGCCTTGTCCCTTAGAATTCCCTCTGCATGGCCTGCATGCCTTGCTTCATCACAGGAGTGTCGGAGGTTGAGGTGGGCCTGCTGCCATGCATGTCCATGCTGGAGGCTGCTGGTGACTCTCAAGGTCTTGGCTACACACAGGTGTTTCCCAAGGCCTGGGCTTCTTGGGCACCTGCCACATGTTCCACAAGCATTTCACAGCCGGTACAAAAAGTACCGACATTTCTTTAGTCGGACAGTTTACCCATTGGTAGACCTGCAGTTCTGTGTTCACTGAGTGCTGGGTCTCAAGGCCAACAGAAGCTGTGGGGACCCCAACTCCCTGTCCCTTCTGACCCAGCCTTACCCACACTGAAGCTACCACAGCGGACAGAACAAGGCTCCAGGACACTGTCGGGGCAGCAGAGAAGTAGCCTTGGAAGTTGCAGGCTGATGAGGGTCCAAGGCTTGCTGGGAAAGCTCAGTGCCCTCTGCTCTTGTTTGCAGTGAAGAGATGATGGGAGGCCATGGGTAACTCGAGCTTCACCCCTTACCACTCCACCATGGCTGTGCACCTTCCTCAAGTGTGACTGGGTGGGTGGTGACCGGTGACAGCAAACTGTCCCTCTCGCTGTACTCGGCTCAGGCTGGCCTCAAGTCAGATTCTTGGGACCTGTGGTTATCTCAGGCCTCCCTGGGAGTAGTGAGGTGGCAGTAGCAGAGGAATTCGCTGGGGACAAGCAAAGAGGGCTGGCAGATACCCTTTCAAGGACTCAGGATGGTACAGGAGAACAGCAAGTAGCCAAGTTTGGAGTACTCAGTATCAGGACATTGGGGTGGTGGCCACAGGAGCACTTAACACAAGTTAAAGACTTGAGACTTGGTCTAGGATGTGGTGCACATGCCAGTACACAGACATAGTTCCCAACGTCACCAGAGCTGAAAGGAGAGCCCTAGGCACCAAAAGCACCTGGAGGTCCAGGGAGGGTGACAAGACAGCTTCCTGGTTGGAGCTGGAAGTGCCCTAACCTGGGTGTCTTACTGTGCGTGTGTATGTTGTGCTCATTACTGTATGTGTTCTGTGTATGGTTGTCTATCTGACATTGTCTCTCTTGTCCCTTTGTATGACTTTTACCCATGAGGGTGGGTGGGTGTTAGTCTGAAGCAGTTTCCCTTCCCCACTAGGCTTGGAGCAGGTGATGCTGCAACTCAAACAAACCTTTAGGGATGCTCAGTGGCAGGAAGAAGATAAGTGAGCTGATCTCTCCCTACAGAATAGCATCTGACAGGCCCTGAGATGCTGAGGGTGAGAAAAGCCAAGTCCTGGGCCTCCGTTTTCTGCCTTTTCACAGACGGCCCCTTGGGATCAGCCATGCACTCGCTGAGGAGGAAGACAAGAAAGCTCCTGTGCCACCATCAGTTAGCTAGGGCCAGGGACCCTGCTGCAGGGGTAGGGATGTAAGGGGATAGCCTAAGGTTGTAAGGATTCATAGTCCTGCTCCCACCCCCACCCACAGAAGCTAAAATCTCAGGAAAACTAAGATGGAGTGACCATGGCTACAAACCTGGAGTTCTTTGGGGACCGTGAGGACCCTCAACCCCAGCTGCAGCTGGAGCAGTGCTGAGGAGTCAAGAAAGACTTTGGTGTGCTGACTCTCTGCTCCCCCTAGTCAGTCCTGCTCTGGGCGCCTCCCTGTCCCCCAACCTGGTTCCCACCAGCACGGGGGCAGAGGATGGGTCTGTCACTACACAGAGGAGTGGAGTCTGGCTGGGATCCCACGCTTCCCACAGGACTGGGGTATGGGGACATCTTGTGTACCTTTCCAATCACAGGAGACCTTAGCTGCTTCCTGTGTAAGTGCAGGCTCTGCAGCAACATGGCTTCTGTGAGAACTGGGGCCAAACTCGCGTCTCCAGATGAAATGCTAAGGAAGGCTGGTACCCCTTCAGGGCTGTGCTGGGCAGCTGCTCTTGATCAGCTGACAATCTCCCGTCCATTGTTCCCTCACGCACACCTCCCTGTCTCTGACCCAGGGTCAGCTGGTGGCGACTCAGCCACTTCCTGCTCAGATGTTTCCTAGAAACGTTTGTGACCCTGACCTTCATGGCTTTTTAGGAACAGTATTTCTGTTGTGGCAAGAACTTCTCTAAATCAGTTAAGAAAGGTATCTGGCCCTGTACTGACCCCTAAGAAGCCACGGGTAAGGTGACTCTCACCTCACAGGAGAGCAGTGTGAGCGCGGGGCCAGCCTCCCCCAGCCTTCCTTTGCTCCTTGTTATCAGCCTGACCTATCTGCCTTTCTTCTCGATGCAGGTGGCCCAGAAGACAGTGGAGAGTCTGAGGTGTCGTCTTCAAGTCCTGAGGGGAGCCCTGAGTTCCCTGAGGCACCCAGCCCTTCCCCTTAACCTTGGCAGCTGCTCTAGCCTGTGCTGCTCGCTCTATCAGTTACTTTTATAAACAAGAAGGAAAAAAGGAAATAAACTGTCTGCTATTTCCCTCCATGGGTAGGTTTTTGTTGTTGCTGTTGTTTTTTTGTTCCAGGCAGGGCTTCACTGTATATAGTCCAGGCTGCCCTGGAACTTAGTCTGTAGACCAGGCTGGCCTCAGACTCAGAGACCCATCTGCCTCTGCCTCCCAAGTGCTGGCATTAACGACATGTGCCACCCCCTCCAGGCTAGGGCAGGTTTAAAACACTGGAGGATTTTGGGTCGTTGGAGACCCGCTCTGACCCCATCACTCTGGAGACTTCCTTTCTCCCCATCCTTCCCACCCCAGACTTGCCTGCTCTGAGCCCTTGGACTGGCTGAGTCTCTCTTGGGCCTCCAACCTGTAGCTTCACAGGTGGGCTACCGTGGCCTGGAAAACGAGCTCTTGGCAGAGTGGTTCCCAAGGCTTTGCCCCTGTGCTGCCGCTAGCCTGAAATGGTACCCCTGCCCTGGACCCAGGACAGCCTGGTCTTCATCACTGCCTGCCCCTTCCCTCTGCAAGAGGCATCAGGTTCCCTCTAGCCGAGGTTGCCATAGGCCACTGTCCTTCCTAATCTAAGCCTGCTCCCTAGAAGAAGACCCTCAGACTGCTGGCTCCCAGCATGGGACCCCAGCCTCCTCCCTACAAGTATCACTGAGGAAGGGCTGAGCCAACACCTGAGACTTGTCAAGGATCTGCCTGGGATCCTCACAAGAGTGCAAGGCCACCCAAGAAATCACACACACAGCCTGGACCCCTAACAAGAGTAGGATCCCTGGGGCATGCTGACCAGCCAGTCTAACCAAATCATCAAGCTTCAAGTCCAGTGAGATCCCAGTTTCAAAAAATAAGAGGGAGCGCATTTGTTAACTTCTGGCCTAAACACACAACCCCATCCCGCATCTCCCCCAGGCCCGAGAATAGAGCAAGGGAGAAGGAGGCAAGGCTACCCTGTGTGCAAACCCCTATATGTTTTCCTGGTTTTCCAGTACTCCTAGATCTCCGCCGCCAAGACTCTGCCTCACAATTGCTTCCGGAGTCCAGATGGGGGCGCGCACGATCTGCGCCCTCCCGCTTCTCCGCGGTACCTGAGCGCCTCCTGGAGTGAGGTCTTGGATTACTGATTTCAGTCAGTACTGCTCGGCAGAATGTCAGAAACAAGGGCTTCTTAAGCACCAGACACAGAATGGCTTCTTGCATTCAAACAATGTATTAGATTTATTGCGCCTGCTTCCTGCCCCATCCCCACACCCGTAAGCTAACACTACCAGGGAAGGGTTCTTTGTCTACTTGGGCTCCTGAGTTTACTAGTATGGAGACCATAAGGAGAGGAGCCTGCAGAGCCACGAACAGGCAGAGCATGAAAAGGAAAAATGGGACAGAGATTTGGTATTACCAAAACGCAGAGGGTTTATAGGTTCTGCCCATGTACAGTTCAGATGTGTGGGTCAGAGTAGCCCGCGGTGGGGGGACTTGCAGGAAGCTGGTGTCGCACCAACTCTGAAGTGAAGGGGGAGCCTGCTAGTCCTGTGGTAAAAATCTGTGGTAAAAGCTGAATACCAGGCAGAGCAAACAGTCCTCCCTGGGAGCAAGCCCGCTTCTGCCTCCTGAATACTAGGATTACCGGCAAGCAACCACCATGCCTGTTCTTAAACTTGGGCTTTTAAAGCAGGGCCCCTTGTGTCCTTGAGTTCCTGACTATTTTTC
The DNA here is from genome assembly GCF_037038515.1 of Microtus pennsylvanicus. Taxonomy (NCBI): domain Eukaryota; kingdom Metazoa; phylum Chordata; class Mammalia; order Rodentia; family Cricetidae; genus Microtus; species Microtus pennsylvanicus. The sequence continues at coordinate 91,899,944 of NC_134589.1, forward strand.
CACCTCCCAAGAAGCTAGGATTCAAAGTGTGGGTCATCACACCTGGCCAAACTGAGATTGTCTCAAAACCTACCTCTCAAGAACTGGGATGTGGCCACCATGCTCGGTTTTGTTTGTTTTAAAATATTTATTTATTGATTTATTTGTCTATTGGATTTTCGAGACAGAGTTTCTCTGTGTAGCCTCAGCTGTCTTGGAACTAGCTTTGTAGACCAGACTGGCCTCGAACTTACTGAGAGATCCACCTGCTTCTGCCTTCCAAGTGCTCGGAATAAAGGTGTGCGCTGCCACTGCCCAGCCTCAAGGATTTATTTTCCTTTCATCTGGGTGAGCATTTGCCTGATGTACGTAACATGCAGATGCCTGATTCTGACAGAGGCCAGAAGAGGAGGTCAGAACTCCCTTAATGGAACTTTGTTCTCTGCGAGAGCAGTAAGTACTGAGAAATTCTAAGCCAGAAGTTCTCAGTCTGTGGGTCAAGACCCCTTTGGTAAACCTCTATCTCCAAAAAAAAAAAAATTTACATTATGAGATTCTTAACAATTTTATGAAGTAGCAACAAAAATAATTTTATGGTTGGAGTCACCACAACACGAAGAACTGTATTAAAGGTTCACAGGATTAGGAAGATTGAGAACCACTGCCTAAGCCATCTTTCTAGCCCTGTTTGGTTTTTGAGACATGCTATGTAGCATTGGCTTCCCTGGGACTCACTGTGTAGCTCAGAATGGCCTCGTTCCCTTGCCTCTGCCTCCTGCCTCCTGTGATTACAGGCTTGCCCCTCCACACTAGGCTTTGCATTTTCTGTGTTTTTTAGGTTTTAGATTTCAAAAAAACCCTCTATCTTCCATTTACTTATTCACATAAGGTGGTGGTGTTTTTAAGACAGAGTCTCACGTAGCCCAGCTTGTCTTGCATTCATTATATAGCTGAGGATGGATTTGAATTCCTTGAATTCCTGATTCTTCTGCTTCAATTTCATTTGTACCACATCACATCTAGCTCCAGAAGATTCTTTTCTCCTCCTCTTCCTCTTCTTCTTCTCCTCCTCCTCCTCCTCCTTCCTATTCCTCCTCCCCCTTCTATTTTTCAAGACAGGGTTTCTCTGTGTAATAATCCCTGGTTGTTCTTGGACTTCCTTTTCTAGACCAGGTTGGCCTCGACCTCAGAGATCGGCTTGCCTCTGCCTCCTGAATGCTGGGTTTAGAGGCGTGTGCCACCACCGCCCAACCCAGCTCCTGGATTCTTATATAAACCTGTGATCTGGTATTGTCATTACTTTGAATCTCAGATTGTCTTGGATTGAGTGAAGGATATTTAAAGGCTTCAATGTGCTGCATAAGAAAGTTTAGGAAAACTGGAGAGGTGGCTCAGTGGTTAAGTGCACTGGCTGTTCTTCCAGAGGTCCTGAGTTCAATTCCCAGCAACCATATGGTGGCTCACAACCATCTGTAATTTGATCTGGCATGCAGACCGAACACTGTGTAATAATAAATAAATAATTTACAAAAAAGAACACTGACTGCTCTTCCAGAGGACTCAGGCTTGAAGCCCAGCACCCATACAGTGGTTCACAACTATTGGCAACTCCAGTTCGAGGGGATCCGACACTCTCTTCTGACTTCCGTAGGCACCAGCCATGTACATGGTACAGATACACATGTAGACAGAACACTCAAATACATAAGAATTTTTTTTTAATGTAAGATGTATGTTTAAAAAAAGAACGCTGGGGGGCGGTGGTGAAGCCTTTAATCCCAGAACTCTAGAGGTAGAGGCAGGCAGATCTCTGAGTTCGAGGCCAGTCTGGCCTACAGAGCAGTCCAATACAGCCAGGGCTACACAGAGAAACCCTGTCTTGAAAAGCCAAAATAAATAAGAAAATTTTTTTTAATTAAAAAAAAAAAAGCAAGTTCAGCATGAACACCGGCCTAAGAACGCATTTAAGCAAACAAACACTACAGTCAAATCCTACGGAAGGCCTGGTGTCTCAATCAAGACTTCCCGCGGAACCCTCTTTGTGTGGATGCCCCGCCTGCATCCACACAACAAATTCACCTGCTGCCCTGCCCCACCGGATGCTGTAGCCGGACCATGGGTTGTCCCGCCTCCCCCATGTTAATAGACCCGCCCCTGCACGCTGATTGGCTATGGTGTTAGGTTGGCGTTGCGCAGAGAAGACCCGGAGAAGTGATATCCGCCTTAGGAATGGCTCCGCGCCTCTGCTGCGCATGCTCGCTAGTAATGTTTAGGCGTTCCTAGCCGGCTCCACGCGGGGGCGCGCGCGCGGGCACGGGATCCCTCCCCGGGGGGCAGTTGGCGGCAGGAGCGGGCGCTGGGGTCCTGGTTCCTAGAGCAGTCCCGGTTGCTAGGCCGTCACCTCCGTTGGCGGAGACCCACACGAAGGACCTCGTGGCTCAGCCGCCGGAGACGCAGGGTCCGCTGCCGTCGGTGAGGACGGGCCCCTACAGGCGGGAGGGTCCGGCCGGCGGAGCGATGCCTGCTCCGGCTGCCCCGGGGTCAGGCCCGGTGCTAGGGAGGGGCCCCAGCTCCGCTGCTCGGGCTCGCGCCTCCGCCTCGGTGCGCCTCCTTTCTTCACCAATCCACCCGACCCCTGTACCGATCTCAACATCCCTAAATCCGGGATCACACTTTCTCTCATTTTCCTCGGACCGTGTCCATCCTGCCCAGTGCGTGTCTACCTGGCTCTGTCCTCTGTCGCGGCCCATCCTTGCGGCCGCAGGTCCCAGTGACCTTGCACTTTTTGCTGGTTATGAGCCCTCCTAGTTCTGACTATAGATTGCCCGTTATGACTTTCAAACTTTGTGACTCATTCTAGACTGAGAAATATGTTTTATGTGTATATTCTGTGTCTGGCGATAGATTCGTGAATCACAAGTTTAAAGAGAACCGCTTACCCGGCTCACATGACGCAGATCTATTAGACTGTTCTAATTCATTCCTTTCTGTTCCGTTCCTTTCCATTCTATTCTAAACGACTGACTTGCTAACCCATTGATTCAAGACCTAGTTTATCTGCCGCCTTTAAACCCTCCTTTACTCTTACTCTCACAATCATAGCCATTCCAAAGAGATCTTTTGATTGTGGTGGTGGTGATTTTGTTTGTTTTTAACTTTCTGCTTTCCAGGGTTCATACCATTGCTGAAGCTTGATTTAGGTTTTCTGGTATGATTCAGGTATTTCGTTTATCTCATTGTTCTTCAAGAGCCAGTAGTCTTGACTTGTGGGGGAAAAACTGAAGTTGTGGTAAGGGAGCTTCTTACAGGAGAGTCGATGAGATGCTAGGCTATGACGGAGATAGCTTTTGCTGGATATGTGTGTGTGTGTGTGTGTGTGTGTGCGCGCGCGCGTGCCCGCACACGCACTTGATTGATTGCTTGCTTGCGTGCGTGCGCTTGAATTTTAAGAAGAGTAGCTTGTCATCTTGTCGGTACTCTTGGGGAAAATTGGAGTGACCAAAGCTGAAGACCATTAGAGCTCGGCCCAGATTTTGCTGAACTGAGGGAGTCGGTGAGGAAGGAAGGCCTCATTGACAGGAAAGCAGATGAAAGATGATGTGGTTGCATACACGGAGAGACACATTTGAGGGTACCTCAGGCTGGGTAAGGGAGTCTGTTTAGCCAAATTATGATCTAGGATGACTGGGGAATATATCAGTTGGCTTCCCATGTTTCCTTATCGCTCATGAGTGTGTGTATGCATGCAGAGGCCTATTCTGTCACTCTCTGCCTTATTCCTTTGAGACAGGGTCTCACTGGACCTGGAGCTATACTGGAAGCCATGTCTCTGCCTTCTACAGTCACATGAATGCTGGCATCTGCTAAGGTCCTCAATCTTACACAGCAAGTGCTGCTGTCTGCTGAGCCATCCCACCCCAGCCCCATCCCCAGCTTGACAAAACATTTCAGTGCTGGTGTACTTCTCAAGGGGGAGGGAGATGATGACGTCACGAAAACAGAATGAGAAGATAGTAATTTTCTTTGGTTTTCAAACGTCTAGTCCAAGATCTGGCAGACGAATTCTTTGCAGTGGGAGGGCTGTGTGATGGTGGCTCGGAGCATTTAATGGGGCAAGCTGCTCATATCAAGTCAAGACTGAGAAGGCTGGGGTGCCCATATGTCCCTCAAGGGCATACCCCAGTGTTCTAAGGACCTCCTCTAAAGATTTATGACCTCCCAGTGGTGCCACTGTGGTTCTTTGGGAGAGACAGTCATGATCCAAATTATAGCAAGGTATTTGGAGAATAGGTTCCTACTGGCTGACATCTCTTCAATATCTATATTTTTAAAATAAATTATTCTTTTTGAGACAGGATCTCTTTATGTAGGTCAGACTCCTAGAACTCAGCTTGTAGACCAGGCTGGCCTTGAACTCACAAAGATCCTCCTGACCCTCCCTGCTGAGTAGTGGAATTAAAGACGTGCACCATTACATCCTGCTGCAGTGTCTGTGTTTCTAAATTGCTTTGAAACAGTGCACTCAGACAGTTGACTGCCATCCGCGCTTCCTGGGACAGCCAGCAGTTTTGGTTCCACAGTAACTTGGGAAAAGAGGTGATAGTGGATTTTATGTAGTGCATAGAGGCTAGAGGTTCTATAAACAACCTGCCCTGCCCTGCCCTGCCCTGCCCCTCACAGTGAAGCAGATTCACCGATACTGAGGTTGTAAAACCCCTCTTTAATAAGTGGCAGGCCTATTGGGATTGCTACCCCCTTCATCCTGTCTCAGGAGCGATGCTTGCCCAAACAATTCACTTACAGTATTTCGTTCACTGCTTGGGGGAGGGGAGTCAGGAGAAAGCCAGCCTCCAGCTTAGTTTTAGACAGAATCACACACTGAACCCGAAGCTTACAGTTTCAGTGAGGCTCTGGGTAGCAGCAAGCTCCTGAGGTCTGCCTGGCCTCACACCCCAAAGCTGGGCTTACAGATAGGTGTGTGACCCTGTTTCACAGAGATGCCGGGAAGCTGAACCCAGGATCTCATACTTTTACAGCAAGTACTCTTACCCACTGAGCATCTCCCCTGACCCTCATTCACCACTTTTCCTACTTTGCGGGTAAGAGTGGCCAGGGGAGTTCTGGGCTTGGCCCAGGTCTCCTACCCAGCAAGGCCTTGGTAATACAGCTTATCTCCCATGTAAAGGTAGCTGTTCTCTGCTCTACCCAGCAAGGCCTTGGTAATACAGCTTATCTCCCATGTAAAGGTAGCTGTTCTCTGCTCTTAGCTGCCAAGAGAGGCTTCTGGCTTTCAGGATTTTAGTTAGCACGTAAAGATTGGACTCAGCTGTGTCTGAGAGGCACTGGATAATTCCCAACATTGCAGAGCATCTTGGCCTGCTCTGAGAAACATAGCCACCAGCAGGGCTACAGTAATCACCCAGCTCTGACCTTAGCACTGAGGGAAGAGAGAAGATGGAAGATAAACCACACATTTCGGACTCTTGAATATACTGTTCACATCTGCCTAACCTGACACACTGTGTTTTCTTTATAGGCTTATATCTAGTGAGAAATGGATATTACAAAATGAACACATTAAAGCCTAAGCTTTAATACAGGGCAAAGTAAATAATACAGGACCGGGCATGGTGGCGCACATCTATAATCTTAACAGTTGGAGGTAGGGAAAGGAGGATTAGGCATTCAGGACCAGTCACAGCTGCAGAGTGAGTTTGATGCCAGCCTGGGCAGAGGTAGGTGGATCTCCTTGAGTTCCAGGCCAGCCTCATCTACATAGTGAGTGAGACTTGGTCTCAAAGCAAACAAGGAAAAAAAATCCCCAAACAAACAAATCCTAATGGGCTAGATAGATGACTCAGCAGGGAAAGGCACTTGCTGCCTTGCTGAGACCTGATTAGGTAACCAGAATCCATCTTGGTCATAGAGAACTGACTGCTGCATGTCCCTTGACCTCCATGCACTGTGACTCACATGCAATTGAATGCATGCACACATGCACGTAGACAATAAGTAAGATGTAGTTTAGGGTTTTTTGTTTTGTTTTTAGGTTTTTCAAGACAGAGTTTCTTTGTGTAGCCCTGGCTGTCCTGGAACTCACTCTGTAGACCAGGCTGGCCTCAAACTCAAGATCTGTTTGCCCCTGCTGGGATTAAAGATGTGTACCACCACCACCACCACCACCACCAATGCCGTCTGGTTTTGCTTTGTTTTTGTAACTGAAATAGGGTTGAGGACTGGGGCTTGGATCCTAGTGTTCACATAAGACCAGATGTGGTATCAGGTATCTAGGGTCCTAACACGCTGTGGTAAGATGTGGGGAGATGCTCAGGACTCTTGTAAACAAGCTAACTGGCATTTCCTTCCAGCAGCCTCTCAGAGACCCTGCCTCAGTTGAGGTGAAGGCAGAGGCTGCCGCCCAAGGTCGTCACGTGACCTCCACATGCATGGTTTGCTTGCCTACACTTACATTCAAGCACCAATGTGCACACTCATGTACATACTTACAAAGACAAAAATAAAAAATAAAAAACAGGATTGTATAGAGAATCCCCACATCCCCATCAACATGAATGTCGGCATCTTACATTTGTATCTGAGATCTGTTTATTTGTATGTCTATGTGTTTTATTGTGCTTGTGTGATGTGACACTTGGGTGGAGGTCAGAAGACAGCTCTGTGGAATCCTTCTACTCTTACGTGCCTTCCAGGGATCAGGCTTGTGCACTTCTACCCACTGAGCTATCCCACTGGCCTGGATTTTTGTTTTTTGAAACTAGACTTGATTATGAGCCCAGACTGGTCTCATTCCGCATGGCCTCCTGAATGAACTGTCATCGTGCCTGCTTCTATTTGTTTCTGGGGCCTGAGAGTAGCCTTATATTCATCAGGCAAGCATTTTAGCAATTGAACTCCATCCCCAAATCCATTGGTGTTTTCAACAGAGTGGAGTCATCACTGTGGCCAGTTTTGGAACACTGAGTCTCCTGAGTGCTGAGATTAAAGGCATGTACCACTACACTCAGCTTTAAAAAAAAAAATTAAAGAGGCTAAAAATGTCTGGAGTGCTTTTGTCTTGTTTAATGACTCTTACTGAAAGGTGGGAAACCCCTTACTAACTACATATTGCTCAGTTGTCCTAGAAAGACAGGAATGTCAGCCCACCCTAGGGTAGCACTCCATATCTGACCATCCTTGTCAGTACTGGAGGCCTGGAACCCTGCCTCTGCCCAGCCAAGGCAACACCAGGAACAGCAGTTGCAAGGTCAATGCAAAGGGCCTCTGGTATCTGGAAGACCGGCTGAGCTGAGGCCTCCAGAGTAGGTCAGGGGGTAACCTGTGTGAGCCCAGAGAGGCTCATTTCCTAGAGCTAGGCTTCAGCCTTCTGCCACGCAGAGTAGCAGCACTGGCTGGTCTGGGTGCTTTGAGACAGGTGCCCAGCACTGAGGTGAAGTGCACAGGGCCAAGCCTGGTAGATGCCCAGGCATCTGAGCAGGCACAGTGGGATTTCGGCCTCTTCATTCTCAGGCATGTCTGGTTCCTGTGCCTGTTCTCACCTATTAGATGGCTCACTAAGAATGGTCTGGAAGGGATCTGTGCTAGGCATTGATGAGGCTTCTAAGGTAGAAACTCAATAACCAGCGTATTAGTCACCAGAAGCCCTGGAAAGGCTGGGTGGGGCTACCAGGAAAGGTACAGGGAGGGCATCTGTCCAGGGTTCCTCTGCGGTCTCTCAACCTCAGGGCGCTGAGGAAGTTCTATCTCCCCCAGGTTCCACTCCAGGTCCATTTGTTAGAGCCCCAGGCTCAGGGGCCTCCTCCACTAATTGCCTTGGTTCTTCTCTTAGGACAGAGCCTCTGGGCTCCCACAGTCTGGCCTGGGAGAAAGAGGAAGAAGGGGAAGAACTACCTGTCTGCCAGAGGGCTGAAGGTGGCCTGAGGGCCAGGCTCTCAGACCCAGGATGCCCCTGCCTGAGCCCAATGAGCAGGAGAGTGAGCATGTGAAAGCTGGCCAAGAGCCATCTCTTGGAGCCAGGAAACCCCAAGAGTCCTCCAATCTGGTCCTGGCCAAGGATAAAGGGGGATCCAAACCGACGGGTGCCGTGTCCCTGGAGATGCCGGGCCCTGCCACCCAATCCAGCAACACCCCCCAGACCTTGCCAGCTAAGAAGCAGGGGCGAATAATTCACCGGAAGCGTAGCAGAGTAGATTCTGGTGAGATTCCCTGGCCCTGCCGACCCTGGCTCTGACAAACCTGTTGACCTGCCCACCCCTATTGTCCATCGGGGTGAGCTTGGATACCCCATTCTTCCTTTCAGTTGAGCCTCTTAGACTCTAAGCACACCCTGTGTCCCAAGCACCAGGCTCTCTCCCCAAGCGCATGGGAACTGTAGCTATATGCAGAATTCTCTAAACTCCTTAAATCCTCTCCCTTCATCACAGAATCAGCTTCTAAAACCTGGGCTTGCCTGGAAGCTAGGAGCCTGAGAAGGCATCCTGCCCACAGGATCCTCCCTTATTCCAAGACCCGCTCTCCAAGGCCCCTGACCCCGAGCCTTGCCCTAGAGAATCTAACCCAGCCTTTTCATCCCCCTAGCTGCTCCACAGCCCCTGGAGTTTCTGAAGACCCCATATGGGGGCCGCCTTCTAGTGTACAAATCATACCTGTACAAGCAAGAAAAGGCTGTGGGGGACAAGGTGTACTGGAAGTGCCGCAAGCACTCGGAGCTCCACTGCCGGGGCCGGGCCATCACCCGTGGCTTCCGAGTCACGGTGATGCGGGACCACTGTCACCCACCTGATAAGGAGGGCCTGAAGGTCCGGCACCAGAAGAAGAAGCTGCCTCACTCAGACCTGCCTGAAGGCTCTGAAGGCCAAGAAGATGGGGTGAGCCTATGGCTGTACCCTGTAGAACCAGAGCCCACCCCTCAGCCAATTCCTGAAACCCCAGAGGAGGACCAGGGGTACCGATCCCTGGCACTGCAGAGCTTGCCTCCCAAGAAACGTCCCACCCCAGGAGTGGGTGAGTACGTGCCCTCTCCTCACTTGGGTGAGGAGGAGGAAGACTCCTCAGATCCTTCATGCCCAAATAAAAATGGTGTTTCGTGTGGGTTCAAAATGTGTTCAATGTCAAAAATATAAATGTATCCCAGTCATCATTAAGCCCACGGGATAGACGGCATTATGATTTGGGGGTCCCAGGGCCTTTCAGAATTTCCCAGTGCAGCAGGGCCTGGTGTGGGTCCTAGAAAACTGTGCTGATGGGCAGTGATCCAGGCTAAGTTTGGGTAGGGTTCCCAGGGGCAGGGCGTGCCTTTGAGTCCCAGACTCAAACTCCAATCCTATTGATGAAGGCCTTCAGTCTCAGAAAATTCACATGTGTTGGGGGTCTCAGGAGCTTATTCATAACTGAGGCAGGTTGTGGAACTTGTGGGGTGATGCCAATCAAATCATTCTGCTCTGCTTCCCTAGGGAGAGGTGGTGCGCTTAGAATAGGTGGGTGTGGCTTCCAGAATGCTGGGTGTCTCCGACCCATGAGGATCTGAGTGACTGCACTGGTTTTGGTGGAAGGGAGTGTCTTTTCAATATGTTAAGAATACTTGAGTGTGTGTCTCTGTTGCTCAAAAAGAAGGGCTGAGGATGTTGCTCAATGGTAGAGCTTTGCCTAGTGTGTTCCAGACCTTCGACTTAACTCTATACACTGTAAAAACAAAAGCTAGACAAAAATTTTGAACAAACCCTAGAAAAATATGACCAAGAATAGCCCAGAACATAACCTGCTGAATTAGAGCCCAGCATGCCCCCCCCACTGTGGTGTGAACTGGGGTGCTGAGGTCTAATTGACTTGGAGAAGGAACCCTTGTTCTTCTTGGGTGGCTTGGTGGGAATGCACTGGGCTTCATACATGCCCAGCCCAGGGAAGCATGCCGACATTTGGGAGAAAATTAACTTGGCGGTTCCTCCTGGGACCCCTGGACTCTTGTCCTTGGTTTGTGACCTTGCTGGGTTCTTCCTCTAGTGCGGTATCGGCCCCTTGAGTTCCTGAAGACCTGCTATGGGGGCACTTTCCTGGTTCACCAGTCCTTCCTCTACAAGCGGGAGAAGACTGTGGGGAGCAAGGTGTACTGGACCTGCCGGGAGCATGCGGTCAATGGCTGCCGTAGCCGGGCCATCACCCAGGGCCAGCGAGTGACGGTGATGCGCAGCCACTGCCACTCACCTGACATGGAAGGCCTGCAGGCCCGGCGACAGCAGGAGAAGACCATAAAGAAGATACAAGCAAGACGAATTGGTGCTGGGGACCTGGAGGACTGCGATGACATCGAAGACTCGCTGCTCCAAGGGGTGGACAGCCTGTTCTACCGTCGGGCAAAGGGCACACTGACTCTCAGTAGGTCTAAGTCCAAGTCCAAGTCCAGGTCCAGGTCCAGGTCCAAGTCCAAGTCCAAGTCCAGAAAACGTCAGAAAAAGGCACGTCAGGAACCTTTGCAAGAACCCCCCGAGGACGACCAGGACGTGGATCCCCGTGAGTCTTAGTGTTTGGGGCCTGCTGGCCGGAGTTGGCTGCCTCATTTTGGGAGGGGGTGGCCAGCCTTCTCAACCTACCCCTGCATTCTGAATCTGCACCCTCCCCTAACTGCCTCTCTTGTGCCCTGCAGGAGGTCCAGAGTTTCTGAAGACCCCTCTTGGGGGCAACTTCCTGGTATACGAGTCCTTCCTCTACAGGAGGGAGAAAGCAGCTGGGGAGAAGGTGTACTGGACCTGCCGGGACCAGGCACGAATGGGCTGTCGCAGCCGAGCCATCACCCAGGGCCGGCAGGTGACTGTGATGCGGAACCACTGTCATCCACCTGACCTGTTAGGACTGGAGACTATGAGGCAGCGGGAGAAACGCCCCGGCCCCACTCAGTGGGATGGTCCAGGTACCTGTGGTGACCCCACAGCTTTTTCTATTAGCTATGCCTATCCTGCCCTCCTTCCTTGTCAATATCCTGACAGTCACAGTCCTCTCCTCCGTGCCCCCCACTTCTGCCCTCAAACTCAGTCTGTCTGGGATCTGTTCTCCCAGGCTCCTCTTTGCCTACCTACCACTCTTCCAGGCCCCAAACCTGATAAGCCTAATCTCCCATCCTCTGTTATCTGAAGAGTTATCAGTAGACACTGAACGGGTAAGTAAGGCCCCATTCCCGCAGTGTGAACAGAGGGCAACAGTCATTCTCAAGTCCAGGAGCTAAAGAGCCTCCCTCTCCTGAGATTTGTTTGGTGCACACCTGCATGCCAGAATCCTAGCTCTGCCCATTTGGCTCCAAAAGAAGCTAGAATCTGCATACAGAAAGTGGTTGTGCCCAGCCTCCCAGTCTGGTAGTTTTTGGAGTCCTCTGAGATGCCTTTTTGTCCGAAGCTTATTCCAAAAACAGGAGGTGTTTTATCATCCGTATTCCCTTTTTGTTGCATTTCTGTGACACCTCATAAACAGAGATAGTACCAGGACATGGCATCACTTCTGCCTCATGCATCCCTCCTTTAAGCCTTTGCTTCACCGTTTCTTAAAATGCATTCTACGGCAATCTCCTTGTTACCTGCTAACATCCAGCCAGAGGAACTGATTTAGCCTTGGTCTACTTTTTAAGTAGGTTTTGTGCTTTTTGTTTGACTTTAGGTTGTTTTGTTTCTTGAAACGGTCTCAATTCTCAACTATGTTGCTCTGGGTGGCCTCAGACTTAGAGATCTGCCATGCTTCTGTGTGTGTGTGTGCATTTGTGCGCATGCGTGTGTGTGTGTGCATGCATGTGTGCATGCACATATGTATTTGCATACTTGGCATACATGTATTGGTTCAAGGGCAACATGTAGGAGTCAGTGTTTTTCTTCTGTCGTGTAGGTCCTGGGGATTGAACTCAGATTGACAGTCTTGGCAACAAGTGCCTTTGTTTTCTAAACTGTCTCATTAGCTCCTGCCTTCTGTTCTTGTCAAATTCTGCCCCTAGTGAGCTGGGACTATCCTGCCCTTCTCCTTTTTTCCCTTGTGGCTGCTCAGCAGCTGCTGTGTGTGCCTCTTTTTTCAGGGAGGCATTACATCACATCAGCAGAGGACCCCAAAGCTTGCTGAGTCCTGCTTCAGCCTTGCCTGGGGGCTGATGCCAGGCCTGGCCATCACCTAGATTCCCTGGCTAGCTGCCCTGCCTCTGGGCTTTCTTGTCTTGATTTGAGAGGTCCTAGAGCTAGTCATCCTGGAGGACCCACTTGAGAACCTTTTCCCACGCACTCACTGCACAGTGCGGCTGTTGGAGAGTGCCAGGCCGTAAAGCGTCACTCCACAATAGTGGAATCTGTTTGAAAAGAACGTGTGCTTTTCTTATGGTTGACCCCATGTATTGACCAGATTCTGCTTCAGGACTCGGGCATCCTCTGCCTCCCTGATGTTCCTAGACTGTGGTTCAGCAGGGCCTTTTCTGACCATAACTTGTGTTCTTCAACACAGTGTCTTCCTTATTTGTTTTTGTTCTGTTCTGTTCTGTTTTGAGACAGGGTCTCTCCTTATGTAGTCCAGACTGTCCTAGAGCTTGCTATGTTAGACCAGGCTAGACTTGAGCTTGCAGAGATCCTCTTGCCTCTGCCCAAGTGCTGGGATTAAAGGTATGAGCCACCATGCCTGGTGCAACCCAGTGTCTTCCCACATGCCTACCTAATGCTCCAGGACTGGAGTTCCATCTGCCGATCCTCCTGTGATGACCACGATCACTTTCGCAGTACTGTCTGAGATTTCTTGGTTTTGTTTTCTGTTTCTTCTACTGAAGCTTTAAGTTTCTGCCCTCACACAAAGGGCAGAATACAAAAATGACTCTTTGTATTGTGCCTAGTCTCAGCAGTATGGTGGCCCCACCTGTACCCTGCTGAGGCAATAGCTGGTCTCTCCAGGCACAGTCCGCACCTGCCTGCTCTGGTGTCTATCTTCCAGCAACTTCTCCTGTGTGCATTGGCCTTTCAGGCCTTCTCATGTTAAAGGAAGGCCCTGCCCTGTGCGTACATGGGGCCTAACTGCCTTTGCAGAGCTGGCAACTGTAGTTCTGGGTCTTAGGAACACTCCAGCACAGGTTCTGCCTCCTCCCTTTCAGTGTCTCGTCTCTCCCACTGGGTCACCTTGCTTTGTTCCTTATATATAAACATACCTTGATACCATTGTGCCTCCAGTTCCCCCAGTGCCTCTCTGACTCAGCCACCGTCTACATGCTTGGTGTAGATCTTGTCGCAAGGCTTGGCTGAGTTCTGTTGCTTACTGTGTGTATATGAGTGTTTTTCCTTCATTGGCGGCCCGAAGGCAGCATTGGATTCCCAAGAACTGGAGTTACAGACAGCTGTGAACTACTGTGTGGGTGTTAGAAACTGAACCTGGGTCCTCGGAAAGAGCAGCCATCTTTCTAGCCCCTTGGCTCAAGTTTTATCTTGCACATCCTTAATATTTTAGAGTTTCTCTGCCTCTGTTCGTTCTGTGGGTGTCTTTGCTTACTGTTTCTCTGTCCTTGGACGCTACTCTTTTACTTACTGAAAGCCATTTTTTTAATGTTCATGTGTATAGCTGTTCTGCCTGTATGTATGTTTATGTACCGTGTGTGTGCCTTGTGTCCATAGAGGCTGTGCTTGGTACCTATGGATGCCAGAGGTGGGGATCAGACCCCTGAAACTGGAGTTACAGATGGTTGTAAGCCTTTGTGTGGTTACTGGGAATCAAACCTGGCTCCTCTGGAAGAGCAACCTGTCCTCTTAATGGCTTAACGTACATCTCTCCAGCCTTTCCCTAACAAACATTTTACTCCAGTGTGGAGGAGGTGGGCCATTTCCTCTGGGCTGCTCTGCTCCACAGGTGGTCCTAACCTCCTGGCTTCCTTCTCCACCATTCTAGGTGCTCTGGAATCAGGTGCTTCTACCCAAGCCCTCAGCCTCTCGGGGCTCCCTCCCTCGCAGCTTTTTTCATCATACGATGACTCCCTAGTCTGTCACTGTCTTCCATGCTCCTACTAGTATGGCCCATTAAACCCTGCTTAATGTGTTCAACTGCTTTGCTAATCCAAAGCCCACACCCCACCAACAAGCAGCACGATGAGGACCTGCTGCCTAGGACCAGTTTCTCTTAGTCCCTGTTCTGTTCCAGAACCACAGCAACTCTTAGATAAAAGAATGTGTTTAACTGGGACTTGCTTACGTTTTCAGAGATTTGGTTCATTATTGTCGTGGCAGGAAACATGACAGCACACAGGCAGACATGGTGCTGGAGAAGCAGTTCTGCACTTTAGCGAAACCCTGTGTCGAAAAACCAGAAAAAAAAAAAAGAAAGAAAGAAAGAAAGAAAGAAAGAAGGAAGAAAGTTCTATATCTGCATCTGCAGGCAGCAGGAAAAGAGAGAGCCACTGGATCTGACTTGGGCTTCTGAAACCTCCCCCCCCCCCCCGCAAAAAAAAATCCCACCCTGTAGTAATAGGAGCGGCGGGGCTGCGTCCCCAACACCCCAGCCGCCTACTCGGCTAGCTTATACCCCGAAATAATTACACGGACACTGTATTCTTTTAATCACTGCTTGGCCCTTTAGCTCTAGCCCTTACTGGCTAATTCTGATATCCCGATCAACCCATCTCTAATAATCTGTGAGCACCGGTCTTACCGGGAAGATTCTAGCCTAAGTCCATCCTGGGTCGGAGCTGGGGCATGGCGTCTCTCTGAGGCATCTGCTCTGGAGAGGAGAGCTGTGGAATCTGAGCTCACTTCCTCTTCCTCCCAGCGTTCTGTTCTGTTTATTCCTCCCACCTATCTTCTAACCAATGAGGACCAAGCAGTTTCTTTTTATTTAACCAATGACCTTCCTCCATCACCACCCCAGTGACATACTCCCTCCAACATAGCCACACCCCCAGTCCTTTCAAATAGTGCTGCTCTCTGGTGACCAAGCATTCAAATCTATGAGGCTATTTGAGGGGGCCATTCCTGTTCAGACCACCACAGGAACCCTTGTGCCTGGTCAAAATGAGGACAGGGAAGGTGTGGGGGTGGGCAGGGAGTCCTCTTGGCAAGGCCAGGCTGTCCTTCAGGTTCCTCTTATCTCCCAGCTCAAGCTTAAGCCCCTAAACACATGTGCACAGCCCGGGCTCATGAGCCGCACTCCTCCCTTCAGCTCTGAGATGCTTTGACTCCACTCTTGGAAGTACAGAGTACCTGCCCGCTGACCTGGAGGGCGCCTCGTATAAGTGAACAGACACACACCCTGCCCCTTCCCACGCTATCATCATGGAAGCCAATCTCCAGACTTGGGACAGTGTGGTTTGAGGACACAGGGCTATCTCTCTGTGAGAAGAGGGGAGGGCGTGAAGTGGGTGATGGGACCATTCCCCAGTCTTCCTCTCTGAAGGTCAGGTTCAGCTTCCATGCCCCCTTCTCTGATTGCCTCCCTGGTTTCTTTGCAGATGGGCCTGAGTTCCTGAAGACCCCTCTGGGGGGCAGCTTCCTGGTGTACGAGTCCTTCCTCTATAGGCGGGAGAAAGCAACTGGCGACAAAATCTACTGGACCTGCCGGGACCAGGCACGCATGGGCTGTCGCAGCCGAGCCATTACCCAGGGCCAGCGGGTGATGGTCATGCGCAGGCATTGCCACCCACCTGATATGGGTGGCCTGGAAGCCCTGCGACAGCGGGAGAACTTCCCCAACCTGACCAACTGGGAAGGCCCAGGTATGTGGAGGGAGAGTGGCTTCTCTTGACTGCCCTACAACATCCTGATCCCTTTCCTGGCTCTGTGCTTGAGGCACTAATTTTACCACACGATGGATTGCTATTGCTGAGAGACTAGTTCTGGTCCAAAGAAAAAGTAGGAGTGGTGGGCCCGAGGTAGCATGGCGGTCAGTCACCAGAAGTGCACATGCTCATGACTGAGCGCTGAAGACCCTGCCGTCTCCCTGGGCCATTTCTGCTTCAGCATCTGTTTTCATGTGCTCTCTCTGGACACACCCCCAATGTCACATGGCCGTTGACCTGAGCTTCTTAAAAAGCATGAGAATGGCTTTGTGTCAAGGACAGCTGGTGGACAGGGTTATGACAGGCCCCCAGCAAGATACCTCCTCTGTCTGGGAGACCCCAGTGGTCATGGAATTTGTGGTCTGGGGTGGCCTCAACAGAGCTCCAGGGACACTGGCGCCCTGTAAAGGAAAGCAGGTGTGTTTTAGAGTCTCTTGTGGCTGACCATTAGTCCCAGAGTCCTGAGGCAGGCAAAGGGAAGGGGGTAGGGACCAGAGTGGATCCTCCTGGGCCCAGCTCCTGCTGCCGACCCTTGGCTCACAGCCTGATTCTGCCCTACAGAGCCTGTGCAGCCACTGGAGTTCCTGCAGACATCCCTTGGAGGTCGGTTCCTGGTGTATGAGTCCTTCCTGTACAGGAAGGAGAAGGCGGCCGGGGAGAAGGTATACTGGATGTGCCGGGACCAGGCCCGGCTGGGCTGTCGCAGCCGAGCCATCACCCAGGGCCGGCGGGTCATGGTGATGCGGAGCCACTGCCACCCGCCTGACCTGGATGGTCTGGAGGCCCTGCGGCAGCGAGAGCGCGAGCGGCTCCCCAGTGTAGCCAAGAAGAAGAAGAAAAGTATGTACTGAGTGACCAAGAACTTTGGGCCCAACTTCACATTCCAGAACCTTCTCTCATTCCTATTGATCCCTTCCCATGGTCATGAAACAATACCTACATCTTCTCATTTTTTTGGTCCTTCCCATTGACTTGAAAACTTGAAACCATAAAACCATACCTCCGTCTTCCTAGTCTAGATCAGATCCCATTTCAAATTGATCTTCCTTTTTTTTTTTTGTTCCCCCTTCCTCCACCAAGACAGTGTTCTCTGTGTAATGGCAGTCCTGGCTGTCCTAGAACTCACTGTAGACCAGGCTGGCCTTAAACTCAGTGATCTTCCTGCCTCTGCCTCTGTGTGCTAGGATTAAAGGCGTGCACCACCATGCCAGGCTTAATCTTCCTCTTCTAAGACCACTCAATACTTTATAGGTCATTATCTTCTGAAAAATCTGATTTAAAAAAAATATGTATATATAGACTACCCTGGAAGGATGCAGTGATTGTGCGTTTGTAAACATGTACCACCACATGTTTGCAATAATTTTTTTTCAATTGAAAATTAGTTATCTTTATTTATATAGACAAATCTTTTTGTTTTATCATTGAAATAGTGTCTATATAGCCCAGCCTAGCATCAAACTCAGGATATTTTAGGACAGTCTTGAATTCTGATTATCTTGCCCTCACAAGTGCTAGGATTACAAATGTGTGCTCTTACTGTTCTACCCGGGTTCAGTTCCTGGTAAGGGAAGCTTTTACTGGGCTGGAGAGATGGCTTAGAGGTTAAGAGCACTTGCTGTTCTTTCAGAGGACCCAGGTTTAGCTCCCAGCACCTACTTGTGGCTCAGAACCCTCTGTTACTCCGGTTATAGGAGCTTTACCACTCTCTTCTGTCAGGCAGACATGTGGTTTGCGACAAAATACCTCAACACACAAAATAAACCCTTAAAAAAATAAATGGCAAGCCGGAAGAAAGAGGTCATATTGCCACATAGAGTGGAAAAGAATCTTGGGCTTGAGAGATAGCGCGGTAGTTGGAGCACTGGCTGATCTAGCAGAGGACTCAGTCTTGGATCCCAGCGCCCATGTCCTGCCATTTATAGGCTTCTGTCATGCTCTTCAGGCCTCTGAGGGTGCACATGGCATATAGACACACATGTACTACACACAAATAAAGATTTAAACTTAAGTGATAGACAGGTATGTCAGGGAGGGAGACCCAGGGAGAGTTTTATGAGTTCAAGGCCAGCCTAGTTTACATAGCAAGACCTTGTCTCAAAAATACATAAATAAGTAGATGAGTAAAAGAATCATGGGCTATTACAGACAATGGCATGTGAGACCCTGCATTTAATGCCCAGAACTACAAAGGAGTGATAAAAGGCACAGGAACTGATTGAAGAAGAAGCTGGAGCAGGAATCCCTGGAAATGGGCCCTCTGCCCTCCAGCCTTCAGGTGGCTGTGGTCCTGGTGACATCTCAACTTCGTGGCCAGTCAGAACCACCTAGCCCAGACACGCTTAGAATTTTGACTCCCAGAAGCTCCTTTGGGTGACTTGTGACAGTGTATTGGGTAACTACAAGTCTGCTGGCTCTCAGGAGAACCTCAGGCACCAGTTTTATCTTTGCTGAGGAAAAAAAAGCTAGAGCATGCCTGTCATCCCAGCACTCAGGAGGCCAAGTCAGGAAGAACACCAGTTCAAAGCCTGCCTGGGCTACATGGCCAGTCCAAGCCTCCTCAGCTATATAGTGAGATAGGGCTTTAAAAAAAAGCAAAAGTCGGACTTAGATCATAAATAAATCTTTGGGTTTTTTTTATTGTTGTTTTTGTTTTGCTTTTGAGTTAGGGCTTCTCTGTATAGCCCTGCCTTTCCTGGAACTTACTCTGTAGACCAGGCTGGCCTTGAACTCAGAGATCTACATACCTCTGACTCCTGAGTGTTTGATTTCTGTGGTTTTCATGTGGTTGTTGGTTGGTTTTTGGGTTTTGTTTGTTTGTTTGTTTTTTGAGACAGGGTCTCTAATTATAGCCCAGGCTATCCTTGAACTCACTAGGTAGACCAAGCTGGCCACCTGAGTGTTGGGTGGGGTTAAAGGCATGTGCCACCATGCCTGGCTTAAATAAATCTTTGGGTTTTGTTTTTCATTGTTTTGTTTTGAGACAGGGTTTCTTATAGGTTTTCTCTGTGACTCTGACTGTCCTGGAATTCTCTTTGTAGACCAGGCTGGCCTTGAACTCACAGAGATCCACCTACCTCTGCCTCCTGTGTACTGGGATTAAAGGCATGTGCAGCCACTTCTTAGCTAAATAAAACCTTTGTAATGGTACACATTTTTCTGTCATCAGGAACATCAAAGAAGAGCAAAAACTGAGCAACGGGTCCTGATGAGGCAAGTCTTCTCTGAAAGAACAGAGGAGGCACCAACACCCCCGATGCTTCCTGTCGGTGCAGGCGCTTCCCATCCACTCAGATTTGCTTGACAACTCCTTCACTCTCTAGAGCATCGACGGCCTTCACATTTCCTCAGAGGTCCCCAGGAGGATTACTTGGACCTTGGGTGGTATCCTGTGTTGGCAAAAGAATAGTGCGAAGCTGATGGGTAGCCTGCAGACCCGGGCCATGCTGCTGTCGCCTTTGTGACCTTAGACAGCTGAAGAGAATGTGTCTGGACTGATATACCTCAACCCCACTCTGCTGCCCACAGCCTCAGCACCTTCTGCTTCCAGAGCATGCGCCTTACAGAGAGCTCTCCAGTGGGTGTGGCCTTTGTGAGCTCCATTAGAGTTCAGCACCAATGAATTTGTCCTGAGCCAGGGTGTGTACGGGAACTTCTTGACACCCTCTGAAGACAGTAGCAGTCAAGGGGGGTGGGGGGTGTTTGTTTTGTGTTTTGCATCTTTTAGGGACAGATGCTGGAGCCTTCCTGGTCTTCAGTCACTCGCTGCTTACTAGGACCGTCAGCCCCAACCGTGACAGAGCCGGCCGGTCTCCAGGCTTTGTCCTACCTTCTCTCAGACTTTGCATCTTACATTCTGTCCTAGCTTCAATTAAACCTGTCCACAGTTCTCAGGGCAGCAGAAGTTCCTGGAGGGAGCCAGCCTAGATGTCAGGAAGAGGTGACAGCAGATAAACATGCTGTGGGCAGCTGCACCACTGAGAATTGTCTCCGTGGTGTTCCTGATACACAGGGGTAATTAGATGGCGTCAAAGCCTGCCGCTTACAGAAGAGTTTAGCAGAACAAAGAGAGCCATGCTACAGGTGACACTAACATCCCTGGGAACTGCAGAACTTTCTGCATGTTGCACCCTAGACAGAGCTGTCCTTACCCTGTCATAGAGCTGCATGCTCCTCTCCTTTGCAAGCAAGCCATGAAGCAGCCACCCCTGTGGAATATTGATGGCCTGGTGCCTACCACTGGCTTCTGCTCCTCTTCTTCCCTCAATAAACCCTATTTAATCTCATGGTGCAGAGCTGCTGTGTTGACACCCCCTCTGCAACAACAGGCTGCTGCCACAAAGCCGCATACTGTCTCTGCCCAGTGCTGGGGAACTAATGGGTTTGGTTGGCAACTCCAGGGCTATGGTGTTTGCTTGGCCTAGGCCAAGACTGGGAGGGGATCTGCTGACGTAGAGAAGGCTTGCAAAGTGGGCCATGTGCCTGGATCCTTCATGAGCTCACTTGAGTGAGTTGAGGTGAGCCCAGAGTGGAAGTGGTACACCAAACCAAGGCCAGGCTTGCTTCTCGAGACCCTGGATACCAACCATCTGGACAGGTAACTGCCCACTTGTCAGCCCATTACCCAGGCCTGACTACCAGTCACCCTGGGTCTACACCTGAGATCAGACAGTCTGGGGACGGGGAAAGTGCTCTCTGCAGCCATGAGGATCTGAGTCAGATTCCCAGCAACGCTGTGAAAAATTGGGCCCAGTGCGCATGTCTGTAATCTCGGGTGGATTACACTGGGTAGGTAGAGACGAGGGTTTCAAACAGACTCAACAAGTCTTTGCTTGGTTTGATTTGGTTTTTTGAGACAGGGTTTCTCTGTGTAGCCCTGTTTCTGAGTAGCTGTTCTGGAACTCTTTCTATAGACCAGGCTGGCCTCAAACTCAGAGATCCACCTGCCTCTGGCTCCTGAGTGCTGGGATTAAAGGTGTGCGCTGTCACCACCCAGCAACAGTGGGTATTTTGGTATACAACCCTGTTTCTCTGCTTCCAGTTCACCCGTGACAGCAGCAACACCCACACCCGCCTGTGCTTCCAGGCGCCACCTCAGCCACCCGTCGGTGCAGGCTCTGCAGTCCCGCCACGGAGTCCTCTCCATGCTGTGCAGCAGCTATGACTATCTGGTTGGAGGGCCGGATGCTAGAGATGCAGTTAAGGACCCACTTAGGATACACAGGCTTTAGTTCTCTCACTCGCTTCATCCTACAGCCTCTCTCTCCGGAAGGCCAAAAGAAGATGTACAGTACTTGGGGGAGGCCAATCTTGTGTTCTCATTCTGGAGGGTTCTAACAGCCCCAGTGCGACCTACCTGACCACAGCAGGGGCCCCTTCCAAAAAGGGTACTAGAAGCTAGGCAGGCTCTCCTGATAGCATTGGGCATTTGTACCCTGCCCAAAGTGGCCTCACTCCTCACTGCCCTCAGACCCGCCAGCCTGTCCTGTTTGGCACACATTATGACTTTAGAACAAATTGCCAGGAACAACTGCCAAAACCTCCTATTTATTATCTCATGCTTTTGGTGAACAAGGACTCAGAGGGCTGAACAGTGTCCTCTGCCTGGTCACACAGCTGCAATCAAGGTGGCGGTGTCACATTGGAGGCTCATCCTCTCCTGGGCAGCGGTGGGCAGAGCAGACCCTTGGACACTTCACACGCCAAATCCGGCCATCTGGGCTCACCATCGCAACGTTTGTTTTGTTTGAGACTCAAGGTCTCGCACTCTACGTGCCTGTAGTCCCAGTATTGAGACTCGAGGTCTCTCACTGTATACGCCTGTAGTCCCAGTACTCAGGGAGTCAAGGAGGATCTCAAAGCAGACTTGAGGCCAGTGGGGGCTACATAGCAAGTTCAGGCCAGCCTGAGCTACACAGCAGTCCCTGTTGAGAGCTAAGGCAGGGCCTTGCTTTGTTACCCAGGCTGGCCTTATGTCTCGGACTCAAGTGATCCTGCTGCCTCACCCTGCCAAGTTAGCTTAGACCACAGGCATGCCCCACTTTCCCTGGCCCCATCTCTTGCTTAACGCAGACAATTTAATTAATTAGAGACTCTAATGAATCTGCACCAATCCCTCCACCACATAGCACAGCCTCATCAGAGAAGAGTGTGGTGCACACAGGGTTACATCTGCATTCCAGAGGACTGATTCATGAGCCCGTGGACCTCCAAGGACAGGAATCTTGGGGACAGTTTCCAGTTCTACCTACTGCAATCTAACTAATCTCCCCTTAACTCGGGTGGCTCTGGGGATCTTAGGAGTCCAGGTTCCAGTGCTTCTAGTCTGGGAAAGCAGGCAAGGGGGTCGGCTGCAGCCGTGACCTGACCCAGAAAGCTCACCGGCTTAGTGCTCAGCAGCTAGGGATGCCAGACATGCTCCAGGAGGCCCTGACCTTTCTGGTGCCTAGGCTGAACCAAGGAAGCTCGGGGGCTGCAAAGGCTGAGAGCTCTGCCGGGACAGTGACAAAGCTCTTGGGAGTGGACGGAGGTCAGGTGCAGCTTCCTTGTGCTGGCTGTGTCATGACATCACACCCATGGGGACAGGCCACTGTTAAAGATGGAGTAACCAGAACCTCTGCTTCTTCAGGGTGGCTTTGGGAGAAGAAAGCTTTGCCGCCATAAGCCAGAGGCGAGACACTTGTACTAGTGCCTCCCTCCCTTGGGCCAGACTCCTCACCTCACCGACAGTCACACTGCGCTCCTCTCATGGGCTCAGTCCTCCATCCACATTAATGGTTTTCCAAATATTCGCAGGGTGCTTGGCAGATACTACAACCTGCTCTGAGCACGGAGGGAGGGATCCTCTTCATACCCGAAGCTGAAGAGCGGTCCTGGTGCCATTAGGGCCTTCGGGGGACACTGGGAAAGGCTCTGAAGAGAGGATTCCCGGCTGGCCCTCATTCAGGCTGTGGATGAAGACAAATTGCAAGCTCTTTCCAGTTGGAGGGCACCTCCAGCTCCCACAGCAAAGCCTCCATCTGGACTTCCAGGCCTGGGCACAGAGAGAGTCATGAGGAGGGAAGCGGGTTCTGAGGAGATGGCTGTGGGCAGAGGCATGGAGTCAGAAGGAAGGTACCTCGTTGAGACAATGATAGACCAAAGCCAGTAGAGCAAGGAGGGCCAGGACTCCAGCAGCAACTGGGACCCCTCGGGGCATTTGTAGCTCCCAGCTGATGCTATAGCTTTCCTGAGAAAAGAGGAGACAGAATCAGAGGTCTGGGGAAGCAGGAAGGGAGGCTGAACAGGATGCAGTTCTCACCTTTCTGCTCCAAATCAGCGGACTCTGAAACCAAGTCATGGGTGGTTCCTCACCAACCACTGTTGGGCCTCCGGGCTCTCAATCTTCTTTCCAGAGGTTCCTCCACACTCCCAATGTCCCCTCAAGTCAGTTACTGTAGCACCAAGCACCTCCAGGCTAGCCTGATTGCAAATGACCAAACAGGGCCGTTCTGTTTAGCCATCTCATCCTTCGAAAGTGAAACCTTTCCTTCCCAGGCCTCCTGTGAGGGAGGGGCCCTGAAGAACCAGCACAGCCCATAGCCCCAGCTCAGTAGCCGCCCTTCCTGAGGTCCCTCCAGAAGAATTTCATGGGCGGAGCAGATAAACTGACTCCACCTCTCAATATTGTCAACCTAGTCCACAAAGATAATTTCCAATAAATCACGAGCTGTCTCAAGAAACAGAGTTCTCCAGCGCCCCCTGGAGGCTGGTGGTGGGTGTAACCAGAGAGCCAACCTGCTGTAGGCCTGGGCACCCATTTCTCCAGCTGAGGCCATTTGGTGACATGCCAGTAGGGAAACAGGCCAAGGAAGCTCAAGTAATTTGTCAAATCTCACAGTAGGTGGACAAAGTCAAGTGGGTGTTCCACCTCTGAGTGTCTTCCACTCTTGCACGGGCTGTGACCATAGCACTTAGGACAAGCCAGCAGCAGCAGCTCAAGGAGGTGGATGTGGTCTAGAGTGTGGGTCCTCCGAATTGATCGCACAATCCTTCCAACACAGAGGCATAGGCTGTGCGCTGCTTTCCCACACTGGCCAGGTGGTGATACAGACTGAGGAACTAGGTCCAGATAACTGGCAGGGGGTCATGGTATGCTCTTGAGATACCGAACAGCAAACAGCACCCACACAATGTCTCATCTGTGACCTATGACCAAGTGAAGGCAGATGCAGGAGAGGTGCAAAGTCAAGAAAGGAAGGTGCGAAGCAGCCTCTGGGGTGGGGTGAGGTGGTGAGGGGAGGTTTGAATGCAGACGCACATAAAGAAAGACAGCTCGGAGTGCTGTCTTTACTGGCAGGATCACTGCTGAGAGACCAGGATGCTACACTGGATTTCTGGAGTTCCCTTTGCTCTGAGTCTCCAGTAGGGTCTACCCTCACTCTGATAGACCCCCCCCAAGAACAAATGAAATGGGCTCAAATGCACTCTGCACCCCAGATAACACCACCCAATGTCTCCACCATTTCACCTTTTCCACACTGGACCAGACAAACCTGAGTGCTCAAGCTTTCTCTTTCTTTTCCTCCTCCTCCTCCTCCTCTTCCTCCTCCTCCTCCTCCTCCTCCTCCTCCTCCTCCTCCTCCTCCTCCTCCTCCTCCTCCTCCTCCTCCTCCTTTTAGTATTCAGTGTTCTGCCTGCATGTATGCCTGAACGCCAGAAGAGGGCGCCAGATCTCATTACAGACGGTTGTGAGCCACCATGCTGTTTCTGGGAATTGAACTCAGGACCTCTGGAAGAACAGCCTGTGCTCTTAACCTCTGAGCCATCTCTCTAGCCCCCATGCCCAAATTTTCTGTTCTTTTTTTCTCTATTGTCCCCACATGACAGGTTTGTATATGCAAATTTATTTATGGAAGTAACAGGCCAAGATATACTCTATGTCCACAGGGTCAGGGTCTTAGACACTATGATCCTGGGCTAACTCCTGCCTTATGTTGGTTTTCCCAGCTGTCAAAAAGTGCTACTGGGGTGACCGCTGTGAGATAGCAGCTCTCATTGTGGCACGGGGAAGCAATGGGACTTCTAGTCAAGAGAGAAGAACTGGTGGCTGGCATGGTGACACACGCTTTTAATCCCAGCACTTGGGAGGCAGAGGCAGAGGCAGGGGAAATCTGCGAGCTCCAGCCCAACCTGCTTTATTATGACAAGCTCCGATCCAGTCAGGGCTACAGGTGAGACCTTGTCTAAAAGTACACTGAGAAAGATACCTGGTGTCCCTCTATAGCGACGTAGTCCTGTAGACTCAGAGAACTCCAAGGATGTGTGATAGGGACAATGGTGTCAATGCCTGGCACCTAGATCATACTTGGCTTGAAACAGGGCTCCAACACTGAACAGCTAGTGAGCCCACAGTTGCCAAGGGCCTCTGAGCCCCAGTCCGCAGATCTGCAGAATGGGGCGGTACAAATCCTCCCCTAGGGCCTTGGGAATGCGACAGGCTGCTGCCTGTACCGTGCAGAGTGTGGAATGCTGGGGAAGTGTGTATTGAGGGGTGCAGGGTGCAAGGCCTTTCTATTCAGAGGTTCCACAAGCCACCCCAGATTGGAATTTGTGGCAGGGACACTTCTCACTCACTCCCATCTCAGGGTCCTCAGCCTGGTAACCGGGCACTACCTCCCTCTCTTGCCCCTTTGCAGGGGACAGGACTGGGCTGATCTTCCCCAAACTATTTAGGGTTGTTTTAGGGCAACCCATGGTTCTGCCAGGGAGGAGTCGTTCCTCAGCTAACTGCTATCATTCATTCCTGTTCGTTCACTTCTTCCTCCATAGGACTGGCCCTCACAGAAAATGTGAGGGGTCCGGATTACAGAGCCCCCAGCTTTTTCTGGCCCTCAGGTGGAAAGGGAAGGAAACCCCAAGACCGACAGATCAACTTGAGACTTCCTTGATAGGCGTCTGGAGGGCTCTGGTGGGATCAGTGCAAGAGGGAGACTCCTAGCCCAGAGCTCAGCTTGGCCACGGAGTGAGCTGCCAATGGAGGCACCCCTCCCTCACCACCTACAACCTCAGCATGCCCCTCTCCTTGGAATACCCCATCCCTACCCCACTCCCTCCACCCCCTGACGACTTGTGCCCCCCCCAAGAACCTTCGCCTGAAGTGCCAACTGCACAACTGCAAGATTCCCACAGCTAATTATTGATCTCTGCCACGAACGCTTCGACCTCTAAGAATCCTCCCTAGGAATCTTGCTTCTCCATCTGCTTCAAGGAGGACGTGTGTTAGGCGGAGGGGGTGGGGAGGCGGGATTGTTAGAGCTGGGCCAGGTCAGCCTGGGCCCAAGGGACTAGACATACAGGGACTAGTAAAGGGTGGGCAGGCAGGCCTGATGGGCAAGGGGTTTGAACAGGGTAGGGCTGCATAGGGTACCCCCCATCTCCCTCCCTGGGTCCCCGCCCCCGCCCTCCCACGCACCTGCGCTGGCCTCCCCCCAAGCCCCGGGGCAGCACTGGAAGATCAGAGGACTCGGAGGAGTTGGGCTCAGGGGGATGGGACGGGGAATTTCCCCCCACGCCTGCCTGGGCCTGCTCCCCTCCCCCTCCCCTGCCAGGTGGGGGGCACCGCTGGGGGAATTCCACCGCAGGCGAGGCTCCGGAGAGCCTGGGCTGGGGTCCTAGGGAGTGGAAGAAATGGGAGCGGGAGAGGGGGCGGGCTGGAACCTGGGGCACAGCTGCCTTCCTCCCCAGACACCAGCTGCCCCTGCCTGTCGCGGGTAGCGTCCACGATTCCTGTCTGTCTCCCGCGATCAGGGGCAGGGAGTGGCCCTTCCTTATTCAAGCCAGCCGCGGCGGGACCTAGGGAGAGACGAGCGTGAGGACTCGGAGAAGATGTGCGTGTGAGCGTCTTACAAGGAATGAGTGGATTGAATGGGTCTACATGCGCGCGTGCACTTGAATTAGAGTGCCTGTGTCCACCTGGTTTGGTGCTGCCGCGGGAGGGAGGCTTGTAACTCTCTTTTAAGATCCTCTAGAGGTCTGCTAAGCTGGCTGTCCAGTCCCCCTCCATGCCCTCCCAATGGAACCCACACCAATCCTGGAAGAAAGGGAGAAAGGGATGGAGAGGCATGAGTTGGGACGCTGGGGGTCCCGGGGGAACAGGCGTGGGAGGCGTCTGGACCTGCTGTCTGCGCTCCAATCGCGGGCGGGGTTTCTAGTCTTCCCGGGGGAGGGGAAGAGAAGAGGGGAGGGACCTGTAGGGACAGACACAAGCGGGGCAGGAGACAGTGCTTTAGAGACCCGGGAGAGGGAGACTCAGGGTGCAAGACACAAATCGATGGGGTGGGTGTGGGGACCCAGGCCCAACCCAGAACTAGAAACCGGAGCCTGAGCTCTTCCTCTGGCCAGATACCTCCCCCAGAGACCCTTGAGGAGCGACAACCGGGCCGAGATCCCGGGAAGATATTCCCTGGTCCCCAACCTGCAGCGGCGACCAAAGTAAGACCAGGACAGACGATCAGAGGACAACGCCCCCCTCAGGTCACCTAGACCCTAGAGCAACCTCGGGGGCGTCCCAGGCCGTGCTTTGGCCCAGACAACATCTCTCTGGTTAGGGAAGATGGGGACACTGGTTCTTCAGTGCCTCCTTTTCCTTTTCCCGATGCTGCTGCTGCCGCGCGGAGCCTCAGCAGGGAGCCTTCATAGTCCAGGTGAGTTAGACCCAGCGGCCAGGCCAAAGTCACTGCTGGGCTTCTGGACTTCTGCGCCCAGGAAAACTGGGGAGGCGGGAGAGCAGGTGGATGGAGCAGCTGAGCAGTCCGAAGGCTCCCTTGTGGATGGGAACTGACTGGGACTAGGCAGGAGTTAGGGGTCGAGAAGTGAGGAGGCCCAGTGAGCGTCCAGACTTCTCCAAAATCTCACGGTTGCCGGGCAGGCCTGTCCGAATGCTTTCAGGTGAACGGCGCTGATTACCGGGGCCACCAGAACTACACGGGCCCGCGCGGAGCCGGACGCCCTTGTCTTTTCTGGGACCAGACGCAGCAGCACAGTTACAGCAGCGCCAGCGATCCTCAGGGCCGCTGGGGGCTGGGCGCGCACAACTTCTGTAGGTGAGCAGCGGGGCGGAGCTGTCAGCGAGGCTGGACCAGTGGTGGCTGGAGGCGGGGCAGAGGGGTGGTCTGCTCTGGCCTGGTACAGGACCCTCAGGAAGATTTAGGGGCCGGGCCCATCTCATACTAGGTTCATCAGGTTCGCAAAAGCTTGGAACTAAGGATGTGTCCGACATAGGTGAGAGTTTTCTGGAAAGCCTCCAAGGGCCAGGACAAAAGGTTTACACCAGGGGCCCTCGGACGTCTGATCTGGTTGAACTTGAACCCTGGGATGGTTGGAATGGTTCTTGAAGTACTTAAGCCGCATCTACAACCCATAACAGGAGAGCTCAAAGTCACAGCTTTCTTCTGGAGCGTCAGTCAGGGGCTGAAAGGGGGCCACCTACTGCCCAGCCACAAGGATGAGGGGTCACTACTTGTACTCCTTAGACATTTTATGTAAGGGAGTGGTGAGGACCCACTGTAAAGTCAGGAAGTTCTCCCGTGAGGTCAAGCCAAACACATGAAAACAACTCTCCAGGCTCTTAGGGAGACTTCCCTGTCCCCTCGGAGGTCAAAGTCTAGGAGCAGAAGGAGAAAACTGGAATGTGTCCTGACAGAGAGAGAGAGCATGGCCTCTCAAATGTGGTGGCTACAGGGCAGGGTAGTAAGTGCCTCACCACCTCCCTCTGACCACAGGAACCCAGACGGTGATGTGCAGCCGTGGTGCTACGTGCCAGAGACAGAGGAGGGCATCTACTGGCGCTATTGTGATATCCCCACCTGTCACAGTGAGTGAGCGCAGGAGCCTGGGGGGGGGGGTCACTTTCAGAGGTGGGATTCTGACTCTGCTTCCTCCACAGTGCCTGGGTACCTAGGCTGCTTCGTGGACTCTGGGGCACCCCCCGCTCTCAGTGGTCCCAGTGGCACCTCCACAAAGCTCACGGTCCAGGTGTGCCTTCGATTCTGCCGCATGAAGGGCTACCAGGTACTGTCCTTGGTCTCAGACCAGTGACCCTTTATCTTGACCTCAGGGCCCTACCCAGCTCCCAACACTGATGCCAGAACTTGACACTAACTTCTGAACCTCACCAATCCCTACTTCCCACACCCCACTACTCCACCCATATCCACCATCCCTGCCTTTGGGGTCACCCAGTCTGTGCTCTCAGCTGGCTGGCGTGGAGGCTGGTTATGCCTGCTTCTGTGGCTCTGAAAGCGACCTGGCCCGGGGACGGCCAGCCCCTGCCACCGACTGTGACCAGATCTGTTTCGGCCACCCAGGCCAGCTGTGTGGAGGCGACGGGCGACTGGGCATCTATGAAGGTGAGATGTGAACCAGAATGAGGAGCATCAGTGGGATCTGATGTGCAGTTCCCCAGTGGGAGTGTAATCAGGGAAGCCTGATCCTGGGGTGGGATAAGATCGCGAGACAAGGGTTGAAGGCAGGATCTGTAATGAGCATGAGGTGGAACCTGATTGTGAAGCCCGCACTTGATAAAGGGATTGGTCGGAAAGTGGGGCCTATTTATAGAAACTGGTCGGTGCTAGATGCCAGTACTGGGGCGGGAACGAGGCCTACTTGGAAAGGGGGATCTCTGTGCTGGAAAGAAAGAGCCCGGATGGCCTCAGGTTCTTGACCGTCTCCCCCGCCCACAGTGTCCGTGGGCTCATGCCAGGGAAACTGGACGGCGCCTCAGGGTGTCATCTATTCCCCGGACTTTCCGGATGAGTATGGGCCAGATCGGAACTGCAGCTGGGTACTGGGCCAAATGGGCGCTGCGCTAGAGCTCACCTTCCGCCTCTTCGAGTTGGCCGATTCGCGAGACCGGCTGGAGCTACGCGATGCCTCGTCCGGCAACCTGCTCCGCGCCTTCGATGGCGTCCACCCTCCGCCGCCTGGTCCTCTGCGTCTGCGCACTGCTGCACTACTACTCACCTTCCGCAGCGACGCACGAGGCCATGCTCAAGGATTCGCTCTCACCTACCGTGGTGAGCAGAGGCTAGCCCTCCTGCCCCCCTCCTCATCCCTGCCAACACAACCCTACTTCTGGCCACTTCGCCTCATACCTCTCTCCGCAGGGCTGCAGGACTCAGTGGACGACAGCGCATCTCTTAAGGTTTCGGCCGAGACTCCTGCAGGGGACCCAGATGGTGCCAACATGAGCTGCAGCCCTAAGCCCGGAGCTGCACAGGCTTCCGTAGGGGGTAAGGCTGGCTTGCAAGGTGGGAACTAGTCAGGGAGTGGCCCCTGACTAGTTGTCATCATCACACCCTTGTGCCCGCAGCCCGAGTCTTCTCCACCGTGACGGCCATCTCCGTGTTGCTGCTGTTGCTCCTGTCGCTGCTGCGTTTGCTGCGTCGACGGTGCGGGCGCTGGGGCAGAGCTTGAGGGCAGACCCCGCACTGGGTGCCTGATGCCTCGTGCTCGGGGTGTGGGGGCTCTAGTGGGGAGCCGGGACGGGGAAACAAAGCTAAGAAGGTCCTGGGTTCTTAAGGGGGCGTGGCCTTGGGAGAGTTACACGTGGGTTCGCAAGCAGAGCAGGATGTTGGAGGCAAGACCGAGTATGGGTCCAGCTGACGTCTGCTCCCTCTCTAGGAGCTGTCTGCTGGCTCCAGGAAAAGGGTCTCTGGCCTTGGGACCTTCCCGGGACCCCGGGAGAAGCTGGGCTGTGTGGTACCGCCGGCCCCGAGGGGTGGCCCTGCCCTGTCCCCCAGGAGACTCTCAGGCTGAGGGTCCTGCTGCGGCCTACCGGCCCCTCAGTGCCTCCAGCCAGAGCTCCTTGCGCTCCCTCGTCTCTGCTCTCTGACACCAGACGTCCGGGGTCCATCACAACTTCTGCCAACGAGATGGACACCTGAGATACTATGCAGCACCCTACCTCTTCCTTGTGCCCTTTAAAGGCCGCTCGGTCTCTGGTCATCTCGGGGAGACCTGAAAATCGGACAGGAAGCATCCAGTGCTATTTGAGAACTTGGTCTGACCCTTGGGGTCCAGATGGTTGAAGCGAGCCAAAGGGCAAAAGGAACCCGACACCCTAATCCTTGGACGTTGATGTGAAAGGTGGTGTCGGGCTTCAGGGTTCTTTGCGCCTCTTTTGGGGACGGTCCCGGACTGCTGCCCTCAATGAAAGGTTAGGGATCAACAAAAGTGATCTAAAGACTGATCAGAGAACCATAGATTTAAAATAAAGGGCCTATTTTGGTAGTCTTCAGCAAGTTCTTTGTGTGAGGGAGGAGTTATGTTAATAAGGGTGTCGGGTGAGATGCTGGGCGTTTCAACCGTGAGCTTTCTTGTGAGAGAGGAAGTGGAAGCCAGCTGTGGGTAGAAGTTCCTTTCTGGTACTCGCAAGAGTAGAGAGCCAACCTTTCTTCCCTGGCCTCCTGCCTTAGCCGGTTCCTTGTCTGTACCGGACCCAGCAGCGGAGGGTGTGCCTTGTGGGCGTTAATAGGGAGAGAGTTGGGTGGAACCCAAGCTCTAAGAAGCCTGGCCGGAAGGGCTGGGCCTCTCCAAGAGCTTCAGGTGCGTCACACATCTTAGAGGCTTGGGTACCTGGCCAATAAGGGCATATTTTAAAAGTGGGTACGCGCCAGCGTTGCGCTGGACTTCTCTGGAGGGGCCTTAGCCAGCAGCACCTTGGACAGAGTCTGACTATGGGCTTAGGCCATGCGTAGCCAGGCTCGAGGTGGATATCCAAAGGTGCGGCAACCTGGAGATCACTAAGAAAGCTGGGGTGTGAAATGTTGGTAGACGCCAGGTGCCAGGCCACTCCAGTAGAGAAGCCCAACCAACCCAGAACATCGCGTCCCAAGCCCAGCACCCCATGCAAAGAAGGCTGGAACCGCACATGTTAAAAAGAGAAGGCCAGGGCGGTCTCGGGGCGGAGCATCCCCGCCCGCAGCGCCCATTGGTCCTTACAACGTGAACGTCAGGAATCCAGCGCGCGAAACATGGGCAGGGTGGCGGGGGCGAGGAGCCGGGGTGGAGCCTGGCGTCCCCTCCAGCGTCCGGCCGCGCCCGTCCTCAGGGCTGCGGCTAGAAGCCGGGCTGCCGTTGCGGCCAGCGGGATCGCTCCCTGCGGTGCTCTGCCACGGTGGAACTGGACGCACTGAGCTTCAGTAGCCGGGTCGCCAGCTTCCTTTCCCTTGCGGGGGCGTCGAGCTCGCGCGTGCGCCACGAGAGAGGGAAGAGGGCCGGGACCCCCTGCTTACCCTACGCTGGGCGACCGGACAGCCCGGAGGTGAATTGGGATGAGCTTCCCAGCTCTGTGACTCCACTGAGGGAGACGCCTGGAATCAGAGGGTCGCTGGCCCGCCGCAGTGCGTGAGGCCATGGCGTTCCTGTCCGGGCCGCGCCTGCTGGACTGGGCTAGCTCGCCACCGCACCTGCAGTTCAATAAGTTCGTACTGACTGGCTACCGGCCGGCCAGCAGCGGCTCGGGCTGCCTGCGCAGCCTCTTCTACCTACACAATGAGCTGGGCAACATCTACACACACGGTAGGTGAGCGGCTACCTCATGCTTTATGCTTCCTGCACTCGCGGCCGCCTTGTATGTGAGCGCAGCAGCCCCCCGAGTCCAAGTCGTAGGCTGCCCCTGCCCTGGTTGGGCCGGGCGCCGCGGTGACAAAGCTGCCATTGTCCCAAGCTTCGTTGCCAGCTTCTGCTTTTCCAACAGTGCCCCAGGGCAGGAGAGGGGAGCAGAGTGGGAGCCAACTTAATCCCGCTGAGCTCTAGGGGTAAGGATCCTAGTATCTCCTTGGTAATCCTGTGCCCTGGGCACCCTCCCCCTCTAGCGCTCGTCCTGGAGATGGGCGTTCACTGGCTAGGAGGAGTTAGAAAGAAGAAGACCGCCCCTGCCCGGCCCAAGCCCCTCCTCGTGGGGGCCTAAAGTCCCTGCCACCCTAGCAGTACCGTGGGGCTCCGCACGGTGGCCCTTCCCCCCCTCCCCTTTGCGGCCCCTAGAGCTCTGCTGACACAGCCCTGGCCTGTCCTTGAGCCGCCCCAGCTGGGAGAGAGGACTAGAGCCAGTTAGGTTTAGCTTTGTGCTTTTCCCTAAAGGAGAGGGAGCACGTTATTGTTTTTGTCGCACCCCCACCAAGAGTGAGGCTGATGCCTGCTTTTGTCCTCTGTTAGGGCAATGCCAACTGCCTGTGGGGAAGGGTGGGAATCTCCAAGAAAGGCCAGCACCGGGAAGGAACAGAGCTCCTAAAAACACCCCCAATAGAGATAGGATAATCTTATTTCGGGCCCCTTCCTTTCGTTCTGGCCTTTCCTGACCTTCCTTCTTTATGTAAAACAAAAAGACCCAAAGCCACCATCTGCCTGGGCATTTGACAATGTTAAGTAACCCTGAGTCTGGTTTGTCCCTCCTGTCCTAATCAGAACTCAGGCTGAGGTCATGCTCCTCCAGCTTCTGCAGATACTCTAGGACAGATTGGCAGACCTGGTCTGGCCTCCTGTGTGGCTTCAGCGTCAGTCAGGACAGCTCAGGAGTTAGTCTATCCTCTATCCTCTTCCTGGTTGCCATGCTCAGCTGGGACAAGGCCACTCAGAACTGGTTTCTACACCTCAAAGTAGGGTTCATTGTCTCTACTTAGAGACCTGCAGTGAGCCCTGACAGTAACACTTCTGAAAATTTGGAGCCCACAGACCTACAGTGTTGAACTCTGTCTGCTTTCTCTGTCTTCCTTGTGTTTTTGATAGGTCACTTTAAATTTTTTATATTTATATGTTAACTTAGTATATGTGTGGGTAGGTGGGTGTACATCTGCCCAGGCATGTGGAGCTTAGAAGATAACTGTGAGGACTGGTTCTCTTTTACCATGTGGAATCCAGGATCACACTAAGATTGTCAGGCTTGGCAGCCTTTTCTATGAGCTATCTTCCTGGCCCCAGCTGATACCTTTTAGATGTGCTTTTCCTTTATGCTGATGTGTCTGGTGGGTAACTCTTCTTTCCTTGTAGGGCTAGCCCTGCTGGGCTTCCTGGTGCTTGTGCCAATGACCATGCCCTGGGGTCAGTTGGGCAAGGATGGCTGGCTGGGAGGTACACATTGTGTGGCCTGTCTGGTCCCCCCTGCAGCCTCTGTGCTGTATCACCTCTTCATGTGCCACCAAGGAGGCAGTCCTGTGTACACCCGGCTCCTTGCCCTGGATATGTGTGGAGTCTGCCTTGTCAACACTCTTGGTGAGCCAGGGCCCCAGGAAGGTGGAGGCAAGGGCTACTGGTGGGAACCCTGGGTAGGGAAGATCAGCTAGCTTGGACTGATATCCTTTTTCTGCTCTCTCTGCAGGGGCCCTGCCCATCATCCACTGCACTCTGGCTTGCAGACCCTGGCTTCGTCCAGCCGCCCTGATGGCTTACACTGCACTGTCAGGCGTGGCTGGCTGGAGAGCCCTCACTGCCCCCTCCACCAGTGCTCGGCTTCGAGCCTTTGGTTGGCAAGCCGGGGCCCGCCTACTGGTGTTTGGGGCCCGTGGTGTAGGACTGGGCTCAGGGGCTCCAGGCTCCCTGCCCTGCTACCTGCGCATGGATGCATTGGCATTGCTTGGAGGGCTGGTGAATGTGGCACGTCTGCCAGAGCGTTGGGGGCCCGGTCGCTTTGACTACTGGGGGAACTCCCACCAGATCATGCACCTGCTCAGCGTGGGTTCCATTCTCCAGCTCCATGCTGGTGTTGTACCTGACCTGCTCTGGGCTGCCCACCATGCCTGTCCCCCAGACTGAGCTGTCTCCTAGCTGCCAAACCAGCTTGCCCACAGCTTCCTGAGACAAATAATCCCATCTTCCCTCCTTTGCTGATCTGCAAGGGGCTGGTTCCCTGGAAGAAGCAGCACATGGGACTTCCGATCCAGGAGACCACTCTTCATTC
Organism: Microtus pennsylvanicus; assembly: GCF_037038515.1. Classification (NCBI taxonomy): domain Eukaryota; kingdom Metazoa; phylum Chordata; class Mammalia; order Rodentia; family Cricetidae; genus Microtus; species Microtus pennsylvanicus. The sequence continues at coordinate 91,934,635 of NC_134589.1, forward strand.
CTCCCAGTGGATTAATCTTTCCCTGCTAACTTCCCTCCAGGCACTGTTTTACTGTCAGCTAGAAGGAAATCGTTCTTTGAGCTTCAGTTTGACCCGTGAGAGTCTCTAAATTCATGTCTGACAGTGAGTCTGGCCACTTTTCCAAGCCTCCAGCCCGGAACCACTGCTCATATCTTGCCACTCCCACAAGATACTTCCTGGATTCTTGAACTAGCCTCTCTGCTCCTGCTTCCTGACCTCCATCTTTCTGCCCTGCATGCCAAACCTCTCAGCAGCCAGAATTGTACCTTTCCTGTCATTCCTGAAGTCAGGATGCAGGGCAGTGGGACCAGGCCCTTCTCTCAGGACCAAGTGGGCATTGGTCCTGCTTGTATTGTCTGGCCAAGAGACATGAGAGGAGCGGCTGCTTTCCCTAGGCAACAGGCACGGATGTGGAATGGTGGCTTTGGATACAGGCCTCACTGGCCCAAGGACTCACCTTCAGTGCCATGGTCTGACTGATTGATCTGCCCACCAGAGACATGTTTGCTCAGGAAATCGCTATACAGTGCGTGACTCTAGTCTGCTGGCCAAAGGCCACTCTAGCAGATGGTCGCCTCATAGCCAGGTCATCCCAGAGGCCTAAGACCCTAGGCAACATCAATAAAGGGACAAGAAGGGCTATGTAGCCACATGAGCAACCTTGGGCGTTCCCAAGATTCATTACTTTTTATTAGATACAGAAGTTTCTGGAGGAGAGGTAGGAAAGGGGGTCAGAGATTTAAAAGCACCAAGGCTGGGCCTGTGGCTCAGGCTGGGTCTAGTGAGTCCTCAAACAGGCTGAGGAGGTTCCGTGGCTCAAAGGTAGGACAGGGACCTCTAGGAAGCTCTGAGTCCATGTCAGTTAGGTCTAGGGCATCCCTTTGGGGAGGAAAGAAAAAGAAATAGGATGTTAGGTCCCAAAGTCCACTGTCCCCAGCCCTAGGCCCCGGGCTTGCTCACCTCCTCACCTTGGTTTGTACCTGCCTCGAGGGGTAGAGGTTCTCCTCGTGATCCGGGACAGGATGGTCTCTGGGGAGAGTGAGGGACTACAAGAAAGGACAGGTCAGCAGGGTGTTAGGGTTGAGGAAGGTAGGACCAAGCCAGTTCTGATCCTATTTGGTTCCAGGCCCCTGCTTGATGAAGCTAGAAGGCCGTAACTGAAACAATAAACACACACTGGCAGCTGTCAAGTCTTCCTATCTGACCATGTTCAGGGGTCATTTCTGTTCCTTTTCAGGTTCAACTGAGTTGGATGTCAAGTTTTGGTAAATGAAGCTTTTCTACCATTTTGCTATGTTACAAAGAACCTTCCAAGTAAGGGAAATGGCACTATAAAGAGGGATCCTGAGAGTGTATGCTGCTTCTTTGTAGCAGTTTCTAATTACACCCTTTCCCTTGGCTAGCAGACACCTGGGACAAAGAGATCCCCTCAGGACAGGACTTACCAGGTTCTGGGAAGTATCCACCCAGGGGAGGACAGCACTTTGTTCCTGAACAGGGGGAGCCTCTACAGAGGTCAGGACTACAATTCTGTGCTAATAACTGGTATAAAGCTGTGCTGAATGTCACAGTTGCCCACATCCACACAGCCAGTCTTTGTCCTTTGGGTGTGACAGAGGCCCATCCATTCTCCTTTCCAGGGGGCCTGGGACGCCTTCCATGTAGCATTGACCACAGTGATGTACATACACACACCCTCTACCCCAATGCCCTAGACTCTCACCCACCCTATGCTGTCATCATCCCAGCTGGAGATGCTGCTGTCCAGGAGTGGGCTGCAAGGTGGAGAGCCAGGCGGTGTGGCCGGTGGGCCTGGAGGCTGCAGCCAGCTGGCAGGATGAGCCAGACCATGCCAGAACCAGCAGAGCAGAGTGATCAGTGCCTAAGGGGAAAGGGAGCCTCAGAAATCAAGCCCTGTGACAAAAATCACAGCACTTGGAGGCTTAGGTAGGAAGATAATGAGTTCAAGGACATCCTGGTCTATACAGTAAGTTAAAAGGGAGACTAGGTAGATCCCCTGAGCAAGGAACAGTTGGAGTATACCAGTAAGCACCATAGAGGCTTACCTGTAACAGGGCCCAACCTCGACTTAGGGCTTCTGCAGCCATATACCACAGAACATTCCAGGGACGTGGCTGCCTCAGCATGGGCAGAGCCAGCAGGGCCTCAGCTGTGGCTCGCAGCTGGGGGTTAGGCTCCAACATCATGGTGAGGACAGAACGAAGCTCAGAAGACAGACCTGTTCATGAGGCAGAACCATGCATGTCAGGTAGCTCAATGGTGTCCCTACTACTAGCCACCCCTTGCCAGAGAAGCTGATAGTAGTTGGCGCATTTCCTGAGCCCCCACTCACCAGCAGTGAACTCAGGGGGCAAGTATCCCTGGCGCAGCTGCTGCCAGCCCTCCCCACTATGGGGTAGTTCCATGTTGCAGGCCACTTCCAAGATGGTGAGACCCAGGCTAGTCAGGTCAGGGCATGTAGAAAAAGAGAGGCAAAGTCAGCTTTGTGACAGAGATCCCAGTCCTATGCAGCATCTTGGTAAGAAAAGGCTGCTCTTTTCTCCCATAAACCATGAACTTAGTGTAAAAGGGGTGAGGAGCTTTGAGGAGGCCTCTAGAGGGCCAGTGAGCATCAGTCAAGATGGAGACCTTGCTGTGAAGCAGAGACCACACACTTAAGCAGTTAGCATGTTGCAGTGGAGGTCCATCAGAACGCCACTGGCATGTAAATTAGTTTCTATGAATATTAGGGTTACACTATCATTCTGTAGAAATAACCAGACTACAACTGAGGCAGAGTAGTAGTAGCCAGTGTGGACTCAGAACCCTGGGCCTGGGTGTAGTCTCAGATGTGGCCCTCAATCTCGCTGTACCCTACTCTTCCAGTGCTGGGGCCAAGCAGATGGCCAGCCTACAGTGTAAAGGCCTCTAGAGGGTATGTTGCTTACTCTAGTGACTCTCAGCTAATGGGCAGGGGCAACACCTCCTAGGCCTGAATGCCTTCCTACCCTAGTAGTAGGAAAGAGCTCCTCTGTTGGGCAGTCCCCCTTTCTGTTGATCAGTCCTCAATAAGGACCTCATACAGTCTTTCATGACCTCGCCACATCCCAGCCTTACCTGAACACATCTGCGGCTGTCCCGTAGGAGCCCTGCAGCAGTTCTGGGGCCATGTAGCGTGGGTCTCCCTCCTGGGCCTCACCAGCGCCAGTTGAACCCAAATCCACCAGTAGTCCAAAGTCACCCAGCTTGCAGCGGCCCCGGGGCCCCAAGAAGATGTTGGCAGGCTTGACATCAAGGTGAACTAGGCCTTGACTATGGAGATGATCCAGAGCCAGAAGAGTGTCCCGCAAGTAGCCCCAAACCTGGGCTTCTGGCAGGCTGGCCCCCCAGGCTTCACAGTGTTGCTGCAGGCTGGGCCCACAGAGCTCCGTTTGTAGGTATAAGATGCCGCCCTCCTCCCAGGCCTGTTCAAGTCTCACACAGTGTGGGTGCTGCCCCACCTTCTCATGGCCGCCTACCTCAGCCAGCTTGCGAGTTCGGTCTTTGGGGCCTCGGAATGGAGACAAGGAGCGTTTAACAGCATAGAGTCGGCCATCTTCTTTGGAGCGCACCTGGAAGGGAGGTGTTGCCCAGAGGTAGGATTGGGGAAGTCAGAGGATGCTGTTAAGACTTCACTATGCAGGGGAATACACATCAGCCTTGGACCTCTGCATGCAATGATAAGGAACTAGACATATGTTCATTGCAGTAGAGTGGACTGGAGACACAACAACAAAGGAGATGGGGCAGACTATGCCCTCTGGCCAGGGTCCAGTGCTAAGAGAAAAATTTAGTCCCAAAACAACAGGACAGTATGCTCTGTTGTGCCCAAGTTTTCCTCTGGAGAGGATAGGTGATCCAAGGGCCTGTGCTACTTTTATTTTAAATTAAAATTGCCTTCAAATAGTGTTTGTGTAAAGGAAAGCTACTGTTTTAGAAGACAAATAATTGGAAAATTAATACCATATTAAAGAAAACAAAATTATAATGGGAAAGGGTACAGTATTTGAGCCTGCTAGCCTAGGAAAAAGGTTGGCATTGGTTCAGTCAGTTCCGGGTCAGACAGAACCAGTCATGATCTCAGCACACCATCTCCAAGCAGAGAGGTGGCGACAGGGAACTGCTGCAGGTTGTGCCAGGATCTGGACAAGGGGCCAGTGCATGTTAGGCCTGGGAGTGGGGAATGGGAGGTGGCTGTAAGCCCTAGAGAGGCAAGCTATCAAAGAATAAAGGGCAGCAGGCTATCTATCCCACCAATGCAGAGGCTTCCCAGAGAAGCCTGGGAAACCACCCTTCATTTACCTTGAAGACCTCTCCATAGGAGCCACGACCTAGGCGGCTAAGCCTCTGGAAGTTCTGCTGAAAGAAGGACTCTGGCCGGCGTGGGTCATACCCAGGACTCTGAAGGGTCTCTGAGGTCTCACTCAGGAATGACACCCTCCGGGGCTGGGGCTGGTGCCAGCCTGGGGTCCGAGGAGGGAAGAGACGGCTGATAGGGATGCTGCCCTTGGCAGGGGGCCGAGGTGGAAGGCTCCGGCTGAGGCCCCCAGGTCTTTTGAGGGAGAAACCAGGTTCTGCATGTCGGAAGTAGGCTGGAACTGGGATGGGGGTACCACTTAGGGGCGGTGGGGTGCCCTCAGAGGGCATGGACATGGTCAATACTAGAGGATCAGAGCACAGAGCAATGTGTCCACACTCAAACAGCGCTTGATTCTGTGGCCCACAAGAGAGCCACTTCTTTGCCACACACACGTTCTACTTTCCACATGAAGGTCGTGTGGACCACAAGCACCTGCAGAGAAGAAGAAAAGCCATCATACACTTGCACACTGTGCCGTCTCTAGCTTGGAGGTGACATAAATAAAAGTCAGAACCATGAGCCTCTATCTCCAAGGGCCTCATACCCAGCAGGGCACAGTATAAGCCAGCAGCTCAGGAGATGCCCATTCAGCCTTCTTTCTGCAGCCTCTCCCAAGGCCCTGAGACAGAAAAATCATGCCGTCTCTCACCACCAACTCCACAGTAAAAACAGCTTCTGAGTTCCAAAACTTGACCCTCTTCTAGAATACGCATATAAAATGAGGAGACCTGTGGCCTTTCCCCCGGAAACAGGTACAATAGATGAAAACTATACAACCATCTTAATCTTTGGATATGTTACTAAAGATAGAAAATGAAAGAGTTGAAGAAAATCTAGCAAATCTTGGTGAGAACATGAAGAAAGAGCAGAACCTGCAAGTCTCCAGCACTGTAGGCACATGTCCAATGAGGCTCTTGCTGCTGCAGCTCCCTGTCAAAGTTAGTGTCTGCCTAGAAGAGCAGGAGTCAGCATTCCTCATCTCCCACCCACTCCACAGTGCACAGGCTGGATCTCTGTTGAGTGACAGACTAACCAGGGGCTTTCTTCTCTCCTGTCCTACTGACAGGTGACATGGAGGTTCTACTTGCAGGCTTAGCAGGCTGAGAAGCCCATGGTCCAAGCTCCAGCACATTCATAGGAAGAGGCATGCAGAAAATGCCAGAGACCTCCGTCCTGTCCCAGCACCCTGCTTTTTAGGCAGCAGGGCCAGCCAGGAGGAAGTGAGCCATTGTCCACAGCACAGCTTAGAGAAATTACCCAGGGTTGAGGTAGGCTGTAAAATAGAGTCCTAAGGCTGTCCCTAGGAAAACTTGACTTTGAAACAGGGTGAAGTTCATACCTGGCAATGCTGTCAAAAAAGTAAGGAGTAGGGGAGTGTATGGAGCTAGACACTGAGCGTCACCTAGAATCCCTGCACTTGGGAGGCAGAGGCAAGAGAATAAGGAGTTCAAGGCTATCCTTGGCTACATATAGAATTCAAGGCCAACATGAGTTACATAAGACCCTTGCTCCTGCTCCAAAAAAAAAAAAAAAAAAAAAAAAAAAAAACGGGACCTAAAAGATGACTCAGCAGGTAAAAGTGCTTGCCTTGCAAGTCTGACAACCTCAGTTCAAGCCCCAGAACCTACATAAAGGTGAAAGAAGAGAACAATTCTACAAAGTTGTCCTCTGACCACCACATATGTGCCATGGCACACTCCCCTCAACTGTGATTTTTTTTTTTGAGACAGGGTTTCTCTGTAGCTTTTGGTTCCTGTCCTGGAACTAGCTCTTGTAGACCAGGCTGGCCTCGAACTCAGAGATCCGCCTGCCTCTGCCTCCCGAGTGCTGGGATTAAAGGCGTGCGCCACCACCGCCTGGCTCAACTGTGATTTTTTTAGTGAATGAAAACTTTATGTCTTAGTTGCTGGGTTGGGCATGGTGGTATATCCCTGTAATTTTAGCCAAGGAGGACTGATGCTGCCTGTAACTCCACTTCCAGGGAGTTCTACTTCTTTTGGCATTGCCCACATGTAGAACAGATATAGATTTAGACAAAACAATACATATAAAATAAATACACCCATACGCATAAAATAAATCTCAAAAAATTATTTAAAAAAAACTAGGAAGCCGGGAGGTGGTGGCGCACGCCTTTAATCCCAGCACTCGGGAGGCAGAGGCAGGCAGATCTCTGTGAGTTCGAGACCAGCCTGGTCTACAAGAGCTAGTTCCAGGACAGGCACCAAAGCCACAGAGAAACCCTGTCTCGAAAAACCAAAAAAAAAAAAAGAAATACTGGGCATGATGATGGTATACGCCTTTAAACCCAGAACTCAGGAGGCAGAAGATTTCTGTGAGTTCAAGACCACTAGTCTCTAGTCTAGACAGAGAGATAGATCCAGGACAGTCAGGGACATATATCTTGTCTCAAAAAAAGGAAGAAAAAAAAGTGGGGAGAGAAAAGGAATAAGAAATGTAACACTTCACGATGGTAGAGCACCTCCCTGGCATGTGATAGGCCCTGCTTTGATCCCTTCTACCAAAACCAAAACAATACATATTCTGGGAGCATAAATGTCCTTGTTCTCATAAACAGCACTAGGGAAACCAGGAATGTTAAACACATGGGGTTGTCCTACCAAAGAAAAGAGATGTAGAATTTTAGCTCAGAAGGTTGGTACAGGAGGTAGCTAATAGCCTAGGTGACCCCTGTGCTATCTATACAGCCAGATCATACCTGGCTACCCCAAGCTCCCACAACCAGAACCAGAGGTGGCTAATAGCCCAGATGATGACCTTTATGTATCTGTATGATGGGATGGAGACCAGATCTGATAACACAAGTAGCCTATCTCTAGAACTGAGAAGACTTTTGATCTAATTATGCTTCCTTGTACACAGGGGATTGTTACAGCAGGAAACCTTTTGTTTCTCAAACTGTACTGTACTTAACTACGCCTACAATAAACTGCCCAGTGTCAGACTCCAGAAGTTTGAACCAATACCGGCTACTGAGTCACGTCTAACTGGATTTCCTTCTTGCTCCTCACAGATCAACCCTTTGCATGTCCTGGTGGTTGCAGAGGCCTGCTAACACAGCATATACAAATAACTAAAGGCCGGGCTGGAGAGATGGTTCAGAGATTAAGAGCATTGCCTGCTCTTCCAAAGGTCCTGAGTTCAATTCCCAGCAACCACATGGTGGCTCACAACCATCTGTAATGAGATCTGGCGCCCTCTTCTGGCCTGCAGGCAGATACACAGACAGAATATTGTATACATAATAAATAAATATTTTAAAAAAAACAAAAAACAAATAACTAAAGGCCTAAATAAAAGGGAAAACATGTTCATGGTAACAGTCTTAAAGCTGTGGGCTGGGGTATAGTTCACGGTACAGTGTTTGCCTAAAGCAATATACCTCCAGAGGCCTTCACCTCAGCCTTGGTCTGCAGATTAGGAACAATCCCTGTTAGAAACCCAGCTAGCTTCCCTGTAGAAAACTACGAGCATGTCGGCAGTTGGCACACACCTTTAATCCCAGCCCTCTGGGAGGCAGAGGCAGAGGCAGAGGCAGGAGGATCTCAAGTCTGGAAGACAGACTGATTCTATAATTCATGTGGATGTTCAGACCTCCTCCCCAAAGTCGAACTATCATAAAAGACTAAATTTGAGGCAGGCGATGGTGGGCCAGAGGCAAGCCTGGTTCTACAGAATGAGTTCCAGAACAGGCTCCAAAGCAACACAGAGAAAACCTGTCTTGAAAAGCTAAAAGAAGAACAAAAAAAAAAAAAAAAAGACTAAATTTGGAAGACTTACATTTCCAGATTTTCAAAATTTCTTCATATCCATAGTAATTAAAAGTTTGTTCACAAAAAGATGAAGGGGATAGAACTAAGGTTTCTGAATTTATGGTTTAATCATTTTTTCTTTGAAGCTGGTGGTGCACACCTTTAACCCATGAAGCTGAGACAGGAGGATCTCTGTGCGTTTGAAGCCAGCCTGGTCTACATAGCAAATTCCAGGACAGCCAGGACTACATAGAATGATCCTGTCTTGATTTTTTTTTTACTTTGTCTTGTTTTGTGTTTTGTTTTTTTATTTTCCCCAAGACAGGAAATCATGATTTAGTCCAAGCTAGCTTTAAGCAGCCTCCTACCTTAGTCTCCAGAGAGCTGGATTCATTTATATTCAAAAAGAGCACTAAGCCAGGAGGTGGTGGTGGTGGTGGTGCACGTCTTTAATCCCAGCACCCAGGAGGCACAGGCAGGCAGATCTCTGTGGGTTTGAGACCAGCCTGGTCTACAGAGTGAGTTCCAGGACAGCCAGGGCTAGACAGAGAAACCTTGTCTCAAAAAAACAAAAAAGAAAAAAAGAGCGCCAAACAATTCAAAAGGAAAGAAGTCTTTTCAACAAACAATAGACAACTGGGTACATGAAAAAGTAATTTTGGAAAAAAATTTTGACTTCATCTAATCTTCTTAATTAGTGTGTGTATTTATAATTTCATTTTGTTTTGAGAAAAGTCTATTTAGTCCAGACTGACCTTGAACTTGTAGCAATCCTCCTGCCTCAGCCTTCCATGAGCCACCACAGCTGACATTCACTGACAGAAATATTAGTGTTGATCTTGGAATGGACGTCAGTCTCACTAGTGGTCTCACACATATGCTTTCTTATGATGCTTTTAAAAAGTGATTATTCATTTATGGTACTAGGGACTAAACCAAAGGCCAGAGCTACTCCTCACATCTGTGCTTTCTAAATATGAGATTTATGGCTGTTTGCTTTTTTAAGACAGGGTCTCTAGTTTAAGTTGTCTTCAAACTTGCTGTGCAGCCAAGGATAACCGAGTTTTCCTACCACCATCTCCAGAGTGCTAGGATCACAGACATGTACAACTATACCCAATTTAGACAGCGCTGGGTATCAAACTCAGGCATCATTTATGTTAGGTAAATGCTATACCAACAGAGTTATTAATATAACCTCAGGCCCTAGATCTGGGATATTTTGCATTATGAAGAGCACCTGGCATGAGGAGTTTGTGGACTCACAATTCTGCACTACAAAAAGCTGAAGGATTTAAGACTGGTGTCTAGCATAAATGCTAGCTGTTATCATAACTGGTGATTTAGATAGTAGTTGAAATGACTCACGCACAGTGGTACCATGGGGGTCAGCAACTCTGTGTCTGTTGGGGCAGAGGGGGGCATCAGGTTGCTACAATGTTGTAACTGAAACAAAAGCAAATTAAAAGCAAAAGAAAGAGTCCATTCTAGGGGAAATCACATGTATCAAAGTTTGCCACAGCCAGCTGAGGGTGGTGGCTAGATCAAATCACTTGGAGAATGGTTAGCCTAGTAAAGTTAGGGACTTAAATTAAGAGACTTGGCTGGAAGGCTCTCTTGTTATGGCTCTATTTACTTCAAGAATCCCATCCCAGAGATGCCAGTGGTTATGATAGAGTACCAGCCTAGCACAGTCAGGGCCCTATATTTGGTTTCCACCCCTCAAAAAAGGGGTCTTCTTGGAGGAACCATACTGCCAGGCTCCTCCATCACGCAGGTTAAATATAGTCTTGAAGGGGGGGGGGCAATGCCTCAGAAGCTAAGAGTTCTGCCCTTCCAGAGGACCCAGGTTTGATTCCTAGTGGCTCACAAGCATCTGTAACTCCAGTTCCAGGGGATCTGACAGGCTTTTCTGGCTTATGTGGGCACCAGGCATGAACATGGTGCAAAGACACACAGACACACATGCAGGCAAAATACCCATAACATATAAAAAAATAACAAAAATACTTTTGAAGAAGAAGAGGAGGAGGAGGAGGAGGAGGAGGAGGAGGAGGAGGAGGAGGAGGAGGAGGAGGAGGAGGAGGGGAGGAGGAGAAGAAGAAAGAAGAAGAAGAAGAAGAAGAAGAAGAAGAAGAAGAAGAGGAGGAGGAGGAGGAGGAGGAGGAGGAGGAGGAGGAGGAGGAGGAGGAGGAGGAGGAGGAGGAGGGGAGGAGGAGGGGAGGAGGAGAAGAAGAAGAAGAAGAAGAAGAAGAAGAAGAAGAAGAAGAAGAAGAAGAAGAAGAAGAAGAAGAAGAAGAAGAAGAAGAAGAAAAGGAGAAATACAGTCTCAGGGAACCCCATCACCTTTTTGTATCTTCAGCAAGGCAGAGCGGCCCCTCTCAATGTCATTTATGTTTTAACACCTCTGGCCTGGTCAAACAGCCTTCATGGGGTGAGAAGGGCTGGTAGCGGAGTCCTGGCTGAGTCCGGAGTGGCCCTGAGCCCAGCCAGGGCGACCTCCACGTGTCCTCACCCTCTCTGGGCTGGACACACCAGTGACCACCGTCTAGCGCTAGACTGTGAGTTCCTTCCGGGCAGGGCTGCTGCAGTATTCGCTCCGTGGGCGAGGGGAGATCTTGGCCAAGGACTGTGTGGACCGGCTGTCACCCGGAAGGGGCTCTTCCCAGAGGGTAAAGAGAGGCAGTGCTGGGAAAGGGGCTCCCAGTGGGGAGGGTCGGGCAGTCACCCAGCGCCATCAGCGGGAGTAGGCGGGGCGTGGGCGACAGCGCTGACTCGAAGTCGCCCGAGGGCCAGGCGGCCCGTGACGGGCAGGGAAGGGTGGGGCTGCTGCAGAGGGGCGACCGGCCACCGGGGGAGGAGGCCGGGGGCCGTCTCGGGGCGCAGCGCGGCGGGAGCGCGGGGCGGAGCGCCGGGCGGAAGAGCGGCGCGGCCCGGAGCCCTCACCCGGGTGTGGGCTCACCTGGGGAGGCTGGGCGGGGCGGGGCGCGGTGCAGCAGCGAGGTCCCAGGTTCCGGGTCGGCGGGAGGCCGCTGAGGTCCTCACAGAGGCCAGGCAGGCCGGGGTCGGGCAGCGGCGCCTCTGGACACCGGGACGAAGCACTCTCTCAAAAGGGGAACGGCCCGTGAACGCGCGCGGAGCCAGCTCGCGCCAAAAATTCCAAACCGGCCTCGAGGCCCCGCCCAGGTCCGCCTGTGGCCCCGCCTCCGCCCGGCGCAGCCCGGTAGACCCCGGCATTGGCTCCGCCTAGGGTCCTGCGTGCGCGTTGAGGCTTCCCAGCCCCCGGAGCTTGGCCGAGCGCTCTCACCGCGCAGGCGCAGCTCTTCCGGGCCTTTGCTAAAGAGAAGTAAATTTTTAGTCCTGGACGCCAGGTGGGAGCGATCCTTTCCTCCCTCAGGATTCCCAGAACTTTTGTCGGCGTCCAGACTTTGGTTCCCACGCTTCTCTGATCTGCCTTAATTCTCGCGAACATAAAAGGAGCAGGCAGGGCCCTCAGAAAGTCAATTGCCCCGCTACACATAATTTTGTATACATTTGAAAGCCGATCCTCATCACACCGGGATAGCGATGGGGAGCGCCTCTTCTAAAAAGCCTGAGCTTCCTTGTGCCCAAGGTTTCCACCGGAGAGAAGATATGTTCCAAGGGCCTGTGATGCTTGTATTTTAAATAAAATTGCATTCAAATAGTGTTTGTGTAAAGGAAAGCTACTATTTCAGAAGACGTATAATTGGAAACGTAATACAATATTAAGGAAATCAAAACTATGATGGGAAAGGATGCAGCTTTGGAGCCTAGGAGAAAAGGTAGGTATTGGGGTCAGCTCCAGGCCAGACAGAACCAGTCATGGGTCCCAGCACAGCCGTCTCCAAGCTTCGGATTGCCACGTCTCTTGTAAAAGTGGAGCCAATGAACCTAGGACGATTCCTTTAAAAGGGACAGAGAGCCTGCGCAGAAGGTGAGGTGGAGCTTCCGTCTCTGCAAAGGGGACCTATATTCGTTTACTCGAGAAGTGAGGGAATCTAGACCCAGCCCAAATACAGCTGGGGCTATAAAGACCAAGAGCCGGGTGCAGCCTGCCTCCAAGCCCTTTTCCTCTCCATTAGCGTCTCTGAGGGCCAGCCAGGGCATCCGTGACTTAGACTAGCCCTTGTTGAGGACCCAGTCAGGTCCCTCTCCAACTGTTTAAGGCTACTTTCTGCCAGGCCTTTTTTCAGGACAGACCCCATTCCCTTCCAACTGTCAGTTTCTCAACATTTAATTCATCATGATTGGAACAGACAGAGAGCAACAACAACCCAGTGCAGTGGTAATTGCCTATACCTCAAGCACAGAGGCAGATGAGGCAAAAAGATCATGTAAACCCAGAAACTGGAAGCTAGTTGGGCACTATAAGAAGACCCCTGTCTCAAAATCAATCAATCAAACAAACAACCAAACAAACAAAATTTAGGCATAGTGATGTAGAAGTATAATCCCAGCCCTGGGCATCTGGGGAGAATGAGGCAGGAGGATCTCTGAGTTTAAGGCCACTCTGGTCTATATCAGAAGTTCCAGGCAATGGGGCCTGGAGAGATGGCTCAGAGGTTAAGAGCATTGCCTGCTCTTCCAAAGGTCCTGAGTTCAATTCCCAGCAACCAAGTGGTGGCTCACAACCATCTGTAATGAGGTCTGGTGCCCTCTTCTGGTCTGCAGGCATACACGCAGACAGAATATTGTATACATAATAAATATTAATACTTTCAAAAATTCCATAGTGAGACCCCATTTCAAAGGAGGTTGCAGTTTCAGCAACTTGAACCCTGTCTTAGAAAGGAAGTGGGGAAGGGAGTGAAATGGCTAAGCTGACTGCTCAGCGTAGACTTCCTGCCTAGCATGTGTGGAACCCTAGGTTCAACCCCAGCAACACACACGAACTTTCCCCGGCAGCAGCACACTTCAATGAACACGTCACGCTGCAGAGAGAGCTGCACAACACATGCAATAAATACGAGTTAGTAGACGGTAAGTATGCAGATGCCGTGTCGGGAATAAAGCTGCCAGGCTGCTCAGTCTCCACATGTGTGAAATGAGTAGCTCCTCCCCCTTGAAGAAATGAGCACGAGCTGAGAAAACATATGTGACCCGAGAGGAGGTCAGAGGTCAGCCCTTTCTGTCCACGTTCACGGTCTCATTGCTTAATATACATATAAACAGAAACCGCAGGCCAGCAAGCGAAAGCTTGGTTTGGAAAGTGAAAGTAAACACGAAATAGCAGCAGAGGACCACCTGGGAATGGTTGGTTTGACACTTCTTATGGGTTAGAGGTTCTCAACCTGTGGGTCACGACCCTAATGGGTGCCTAAGGACCCTTTCACAGAGGCTACTCTAGGACCATCAGAAAACACAGACATTTTCATTACAATTCATAATAGTAGCAAAATTACAGTCATGAAGTAGCAGCGAAAATAATTTTATGGTTGGGGTCACCACAACATGAGGAACTGTATTAAAGGGTCACAGCATTAGAAAGATTGAGAACCACTGCTCTAGTGGAAGAATCTTCTCTCACCTTGATAGGAAATCAAACACAGATTACACAAGTCAAGAGCCTGAATAGCTGCTGCTTAAGTCAGGAGTCAGGGACCCCTATCCACACTTTGGTGGCATAGACAGAGGCATGTTTTCAAAGGGATCAAAACCAGGACTCTTAGCTGGATGCGGTGGTGCATGACTTTAATCCCAGCACTCAGAGGCAGAGACAAGCCAATCTCTCAGAGTTTGGGGTCAGCCTGGCTTACATGGCAAGTTTCAGGCGAGCCAAGAATAAATTAAATATGGAGACCTTGTCTCAACAACAACAACATCAAACAAACGAAACAAACACCAGGACTCTTGCTTGCACTGGAAGCCTCCAAACCTCGGTCAGGTGCTGGATTCCACAAGCTCCACCCCAACACCCAGGAGAGATCCTCCTCCCACATCACAGTGTGACCCTTAACTACAGCAGTGCCCCAGAGCTGTACACACCTCGCTGAGGAAGACTCCCTCACCCAGATGGATCCCAAAGGGAACGAAGTGATAAGAACGGGGAGAGAACATGATAGATTCGAGTGGAATCGTGGGCACTTGTGAGAACTGGCTGCGCTGTTTCAGCTGCATAGTGTTTGTTAAACTGTGTATTTCTGTTTTGTGTGTGCTTCTCTGTATATATCGTATTTCACAGTTGAAGAAATTCCAATAATTGACAGGCGGGTGGGAGAAGAGGTCAACAGGGGTCAGCTTTGCTCATTTGTGAGTGCCTGGGTAATGTCTGGGAAGGTGTTCCAAAGGCGGCCCAGGGAAATCGGAAGCTCAGATGTGACCTCAAGAGCTGCCGACAGGCGCTGGAAGGGGCAGCTGAGGAGCGGCAGCCCCACAGCTGCTGGGACAGGAGGTGTCTACCCACAGGCGCCTGGCTGTGTCTCCAGCTGTCCTCCCAAATTCCCACCCTCACAGGTGCTGCTGGCGGTCAGACAACTGTCAGGGAATCCTTTGATACACACTGCCATTTTAGGTAACATGTGTCCTGGGCACGAGTCCTGCACTTCCAACATCCCAGCTATCTATCTCCTTGTCCTTGCTCCCTGTCAGAACCCTCTAGTTGCTCTTCTGTCCCCTTCAGGCCAAGGCACTCAGCCGCCCAGACTAGGGTTCTGGCAGAGCTCTTTGAACCCTCAACTCTGTGTTCTTAGACTACCTGGATGGAGCTGGGTGTAGAAGACAGGGGTCTGTAGGTCTTGAGCAGGCATCAAGTTGGCTCAAGGACCCAGGCTGGCTGGTATTTTCCACAAGCTGTGCCAGCTCTCAGGCAGCCTGGCATTGGCCGAGCAGGCTGTCAGAGTGTACCTCCCATGTAGCCCCTTGGAATCTCTCCTCTTACCTCCCCAGCGCCCTACAAAGGAGTCCTGTGTGTCTGTATGTCTGGCTCTGCTCAGGGGGCCCCTCAGCTGACCCAGCTCTGAAGCTTACTGATATAACTGGGCCTGGGCCTTCTCAGAGGCATTGGGAGAGGACTCAGAGTCACAGGGACTGCGGGGGCAGCAAGGGAGAGAAGTCAGAACTCTCAGGACTACTTGGGATCAGACTCTAGCCCGACTTAGGAGTTGTACCATTTGGGCCATGTGCCTTTTCCACTCTGCCTCTGTTTCCCTACTTACAAAACAAGAAGTCCCAACAGCCCTGGCCCAAGTGGCTCTTACTGTCATCATTTTGAAAGTACCCAGACTCAGAAAGGCCAGATGAGTGCCCAAGGTCTGGCCAACTCATTACCCTACCACTCAATTGGCCTCTGTGAAGATGAGGGAAGCAGTGCCCATGGCCTTGGGGCAAAGCAGGCAGCTCTCTCTATCCAGTTGTCTGGACTCTTAGGGAGTGATTGGGGCCAGACCACTCGGGCATCCTTCCCAGTGACTAGTGGAAGATCCAATCATTCAAGCAGGGTGGAAGTGGGCATGCTCGGTGCTGCTGTTCTGAGGTGCTGGGCTGGGGCCCTGCAATCGGTAGAGGAGCTTTGCACAAAAGGTGGGTCTTTGGGGGAAAGCCAAGAGATACCACAGGACTGGTCATATGCATGCCTATAGGGAGGAACCCAGGGTGGGAAGAGATATCAATGGGGTGTGGCCCTGAATGTAGAAGAGTCAAGAGAGGAGTGAATTGTAGAGCTAGCTTGGTACAGAGGCTGGCCCATGAGTGAAGGGTGTTGGGTACTAATCTGCTGGCTGTTAAACTGGAATTGAAAGTGCAGTGTGTTGTGGGATTCCCTTCTGGATGCTGTGAATATCATTGGTGAATAAAGAAGCTGCCTTGGCCTGTTGATAGGGCAGAACTTAGGTAGGTGGGGAAAACTAAACTGAATGCTGGGAGAGAGAAGGATGGAGTCAGGAGAAGCCATGGAGCCGCCACCAGAGACAGATGTGCTGAAACTTTGCTGGTAGGCCAAGACCTTGTAGTGATACACAGATGAATAGAAATGGGTTAAATTAAGATGTAAGAGTTATCCAATAAGGGCTGGAGAGATGGCTCAGTGGTTAAGAGCACTGCCTGCTCTTCTAAAGGTCCTGAGTTCAATTCCCAGCAACCACATGGTAGCTCACAACCATCAGCAATGAGATCTGGTGCCCTCTTCTGGCCTGCAGGCATGCATGCAAGCAGAATACTGCATAAATAATAAATAAAAAATAAATCTAAAAAAAAAGAGTTATCCAATAAGAAGCTAGAGCTGAGAGATGACGCAATGATCTTGTGCCATCCTACCACACCACATGTTGGCACCCACATACAGAGAAAGAAGACAGTTTGCTGCTTCTGCTATTCTAGAATTTCTGCTGTCTGGACAGCCAGGATGCCTGATGTGAAAGGACATTATGAGTGACTAATCAAATGCCTGCCTGTGAATTTTAAAGTTTTTCTTTCTTTTTGATTATTTTTTTGTTTTGTTTTGTTTTTTCGAGACAGGGTTTCTCTGTGGCTTTGGGGCCTGTCCTGGAACTAGCTCTGTAGACCAGGCTGGCCTCGAACTCACAGAGATCCGCCTTCCTCTGCCTCCCGAGTGCTGGGATTAAAGGCGTGCGCCACCATCGCCCGGCTGATTATTATTTTTAAAATCCTTTTCCCAGCACCCTGGATTCAGAGGCATGCTGATCTCTAAGCTCACTGCCAAACTGGTCTTCATAATGAGTTTCAGGACAGGATACAAAGAAACCCTGTCTCCAAAAATGTAAATTAATAAATAAAACAAAGAAGTCTGTTTAAAAAACAAAAATAAAACCCTAGTTTTATTCTCTAGTTGGTGGACGTGGTGATACACACTTCAAATCTCAGTGCTTGGGAGTCAGAGTCGGGCGGGTCTCGGTGAGTTAACAGCTGGTGTGTTAACAGCAAGTTCCATGGCACACAAACACTGTCGTTAAGACAAATAAAAGAACTAGTGACAAACTTTGAGTGAATGCTACTTAAAACACCGTTAAAGACGGTTTAAGGAAAACACCAGTTCATCCGATGTTCTAATATCAAATAGTCTGTATCGACTGATTTCAAGTCTTCTAATTTGAAGTGTGTGATGATGTAATATTGCAACCCAGTACAGGTGGGTTTCAAAAACTACTTATAAAACTCAGGACAAGGGCTGGAGAGATGGCTCAGAGGTTAAGAGCATTGCATGCTCTTCTAAAGGTCCTGAGTTCAATTCCCAGCAACCACATGGTGGTCCACAACCATCTGTATTGAGGTCTGGTGCCCTCTTCTGGCTAACTGCACACAAAATAAATAAATAAATATTAAAAAAAAACCTCAGGACAATTTAACTGTTAATACATCACAGGAAGGAGACAGGAATGTGTCTTGCCTGCCATGTGGTGCTCACGCCTGGCCATCACACACATGTGCTTCCTCAGTCTTTGCTCTAAACTCTGTGAAACTCACTTTTCCTGCTCTTGTGGCCCTAAACAGTTACGGGCTCACATCCTGTGTTCCAGAACCAGGCAAGACAGTACGATGTCTTTCCATCTTCCCTTTATTCCAGGAAATGCACAGCTAGCGGGAAAGAGTGGCTGCAAGGATTCAGGGTTAAGAAGTGCATAGGTTCTGAAGTGAAGGACGAGTAGGAAACAGAAGCCAGGGTTCTGGTCCCAAACCTTCAGGACCATGGGTGGTCCCCATGGGACCTTTAAAGACCCTTATCTGAGTAGTCTCCTTGTCTTATCCCGCTGGAAGAGCGTGAGTGATTCAGAACGGACCTCATGCTGACAGGCAGGGGCGAGTTTGTATTGGTGAAAATTTTTCTACTTTCTACCTTGCTTACTAGGAAGATTTTGCTCCCTGGTTTCCTTATTCTGGGACTGGGTGGGCAGGAGCGAGGCATTAGAGACTGTCAGGTCCATCTAAAGACCACATTGTTCCTCTTACCTCGGCAAACTCCAGCTGTTTAAGGCCCAAGTCTTGCTCTTCACCTGACTCCACCCAGCTAATTTCCCTCCTACTATTCCAAAAGCAGAACTTGCCCGCTAGGTACACTGCCTCAGACTTGACAAGAACAATTTATTTTTTTAGATTGAGAATATATTAAATACGAATCTATTTAAATGTTTTTTTTAAATTTTATTTAGTTATTATATATAGTTACAATATTCTGCCTGCAGGCCAGAAGAGGGCTCCAGACCTCATTACAGATGGTTGTGAGCCACCATGTGGTTGCTGGGAATTGAACTCAGGACCTTTGGAAGAGCAGGCAATGCTCTTAACCACTGGGCCATCTCTCCAGCCTTAAATGGTTCATTTTAAAATATGGTTTCAGATGGAAGAGGAACATTAATAAATGAACAGAAAAAAATAGTTGAGTCTGGTTCTTTATGTTGAATGTGTTAACACATTTTTAATCATAACTTTTTAATTTTTTTAACCTTTCAGTTAACATGAAATGGTTCAGTCAGTGTTAAGCTTATTCTTTTTTTTTTTTTTTTTTTTTTTTGGTTTTTCGAGACAGGGTTTCTCTGTGGTTTTGGAGCCTGTCCTGGAACTAGCTCTTGTAGACCAGGCTGGTCTCGAACTCACAGAGATCCGCCTGCCTCTGCCTCCCGAGTGCTGGGATTAAAGGCGTGCGCCACCACCGCCCGGCTAAGCTTATTCTTTGAGCAAATTTCAGTGAGGTTTCACACCTGATACACATGCCAGTAAGCCCCCTCCAGTCTTAAACCACTTCTGCAAGTCACCTCTGGGAGAGTATTCATGATGTATCTTCTCGGGGTAATTTATAAGTGTTCTGAGTTGCCTAAGATGAGCCCTGAATCATAAAGATTTTTTAAAAAATAATCAGGATTCTTTTTTTTCAAACAGAGGTAAAGTATTTATTTATTTATGTAGTTGTTTGCAAAAATCAGGATTCTTTATCCTACTAATTTAAGGGGGAGCACAAATAACATGGAGCTGTTTGTCCTGCTTCAGTTCCTTAACCCCTGTGCTCAAGACACTGAAGCTGCCTCCAGTGTTCTCTGTGGCATTTCTTAAGAGTGAGAGCTGGCGAGTGTGGGAGCTTTGCTTGGGGTGGGAAGGCTGCACTTCTTTGGGTGCAGAGATGTGGGTATTTGAGAGTCTGTCTCAAATGTGGATTAACAGCCAAAGGAAGACCTCACTGCCTTGCAGGTGAAGGCGCACTGTCCCACACTGAGCAGGCTCATCAGTTCCCGTTCTGTTTGTTCCATACTGCTCTCCTCCATGGTAGAAAACCTTCGTGAGCTCTTTGGTTAAAGGGTTTGTTAGAGTGAGGGCTTCGCTGTGCTCACATTATTTGTTTAGAGCTCATTGCTAGTGAGCACTGCCCGTTGTTTTCTCTCTGGCGTCACAGAGCAAGAAGGAAGCTTCCCATTGCATTATAGCAATGTGTACTAAGTGGAGAACTTGGCTGTGGGTAGTTTGCAGCTCAACATATAGAACAGTCCAAAGAGACTTTGCGAAACATGATGACAGGCAGGGACCTTTTCCTATGTGTTTCAATACCTACATACATATTGAACAAAGCAGTAGGTAGACATTTCCTAAAGTTGAAACAAGAACTTCATAGAGTCTTGGTTACTTTACTTTTTTTAAATGCTTTACATTTGATACAACTATTAAAGATAAATTTTAAAATAACTTTCCAGTAATATATTAATTATATATATTAAGTAATATATTTTAATACCTATGTAAAAAGTGACAGTGGAAGACTGAGTTTCTCATATATGGTATGTTTAATGTAGGACCTTATTGTTAAGGCACAAATTATTTCAAAAGAGTTACTCTAAAACTACTCAGATTATTTCCCTCCCCCCCCAAAAAAAAGGAAAGAAAAGGAAAAATGCAATAAGGGGAATGATTTGGGTCTTTATTTTTTATTTTAAAAGAAAATTGACTTATTTACCACAAGCTATTTTCCCCTCATTGGTGATAAGGTTTGTACAGACTGGTTTGGTAAATGCTCAATGTTAGTTAGGTTTTCTAGATATTTAGAGATATATTTCAATTAAATTAAATTAAAAGGTTCTTCAAACCTTTCAAAGACCCATGGAATATGGCATTTAAATGTTTTAAGAAGTTAGGACTTTTCATGATAATGAGACACATCTGCTCCTGGCAGCACCAATCTACTTCAAGAGGAAGATGAGCATCAAAGAGGCTCCTTATGGAGTTGGTTAGCCATTTGGACAAGAAACTGCTCTTGCCTGAACTGCTTGACAAACTGGACATGCAGGATCCACAGAGAAATGACTGCTGAACTTGCCTAAAGGTGAGACAATCCTTTGGGGTTCCTGCTTCATGAAAGGACACAGAAGAAAGTGACTGACAGACTGCCAATATAGGTGGAACTGTCTTTGAAATTTTCTCCTCATGGAAAAGTCTGCTGGATACTATGGGCCTGTAGGCTAAAGATGGATGCCCCAACAGTACAGAAGAACTTTGGGTGACTGTCCAGGCAGCAAGATGTCTCTGTCAATTCTAGAGTTTTGGAAGTTGCTTATAATGCACTTCCTGTTTACTTAGATAACATTATATCCTTTTGGAGTCTTTGATGGAGTTGAAGAATTTATAGTTATAGTTGTAGTTTTCCTTAGTTATGATAAAAGATAAAGTAGATATAAATATTGTAACTATGATTCTTGCTTGATAGCTTTTTTATTATATGTAATTTTACTATGTTAAAGTCAAAACTTTCCTTTTTTATTTACACAGAAAAGGGGAGGTAATGTGGAATTCCCCTCTGTAGGCTGTGAATACCATTGGTGAATAAAGAAACTGCCTTGGCCTGTTGATAGGGCAGAACTTAGGTAGGTGGGGAAAACTAAACTGAATGCTGAGAGAAAGAAGGGTGGAGACAGAAGAAGCCATAGGGCTTCCGGAGACAGACGTGCTGAAGCTTTGTTGGTAGGCCATGACTTCATGGTGATACACAGATTAATAGAAATGGATTAAATTAAGATGTAATAGTTAGCTGATAAGAAGCTAGAACTAATGGGCCAAGCAGTGATTTAATTAACACAATTTCTGTGTGATTATTTCAGTTCTGGTTGGGCAGGACGAACAAGCGGCCTGCTTACAACAGTGGTGGGCCGGGCCCTGAGACCTCATGTCAAGAAGCCCCCATTGTCTCTTCCTTGCTGCTCTCCAGACCACCAGACCTTCACCCTTTCTGGAAACCAGCCTTGGCAAAGTGGCCTCCTCAGGCAACACCTCCAGGAGGGCCTGGCTAGGTTTGGGAAGAGCCAACAGAAAGACAAGATACGGTGCTTTCAGGATTTGAGTCCAAGGGCTAGGGGCTGAGTGAACGCCATCCTCAGCCAGCTCAGTGGGGTTCACAGATTCACTCTAGGAGGAGTGGGGGCACTTATTGTCCAGACCCCACCCTAGCCTATTCACGGCTGGCCTCTTCTAAATACCCCCTACCAGGCCCTCTGCACCAAGCCCAGCTCCAGGTTCATGTGCCAGGCCCTAGGAATGAAAGGTGCTCTAAGCCCTCGGGCACCCCTGCACAGCCTACCCTACCCATCCTAAGCAGCAGATCCTGAGTTTACCCCTAATGTCAATGCAGAAAAAGAACAAGAGAACAGAAAACAGAGTAAACTGCCCCTATGTCCAATTGTCCCTCATGAAACGAGGAGGGGCAGAGGATGTGGATTGGAGGCTGGGGTGCCCCTGTAGCAAGTCAATCCTCAATCAGGGACAAAGGTCTGTTTCTAGCAATCCCCAGCTGGATCAGCCAGGACCATAACTTGTCTCCTCCGTGAAGACTGATACATTGTTGCATCCCCCATTTGCCTTTCTAGCAACAGTTACCACTTTCCCAGCGCTTTGCCAGCCATGCACAGATCTCTGGCCCTGCTTCCTCCTTTTCCACAGCTGTGTTTGGGCTGAGTCTACAGTGCCAAGTCGGCTCCTCCCCAGCTGCTGGGGGGGGGACATCTGAACCCTTCAGGCCTGGTGCCAGGACCAGAGTCACTGACTGGGGTGGAGGAGCCCCAGGGAGGCCTATCCCAGCTGTCAGCACCGATGATGGATGAGAGTACATTACAGCGGGGCCCAGAGGACCAGGTGCCTGTTCTGCTCCAGGGGGAGCCCCTGGCCTCCTGGGGTCTGCAAGCAGAGCCCCTACCTCTCACAGCTGGGGGCCCGAGTGTAGGAACCTCCCAGTAAAACTGTTTAAAGGCAGGAGGGTGCTGAGTCCTCCCACTCCCAGACATCATGGGCGGCTGGGTCTTTCCTATCGCCCACTTGGTGCTGTGCCTGACTTCTGAGAGCCTGCAAGGCGGTGAGGGTGGGCTTCTGGGGACAGTCCTGGCAGTGGGGACTGGGACCGAGATTTGACTAGAACATGGGTTGGATGACTGGGTTCCCCTGGGGTGGAGATGGGGTGCGTTGGTAGAGTGTTAACAGTGCAACCAGAAAGTTCAAGGTCATTCTTGGCTTCATAGCAATGTGGCTACAAAGCAAATTTGAGGCTAGTCTGGGATACATAAGCTCCCATAAAGAGAAGCTTGAATTGTGGAGCCATCAGGGAGCAGTGGGCATTGGGGCTTGGGGCGCCTAGGCAGGCAGAACATTCAGATGACGAGGGGTTTCAGGGCATTGAAGACAGATCTAGGTCTTGCCTCCTTTCCGTTTCTAAGATCCCAGCCCTAAATAGCACCCTTTGCTTCCTTAGGACTACCCCGACACCCTCCCAACCTGGGGAAAGGTAAGTGGTCCTCTGGACACTATTTGATCACAGGGACCTTTGGAGCTTTCTAGGACCTCCCCTAGACGTCCCCCAGCTCTGGAACTGCAGACACGAAGGACAGGAGAACATGGAGTCTCTTCCCCACTGGCGACATTAGCAATGTGTGCTTGAGGGTGGGCAACTCAGACACCCTCCTATTGGAGGAGCTGGGAGTTTTGTCCCTGAGAACATGGGGCCGCTGGAAGAGGGGCCTGGAGCCTGTCTGTACCGGAGAGCAGGCCGTGACAAAAGGAAGGGAGGAGGTTCTGGTGACAGAAAAAGCAGAGTGGTAAGGTGGGACCCAGCAGTGACCAGTGACCTAAGGCAGAGGGACGTCAAGGCTTTGGGTGTCATGATGGGGCCTAAGGGTAGGAGGAGGGATCCCTGAGACTGGTGAAGAGAGGAGCTGAGGGAGGGAAGGGGGCAAAGTAAGGATCTTTGGTGGGAAGGGAGGGCTATATACACAGGTGAGGAGGAGAGCAAACTGAGCTCTGCCCCTCAAATATCTAGGGGTATATCTTGGACACTTTCGTCCATGCCAGGAGCCCAACGTATGCGCCCTAATCCCAGACTGTTCCTCTGGTTCTGTCCTTACATCTCCTGTGACCAGAGAGGAAACTGGGGTTCAGAAACAGATGTGACATCCACATTTAGCCCTCCTGTCTCCCTTCTAAATTCTCCCCAACTCAACAGGCTTTGGCAATCCAAATGGTTACATACGAGGTTGAATTGTCAGAGGTGTAGGCAGTGGCCCAGAGAGATTTCTGCCCTTCTGCCCATCCCTAGACTAAACTTTCTCCTTCAGGCTACAGCCCCTCCAGTGGACTGGGAACAGGTGAGCTGCAGTGAGAACTTGAGGGCCAGGGCAGTACACTCCCGCAGAAAGAAGGGCCAGACAGCAGCAGGGAAAGCAGATACAGGCAAACAGATAACTAACTGGGCAGTGTGGTTCACGCCAGTGAACCCCAAACTCAGAACTTGAGGCAGGAAGATCACTGAGAGTTCCTCAGCCTGGACTACATAGTAAGTTCTAGGCTAGCCTGGGTTACAGAGTAAAACTGTCCAACCCCTGTCCCCACCCTAAGAAAGCAGTAAGGAAGGTGGGGATGGATACTGGGTACTGGGTAGATGCTGAGCAGGAGACGCAAAGGAGGGATGGTTCGTGCTGTGCCCACTCCTCTTCACATCCTTTGATCTGAGCCTAGCCAGAAGGTGGGGAGAGCCTTTGAGGGGAATGACTATGTGAGCAACAGGGAGTTCTGGGAGACCCTCGGCCTGGCGGCCCTCGGTACTCACCTGTTTTCCTTCTCCCCAGCCTTTGGAGAGGCTAAACTTCAAAAGCCTGGTGAGCTCTTCCAGTCTATCTCTCTGTCTTTCTGTCTCTCTTCCCCACCATCTAACCAGGACTCAGCAACACCCAGCCAGGTGAGCACCGTGGGGTGGAGGATGTCAGCATTTGGGGCATTCTTCTGTTGCCTCAGACAAGAGCTGGAGGATGATAGGGGCTGAGGAAGCATTTAGGGTTGTCAGTTTCTATCTTGGTCTCAGAGAAGAGTTTCAAGGCTCCCCCACGTCAGCTGGGACCCCGCAGTTCCTCGACTCAACTCAGCACTTTCTCACCTCACAGGCTCCCCAGCTCAAAATGGTTATGGAACAGGTAGAGGTGGGGCTACCATGGGGAGTTGGGAACCAAGGGCTGTCCCTAGGAAGGGGGAGTTCTGTGACCCTCAGTTGACCTTCATCTCTTTCTCAGGTGTTAGTGGGGTTATGGAACATCCAAGGCCAGGTGAGCCTTCCCTGGGTGCTATTTGTCCTTCCCTATAGTACCCCCCAACTCTGTACCTCCCTGACACCCTACCCTGTCTCCGTACTGTTTAGTAATGCCAATGGTCTAGAAGCAGGAGCTTGCCCAGATATAGCATCCTATCCAGGTAAAGTGTAGGAAAAAGGGGGTGCTCCCATTTGGGGGTATGGTACTACTAGGTTAGTTCCCCTGGACCTCAAAGAGACAGAACTGGTGGCTTAGGAAACGCAGGCAAGAGAGACCATGACAACCTCTGGTGTCAGGCATGGGGAGGAGAGAAGAGACAACCCTGTCTCGCCACCATTTCAGCTGAGCCCCAGACATCGCCTTAGGCCTCTCAGTTCAGAAGGGCTATGGAACTGAGAACCTAGGAGGGAGGCTTGGTCCCTGGGGTCGCATCATCTGCCTCGACTCTCTCCTCAGGCTTTGGAGGAGTTGTGAAGCCCCAGAAGCCAGGTGAGAGCCCTCTCCGTGCCTGCTCCTCTTTCAGCCTAATGCCCACATGCCCTCTTTATTCTTCTTTCTGATTCTTTCACCCCAGGATATGGACTGGGGCTGGCAGCTGGAGTCTTTGCAGGGACAGGAACTCAGCCAGGTAAGGACCCTGGGACCAAAAGGAGAGAAGCTGGTTCTGAGTGAAGGACAGGGCTCAGTTCTCCATCTGACTCAGGCCTGGGAAGGGATCTCCAAGCTCAGGGGTTGGAGATCCTGCCCTGCCCATGTCTTAGCTCCATCTCTGCCCATGGCTCCCTATGTCCTCCAAACATGTCCACCCATGGCCTGCTACCCTTTTCTCAGTATTTAATGGCAGAAATGGCTTGGGCATCAGTAGGTCCCCTGAAGCAGGAAGGGCCACCAGGTGAGAGTAACTGAGGCAGGATGGTGAAGTAACTGTGGGGGTGGTGAAGAGGACTCAGGACTCAGGACACAGAGGGCAAGGGATATCAACCTTGTTATGTCTGTCTCTAGCATAGGAGAGGGCATGAGACCTCAGAAGCCAGGAAGCCAGGCAAGGGAAAAACCTGCCCCTTGCCTTCCTCCTACACTGCTTTCTCTCTCTCTCTCTCTCTCTCTCTCTCTCTCTCTCTCTCTCTCTCTCTCTCCTTGTCCTTCTCCTTCTCCTTCTTTTTCAAGACAGGGTTTCTCTGTAGCTTTGGAGCCTGTCCTGACCAGGCTGGCCTTAAACTCACAGAGATCCACCTGCCTCCTTCTCCCAAGTGTTGGGATTAAAGGCATGCGCCACCACCACCCGGCTATTTCTTTCTTTCCTCCCTCTTATGCTGCATCTCTGACTCAGCTCTGTCATCTCTAGGTTCCGTCTCTCCCTGTCTCCATCTCTGTCACTGCATTGCCTCCCAAGGGCAGGTCCCTTCACTGGCCTGCCAGACCTATTGTTTGAGAAGTAGTCTCCAGCCTAGAGAGGTCTTCTAGGCTGATCTTTGGGCATTCCCTAAGAGAACTGCTGGGGGCCGGGGCCACAAATGTCAGGGGTGTGGATACCGTGGGAGTGGTCTGGACCATCTCAATCTAGCCTCTTACTAGCCTGGCTGCAGCCACTGCCTCTCTCTGCCCACAGCCCCTGCACCTCAAAATGGCCATGGACCAGGTAAAGGAGGAGATGGGAGGATTTGGGGGTATGTTCTAGGGTTGGGGTTCTGCGAAGCTCTTGGTTCCTTACCTAGTCCTTATTTCTTTCTCAGGCATCAGAGGGGCCATGAGGCCTCCAAAGCCAGGTGAGGTCTGCCCTCTGTCCCAATGTCCCTGTGCAGCCCACTCACCCCCTTACTCTTTATTGCTGTCTCCCAGGGTTTGGCAATGGGAACAGAATTGGAGCTGGTGCCTTCCCTGGAGTTGGAGCCCAGCCAGGTGAGGGTACCTGGGCCAAACTGGGGATCTGGAGATGAGGGTAAGGGAGAATAGAGGGGAGGTCATGGTCTGGGAGAGCAAAGCTGATTTCTGTGGCCTAGCGTGGTGCGTGCCTTTAATTCCAGTGCTCAGGAGGCAGAGGCAGGCAGATTTCTGTGAGTTCTGGGCCAGTCACGGCTGCATTAAAAAGGAGGAAGAGGAGATGGTTATTTCTGGAATCAAGTCTTGGAGCACAGACCTGTGATCTCAGATACTTGGATGCTGAGACAGAATGGTTTGGAAGGTTAAAGGCTGCCTGGGCTGATGAGTGAGTTCAAGGCCAGGCTGGAAAGTTATGGAGCTCCTGTCACAGAAATAAGAGGCAGAGGCCAGTGATGTGTCTCCGCTGGAGTAGTGCTTGCCCAGCCTGGGCTGGAGCCCCAGAACCATGTAGACTGAGCTTAGTGATATGTACCTGTAATTCCAGCATTTGAGAGGCAGAGGTAGGAAGACCAGGAGCTCAAGATCATCTTCAGTTCCATAGGCACTCAAGGCCAGATTGGCCTACATGAGACCTCATCTCAAAAACTAAATAAAGTGGGCATGGTGGTGCATGCTTTTATTCCCAGAGACATGCCCATGAGCTCTCCAGCCTACTCTACATAAAGAGTTCCAGACCAGTTAGGGCTACACATAAGGAGACCCTGTCTCAAATCAAACAAACAAAAAAGAAGTAAAGATCCAACCGGGTAGGAATTTAAAGAATGAAGAGCAGGTCCATGGACCCGGCAGATGGAGCCAGGAGCTGACCTGTGTACGCTTCGCACCCATTCAAATGCATCCACACCTCCTATGCCAGCTCCCTCTACCCCCTGGTCAGGTCCTGCAACTCAGAATGGCTTTGGAGCAGGTAAAGAGAGGACAGGGACAGGGACAGAAGCAGGGTGTCCCAGGCTGAGGAAGGAAGGGAGCCCAGAAATGAGGGTACCTCCCTTACGCGTCTCTTCCAGGCTTTGGAGGGGTTGGAGAACCCCAGAAACCAGATGAGCTCTTGCCGTGCTCATCCTTGGGCTTCCACCCCTGCATTTCTCCTGACCCCTGATATCATTTTCTTTCACTGTTTCCCTGGGATTTGGGAATGGAAATGGGCAGGGTGCTGGGGCTGGGGGCCGTCCCAGGAACTGGAGCCCAGCCAGGTGAAGCACTGTGGTTTTTCTTTTTTTTTTTAATATTTATTTATTTATTATGTATACAATAGTCTATCTGTATGTATGTCTGCAGGCCAGAAGAGGGCACCAGACCTCATTACAGATGGTTGTGAGCCACCATGTGGTTGCTGGGAATTGAACTCAGGACCTTTGGAAGAGCAGGCAATGCTCTTAACCACTGAGCCATCTCTCCAGCCCCAGCACTGTGGTTTTTCAAGCATGCCTGGGTGGGACTGCAAAGGTGGAGTCTAAAAGTCTCTCTCCTTTCCCAGGCCTTGGAGAAGGACTAAAACCCCAGAAGCCAGGTGAGACCCACCTGCTTGCTTCCCTATTTAGCCTCACACAGCAAACGCTCATTCAACAAACCTCACCCATTCCGGGCTGGTCAGGTGTGAAGCCCAAGGCATGATGGGAAAACAGAACATTGGCACAGTACCGAGGCTGTCATGAGAGCCACCCTGAACATTCCAGAACGGAGGAAGTAGAAACTGGGGAGTTTGCTGTGGTTCACTAAAAACTGGTGGAGACCGGAAGAGCATGGTAGAGGCGTCCTCAGAAAGAGGTTGCGGGCCCTAGAAATGGCTCAGGGGCCAAGAACGCAGAAGATAGTGTGGATGAAGGAGAAAGATGGCATCGAGAGCTTTCGAGAGGCAAGACCTAAAGGAGGTTAAAGGCACATCGCAGCAGACAGAACTATCACTTTCTAGAATATGAGTAGAAGAAAGGAACTCAGGAAAGAGACTGAGCAGCAGAGGACAGAGGAGGGGCAGGAATGAGGGATTGCTAGAGGCAGACCCGGGGGACAGAATCCGGGAAGTACTGCCGTGAGCACTGCGAGTCTGGATACTCAGGGGCCACAGGATTGGATGCCTCAGGGTGGGGCAAGGAAAACAAGGAAGGTCTGAGGAGAGAGCACACAGCATGACTCATGCTAGGACCCTTGCACAGCTGTCTGGAACTCTAGGCCTTGGGTAGAATTTCAGGAAGAAGCCTAATTTTTTTTAAAAGATTTATTTATTTATTATGTATACAACATTCTCCCTCCACATATGTCCACACACCAGAAGAGGGCACAGATGGTTGTGAGCCTCCATGTGGTTGCTGGGAATTGAACTCAGGACCTCTGGAAGAGCAGCCAGTGCTCTAAACCGCTGAGCCATCTCTCCAGCCCCAAGAAGCCTGATATTTAGTCTCTTTCTTTTCCCCTACTAGGTCCTGCACCTCAGAATGGCTATAGACCAGGTAGGCTGGGCTCCTTGGGAGGCCCCCAAATGGGAATCCCTGGTCCCTCACCTTGATCATTGTCTCTCCTCCAGACTATGGAGGTGTGAAACCCCAGAAGCCAGGTGAGCCTTGTCCTGACCTGTTCCTCTGCCAGTCTCTCCCCGGGCCCTGAATTCCCCTTCATTCACACTTTTCTCTGCCCCCAGGATTCGGCAACAGGAATGGACTTGGCCTGGGAGCCCAGCCAGGTGAGGGTGGTGGGCTGTCTTATGGGGGGTCTGCATGCCCACAGCCCACTTTCCCTCTCAGACTTCAGAGGACAGGGCCAGCCAATGAGGAGGAGGGTTGAGCAAGTCCTCAGGAACCCTGGTTTTTGCATGACTTTGAAGTGGGGGCTGACTGAGGGCCTTTGCCCCATGTTCACCTTGCCCATTGCCACAGGTCCTCCAGCTCAGAATGGACATGGACCAGGTATAGGAGGGGATGAAAGAATTGGGGTGTGTGCTAGGGTTGGGGTTCTGAGGAACTCTTAATTCCTTACCTAGTCCCTATTTCTTTCTCAGCTATCAGAGTGGGCGTGAAACCTCCAAAGTCAGGTGAGGTCTTCCCTGTCCCAGTGTCCCTGTGCGGCCCACTCACCTCTGCATAGCCTGGCTTCCCTTACTCTTTACCACTGTCTGCCAGGATTTGGCCATGGGAATGGAATTGGACCTGCAGCCCAGTCAGGTAAGGCACCAAAAAACCTGGGAGGAGTTAGAACCAGGGTACTAGGATTCTAAGAGAGGCATTCCTGGGGTCCTGACTGATCCCCATTTCTCTCTGGTACTTTGGATCGCATACAAAACCCCAGAAGGCAGGTGATACTCACTCCTGCCAATGATTCTGCCTCCCGCCGATGATAGTGCTCCCTCTTGAACCATCTCCACCATAATGGTGCTCCCTCTTGAATTGTCTGCACCTTCACTTATCCCTCCAGGGTTTGGGAATGGTAATGGACTGGGAGCCCAGTCAGGTGAGATAAGGACCTGAGGGACCCACATCTGGGGTGTCCTTCTGTGCTCCCCCCCAGGCCTCAGAGGGACAGAGTTGGTAGAGAATTGAGGCAGTGCTGAAAGCAGGCTTCTAGGACTCTAGATCTCTAGTTTTGTACAAGAGAAAAGTTGCACCTCCACTTCAGTCAAACCCCACATCCTACGCTTCCCCTTTCACACAGGTCTAGCAGCCCAGAATGGATTTGGTGTAGGCAGGTGGCGGTCCCGAAGGGACTGGCAGACTTTTATACGGCGTGTGTATGGGACAGGGGTGAGCAAGCAGGGTTCATCAGATGTGTGTGTCTCCTACAGGTTTTGGAGGTGGCAGGAAACCCCAGAAGCCAGGTGAGTCCTGTCTACTTTGGGTCTGTCCCTGCCTTAGTTTGGGTTTCTATTACTGTGATAAAACACCACGACCAGGGCAGGCAGTGGCACGGTGGTGGCATGTGCCTTTAATTCCAGTACTTTGGAGTTAGAGACAGGTGGTTCTCAGTGAGTTCAAGGCCAGCCTGGTCTACAGAATGAATGCCGGGACAGCCAGGACTGTTACACAGAGAAATCCTGTCTTGAAAAACCAGAAAGAAAAAAAAAAAGACACCATAGCCAAAGCAACTTGGGAAAGAAAGGTTTTATTTAGGTTTCAATGTCCTGGTCACAGTCCATCATGAAGGGCAGACAGGACAAGAACTAAGGCAGAGGCCACGGAGGAATGCTGATTATTGGCTTGCTTCTCTTGGCTTCCTCAGCCTGCTTTTTCACCGCACCTAGGACCATCAGCCCCGCCCACAGTGAGCTGGGCCCTCCATCTCCACCAAGAAAATGCTCCACAGATCAATCTGACACATTTTCTCAGTTCAGAGTCCCTCTTCCCAGAAACTCCAGGCTTGTGTCGAGTTGACAAAGCCAGCAAGCACAGGGCCCCTGACCATGCTCCCTGAATCCATGATCACGCCACCGTGCCTCCCTCTCTGTGACAATGGACTGAGACAGGAAAGATGAAAGCCTACACAGACAGGCCGGCCTCTTAAAGAGCCTGACTGGAGGCTTAGATTCTGTGTCTTCCTTCACCTGGAAGGGGTATGAAGCCTCCTAGCTGGAGACTTAGGAGTCCAAAGGAGGGGATAGCCCTTATTCTCCCTGGCCCCTTCTCTGAAGGCCCCATCTCACCCCATCCCCTTTCTCCCCAGGTTATGGGAATGGAAATGGACCGGATGCCCTGCCAGGTGTGGTCTCCTGGGCGTGTGTCTTACAGTGATGTTGGGAAACTGGGCGAGGAGGGTTAGGGACAGATATCAGGAGGACAGAGGGTTGAGGGGACTCCGGTCAGACCCTCTCTGTCTCTTGCCAAATGTAGGAGCAGGCGGGAAGCCTCAGAAGCCAAGTGAGGCTAGCCCATGTTCTTTCTCCTATCTCTGTTCTCACCACCCTAGCCCTTCAGCTCATGGTGGGAAGGGGGTCTCCTAGGCCTGTCTTCAAGGAGTCCAGCCTTAGTTCCTATGAGGAAATATGTAAATCAGTAGAAATGCTGGGGATTATGAAGCCAGGGAGGGAGGTAAGAGAAGCTAAGGGACCCCTCATTCTGGCCTCTTCTTCCACGGCCCACCATAGGTCCTGCTGCTCAAAACGGCTACAGACAAGGTAGGAGCAGGGTAAGCTTATGAGGCCCAGAGGCAGGAGACCCAGCATCCCTCACCTGTACCCTGTATCTCTTTCAGACTATGGAACAGACACGAAGCCCCAGAAGCCAGGTGCGGCCAGCTCCAGCCTGAATTTCCACCTATCTGCCCCACTCTCCCCCCAAACTCCCCTCCCTCTTTAATGCCCCCCCTTCATCTGTATCCCCAGGATTTCAGAATGGACATGGGCATGGAATCCAGCTGGGTAAGGGAGTTTGTATTTGGTGTCCAGTCACTGTCCCCCGTCAGGTCTGCAGGTCCAAAGGAGTCTCTAGCTTCTGGCCTGACTAAAGGGGAGGCCAAAGTCCCTTCCTCTCTAATGCTAGTTCCATCCTCCGCTCACTTCTCCCTCCTCCTGCCAGTTCAGAGCGGCAATAAGCAGGTCTTAGGGGATTGGGGGATAGGGAGCGAGGGGCTGGGAAAGTCGAAAAGAGGAAGCAGAGGATAGATATCCACTCTAGGACCTACCTGAAGGGACCCCTGGCTTCTGCAAAACCTGTCCTCCAGCCAGGCGGTGGTGGCGCACACCTTTAATCCCAGCACTTGGGAGGCAGAGGCAGGCGGATCTCTGTGAGTTCGAGACCAGCCTGATCTACAAGAGCTAGTTCCAGGACAGGCTCCAAAACCACAGAGAAACCCTGTCTCGAAAAACCAAAAAAACAAAAGAAAAGAAAAAAAATGCAAAAAAAACCTGTCCTCCATCTCTCTCTGCCCACTAGACCCTGCAGTTCCCATCAACTATGGACCAGGAAGGGGAGGAGGCGTAGATGTGTAGGTCAGATGCTAGACAGAGATCAGAGAAAGGTCTTTGTAGGAGGGGTAACCCCATTTGTCTCCACAGGGTACAGGAATGGGCTGGGAACTAGAGCCATCCAAGGCAAAGGACCACAACCAGGTAAGGGGCACAGAAAGGGGAAGAAGGCACCTCAGGCACAGATGGTCCTGGGAAGGGCAGGGGCAACCGGGGTGGGGGGTCCCCATGCTCTTTTTATCTCACCTCAGGCCTGGGAAGCTTCTGAAGCCAGGTGAGGCCCTCTCTGTCCCTCTTTCTGCCTCCCTTGTTATTCCCACACCCAGTGGGAGCCCAGTTCTCATAGCCTGCTTTCCTCCCAGGGTACATGCCCGAGAATAGACTGGGGGTTTTCACAGGTGAGTGGGGTGGGGGCAGCAGGGGAGGGGGATGAGGGTGGGTTGGGTGGGGGAGGGAGAAACTTCACTCCCAGGGAAGGGTGTGTGTATGTGATCAGTTCTCTGTCTCCACCAGGCCTGGGAGGGGCAATGAAACCTCCAAAGACAGGCAAGTGAGAAAGCCCCCCCTCGCTCCTGCCTTCCGACCTCCCCTGCCTCCCCTGCAGGCCCACCCCAGCCTGCACTTCATTTACTGCTTTTCCTCCCCAGTTTACAGCAATGGACATGGAATGGCAGCCCAGCAAGGTGAGTACTCCAGTCTGGTCAAGAGAGGGGTCAGAGGGCATGGCTGGGAAGTGGAGGGGTTGGGTGGGCTGACAGCAAGCACCGTTTGCCCGGCTCAGCTACCCTATGCCTCTGAGCAGTACGGCCCACAGAACTTGGCTGTCTCGCCAGGTAGATGTCTCTGGGAGTGCTGTGAATGTCCTGGAAGCCACTGCAAACCATGGCTTGTCCTGACCCAGGTGTCCCGAGTGGCACAGGGTGAAGAACCACCCGGAGCCAGCTCCTCACACTTTGCCTCCCGCTCTCTCTCATCTAGGTCCCTGCAGTGGTAGGGTGGCCCCAAAACAGCTCCTCCCCAGGTCCCCCACTCCAGGAGTCCCGGCAGACAAAGGAGGTAGCCTGAAATCACAGCTCCTACCCCCAGTGCAGAATGGTAAATTCCTAGGTCAGTGTGGAGCCTGGGGGGTAGGGAGGCACCAGGAGGCACGTGACACGGGGAGGGCTGGGCCTGACTGCATTTTCTGATGTCATGTTCTCTGAAGTTTTGAGAGACCCTGCTCAGGACTCATTTCTGTGTCCCTTATTTTAGCACCAACCCCTGCCATCCCGTGGGGACTGAAGCCTCAGAAAGCAGGTGCGAGTCTGTCTGTCTTCACCTGAATCTCAGAGGGACAAACCCTCAGCTTCTCTATTCCTGTCTCTCTCGGGTATCAGGTCCTCCCACCATTATTATCGTCCAGCTGCCTCGATACCCTAAAGCCAGGAAGACCCCCCTGCAGTCTACCTCAAAGTCTCTTGCTGTTTCTAAGTTCTTTGACTCTGTTCTATGTAAGCAGGGCAGTTCCTGCTACTTCCTCAAGGCTCCTAATGTCAGCATATGTTCCTTAGGAGATCTGCGGTCCCCACCCTCCATCACTAGCCTCCACCCTTTTCACAGGTTACCAGGCCTTCAATGGCTATGGAGCTGAAGCAGAACCGGGTGAGAATGATGTTTCTCCGCCCCTTCCCTTCCTCCATCTCTTTCCTCTGTGTTCCAGAAGAGGGGAGGGAAAGGCCAGGGTCATTTCTGACCCACAGTCTCCTCTCCCTCAGGCTCCCGCGGCCTCAAACTGCAGAAAGTTGGTAAGCCCTCAAGCAACTCTGTCTCCTGGCCAGACTTATTTCCGGCTCTCTCTATCTCTCTGTCTCTGCTCTCTGTCTCTCTCTCTCCCTCTCTAAGACAGAATCTCACAGTGTCGCCTTGGCTGGTCAGAATTCATAGCAATCTGCCTGCCTCTGCCCCTCTGCCTCTAGAGTGCTGGGCTTACAGGCATGTGCCACCATTGTTCTATTTCTTATTCACCCGACCTCCACTCCTCCACGGTGGTGGCCAGTGACAGCTGTGACCCTGTCTGAGGAGGGTACGGTGACAGTCAGAAGGAAGTTGGGGAGAAAGCAGCTTTAGAAGCTGCCCAGAAGAAAAGTCAGGGAAGCCTTCTAGAGAAGCAGCAGGAAAGCAGAACTGGGGCAGGCTGTTTTATATTTTTTAAAAGAAATGCTTCAAGATCCCTGGTGGCAGTAAGCAGCAGAAATGCTGTAGGTCCCAAATGGTGGTAGTGGGCCATGTGGCAGCAGACAGCGGGCCCTGAGAGCAGCCAGTCCCAGGCAGAGACGGCTGCTGGTCCCAGAGCAGTGGCTGGTCCCAGGCAGGGAGACACATGGCGGGCAGACGACAGAGACATGGATAGACACGACTTGCAGAGTGAGGTTGAATATTTATTCAGGGGGTTATGAAGGGGGAGAGAGAGAGAGAAGGAGAAAGAGACAAAGAAGAGGGGAGAAGTGGGGAGAGAGGCAGAAGCGAAGCTGCTTCTCCGAGAGGAAGATGGGAAATAGAGCAAGCTCAGGCCGGAAGCTGAAGATCAGCCTGCCTCAGCGGATCCGGGAGGGAGTGGGCGTGGCTTGTCTCTTAAAGAGAATACCATAACAGGCTGGATGAGGAGGTAGATGAGGGAGCCAGGAGGATGGAGCTGCCAAACACCCCAGCCTTCCTTCTTTTTACTTTCTATTTTTGATATTATTATTATCATGTTTTTATCTTTTGACTGACTTGGAACTCACAGAGGTCCACTTGCCTTTGTCTCCCGAGTGCTGGGATTAAAGGCGCATGCCACGGCTGCCCCAGCATCAGAGGACAGCTTTATGTAGTCAGTTCTCCCCACCTTTATGCGGCTTCTGGGAACTGAAGTCAGCACATCAGGCGTGCAGAGTAGGCGGCAAGTGCTTTACTGGCTGAGCCATCTCAGCAGCCTTTCCTTTCTGTTTGGAGACAGAGACTTGCATAGCCCAGGCAGACCTTGAGATTTTGGTTCTCTTGCCTTGGTCTCCCAAGAAGCTGAAATTCCATGCCTGCACCACCAGGGGTAGGGGTGGGATGGGGTTGGGACTCTGACTCTTCAATCTGAATTGCATCTCCTTGCTGAGAGCTGACTAGCTGGCTGCCCTGCCCCTCCCTGCTCCAATCTCTCTCCTGCAGGTTTCCATTATGGAAATGGAGCTCTGGAAGCTGGAATTTTCCCTGAGATCCTGCAGTCAGGTATCTGGGGAGGGGATGGGTGTGGGGGCTGAGACGTGGGGCAGGAAGCTAGACTTATTACCACCCCCACTAAACCTTCTCTTTCATTCTCCAGGGTTCCCCATAGCCAGTAGTTTTAGGAATGGTGAGTTGGACCCAGGGTACCAGATACAGTGAGGAAGGGGATGGACCATAGCCAGGAGTTGGGTAGGAATAAATAATGGATCTTTTGCAGGATTTGGGGAGGAGACTCTTCCGTATCCTAAGACAACAGTTCCAACCCTACAGAAAAATGGTAACATGATGATGATGATGATGATGATGATGATGATCCAGCAAGGGCAGTCAAGAGGGTTCCAGAGCCAGAGGGACAGGGACCTCCTAAATGCCCATTTCTGGGGGATAGTGTACCCATACTAGTTCTCCCCCTGCAGGTCAGGCTGAAGCCCTGCAGGGCTCCCCCTGGCCAGCCCTCCAGCCTTGGGGGGCTGGAATGAAGCCAGACTATGGATATGCAGGCCTTGGGAACCAAGCAGGTAAATGGGGTGTGTGAATGAGGGTGGGTAGGCAGTATCAGGCCCTGAGTCCTGGCCTCACCCACAGCTGTGCGTAGGGAAGGAGGGAGCATACATGTGGCTGAGGGTATAAGAGGGACTAAAAGTGAAAACATAAAGCTAATTCAGGGAGGCCCTGAGCCCAGCCTGAACGCTGTCCTGAGATTTGGAGGAAAGGAAGGGGACCCAGGGCTATGTAAGTTGGCTACCCTAACCCTTCTTTCCCAGGACCCTATGGGCACCTGAGGCCAGAGCTGGGACTGGAACATTTTGGTGAGTGAGCATCTCTACAAGTCTGGGGTGCAGGAGCTGGTTAGGCAGAAGTCCCCTGGTGTCCCACAAGCCCCTGTCTTGTGGTCTGTGTTGCAGGGGGTCCTGAAGTGAAGGCTGATACCAAGAGCCAGCTAGAAAACCGTTACAGAGGTAAGAGGAGTCATGGTGGCCCACATGCTCCATTCAGGGGCCACCACTGTCATCTCTCCAGTGTCCCCAGTCCTTGGCAGGGATAGTAGACTCCATGGCCCTTAGACTGCTGAGTGATGACTTCAGAGACACCCCCAGTGCCTGAGATGCTGTCCTGCCTCTCCCCAGGACACTGCCCTTCTGGGAAATGCTGAACACGGAGCTTGACCCCTGCCTGCCCCAAGGGTCTCTGCATTAGATCATGACTGGGGGAGCACAGCCAGGGATCTCAAGATTTGCCCAGGACACTGCCCTGCCTGTGGTGTCCTCTGGGCTGAAGTATCAATAAAGCCGTGTGATTCTTTGTTGCCTCGATCTGTGTCATGGAGAAGTTGCTGATTTGATGAGGGTGGCACATCCTGACTCACCGCTCATCAGGTGACAGTGGACTCTGCCAGATGCTCTACTCAAATGGAAGACATGACAACAAACCAGACTGTCTCCAGTCTCGGGGAAACACGTCCAATTTAGGGGTCTTTTGGCTGGGTGTGCTCCTCAGTGGCATGTCCCTGTCATGTTCAAGACCCTGGGTTTGGCCTCCAGCACTGGGGAAGAAAGACTGCCCCTGAATAGGGTCCCGGGGGTCTAGAATTTAGGGAGTGTTTGCCATGCAAAAGAACACTTTAGAACTTGTTTTCATTTGTAATCATTCACCTAAGTTGTTAAAGAAGCTGGGTGTGGTGGCTGTACTCTAACCTAGAAGCAGGGTGAGAAACTGAGCAGGAGAATTCAGAGTTCAAGGCCAAGCACAGGCTACTACAGGTGGTGACCCTATCTCAAAAACTAAGGTGGGGTCTGGAGAAATGATTCGGCTAAGAGCATTTGGCTGCCCTTCTAGAGGACCAGATTTCAATTCTTAGCACTCACAAATCGGCTCACTGCCATCTGGAATACCAGCAATTTGACTCCCTCTTTTGTCCCCCAAGGGTACTGCATGCACATAGTATACAGACACATCCAATGCACATAAAATAATTAAAATTAAAAAAATAAAAATATCATGTTTTCTAGTTTAATTTAACTTACTATTATTTTGCATGTGTATTATATTTTTTAAATATTTATTTATTTATTTATTATGTATACAATATTCTGTCTGTATGTCTGCAGGCCAGAAGAGGGAATCAGACCTCATTACAGATGGTTGTGAGCCACCATGTGGTTGCCGGGAATTGAACTCAGGACCTTTGGAAGAGCAGGCAATGCTCTTAACCACTGAGCCATCTCTCCAGCCCCAACATGTGTATTATATTGTGTTATATTGTGTGATTGTCAGTGCGTGTGTACCATAAAGCAGAGGCTGGAAGAAAACTTTTGGGAGGTAGTTCTCCCCTTTTTCTGTGGGTTCAAGTCCTTAAAGCCTGGTTACATGTCAGGCTTATATGGCAAGTACTTTTGCCTGCCAAGCCATTTGGAGACAGGATCTTATGTAACCCAGTTACATGAATTAGAAGCTGGCCTCTAATTTGCTATATAGCTGAGGCTGGTTTTGAACTTCTGATCTTCCTGCTTCCATTTCTCTCTCTCTCTTTTTTTTGTTTTTTTGAGACAGGGTTTCTCTGTGGTTTTTGGAGCCTGTCCTGGAACTAGCTCTTGTAGACCAGGCTGGTCTCGAACTCACAGAGATCCGCCTGCCTCTGCCTCCCAAGTGCTGGGATTAAAAGCGTGCGCCACCACCGTCCGGCCCTGCTTCCATGTCTCAAAGGGTGGGATTCCAGGTAGGAGCAACCACACCAGGCTCAAAAACATTTTCTCCTGGGATCGCAGCCGCCCAAATGAATTTCAATCCCTTTGTGACTTCTGACCGAAGCAAGAACCACAGACGGCATTTCAGTGTACCTTCTCACATTCGGGAGAAGATCGTGTCTTCCCCTCTTCCGAAAGAGCTGAGACAGAAGCACAGTGTTCCATCTGTGCCCAGTAGAAAGGATGATGAAGCTCAGGTTGTCCAAGGTCACTACAAAGGCCAGCAGATTGGCAAAGTGGTCCAAGTATACAGGAAGAGATATGTTACCTACATTGAACAGGTGCAGCGAGAAAAGGCTAATGTCACAACTGTCCATGTGGGCATCCACCCAGCACGGTGGGTATTACCAGGATAAAGCCAGATGACAAAGACCGCAGGATGATCCTGGAGCCAGGCGGTGGTGGCACACGCCTTTAATCCCAGCACTCAGGAGGCAGAGGCAAGGAAAGCCAGGTCCTGACAAGTAGGGAAGGAGAAGGGCAAATACATGGAAGAAACGACTGGGAAGATACAGAAGTGGGGGCGTTTCATACATAGTTTTCATTAAAACTGCTTAAGTTTTTTTCAAAAAAGTATTTTTTCCAAGTCGTGATCCAGCCTCAGAGGAAGCAAGATGTGACTGCCTCACGGAAAAAGGTACCAAGCCACATGGCTAACATAGACATGAATTATGGGCTAATATAAGTTATAAGAGTAATAAGTGCTGGGCGATGGTGGCGCACGCCTTTAATCCCAGCACTCAGGAGGCAGAGGCAGGCGGATCTCTGTGAGTTCGAGACCAGCCTGGTCTACAGAGCGAGTTCCAGGACAGGCTCCAAAGCCACAGAGAAACCCTGTCTCGAAAAAAAAAAAAAAGAGTAATAAGAAACCTGGGCTAATAGGCCGATCGGTTTATAATTAAAACAGTGTTTTTCCTTATAGATGTCACTGAATTAATAATTTAGTTATAGAATTTACTTCCACATTCTTTGACTGATGATCATTAAAGCACAGATACTTTAGAACGGCTTACAAACTCGATAAACTAAATTAGCTATCTCAAACAATTACAGACACCAGGGACCAGGGATATAGCTCAGTCACAGAGTTCAAGTGTGTGGATTCAGGCGCCAGAACAACAACAAAAAAAAAAAACCCGACTAAATAAAAAATCACCTCAAATAAAAATACTGTCTACTTGAGTCTATTGACCTCTAAATAGTGTGAGGGCACAGGTCCCACAATGCCTTCCCCAGCAGCCAAGGCCTCTTGACATCCTTACTCTGGCAGATTACAGAACACTTCCAAATACTTCTTAAAGCCAGTCACTCGTCCTTACCCATGTTAGCTCATGCTGCTGGGTGTCTTCATTTCCTCCTCTTGGAGCTGCAAATGTGGACACACAGGCCTCCAAGGAAAGGTTCAGAATGAGGTTAAGAAGTTGAGCCCAGCCCCCTCATCTCACTATATGTTCTACTTCACAAGGCTTTCCTCCTTGCTGGAGAGCAGGATTGTGAGCCTACACCACCTGCTCCCAGTGGCAGCTCTCAGGGAGGTCCATAGATGATACCCCATATCCCACGCTGGAGACGGAGTCCAGGGTCTTGAACACGCTAGGGACACACACTGCTGCAGCTACTCTCCCCGGGCCACCCGGGCCATTAACCCTAGAACCTTCTGGTGTCACTAATTATCCTAATAAAAGCTCTAATATTCCAACTCCAAATTATTTTTTTAAATTTTGTTTGTTTGTTTGCTTTCAAGACAGGGTCTCTCTGTGCAGCCTTGGCTAACCTAGAATTCCCTCTGTAGACCAGGCTGGCCTCAAATCATTTTGTTTTGTTTTGCTTTTTGGGGACAGGGTTTCTCTGAGTAGCCCTGACTGTCCTAGAACTTGCTCTGTAGACCAGGCTGGCCTTGAACTCACAGAGATCTGCCTGCCTCTGCCTCCCAAGTGCTAGGATTAAAGGTGTGCATCACCATCACCTGGCATCCATTTTTTTAAATTTTTTTTTTGTGGTTTTTCGAGACAGGGTTTCTCTGTGGTTTTGGAGCCTGTCCTGGAACTAGCTCTTGTAGACCAGGCTGGTCTCGAACTCACAGAGATCCGCCTGCCTCTGCCTCCCGAGTGCTGGGATTAAAGGCGTGCGCCACCACCGCCCGGCTATTTTTTTTTAATTTTTAAGATTTTATTTTATATGTGTTGACTGTTTTGCCCAAATGTACATATGCTGGAAGAGGGCACTTGATCTAAAGTTACGGATGACTATGAGACACCTTGTAGATGCTGGGAATCGAAACCTGCTCTTCTGCAAGAGAAACAAATGCGCTGGATGGTGGTGGTGCACACCTTTAAATTCCAGGACAGGCTCCAAAGCTACAGAGAAAACCGAGAGAGAGAGAGAGAGAGAGAGAGAGAGAGAGAGAGAGAGAGAGAGAGAGAGAGGTGCTCTTAACCACGGAGCCATCTATCCAGTGTCCTCCAATACCAGTTTTGAAGAGATTAACCCTTTTGTCTTTTTTTTTTTCCTTTTTCCTCTTTGCTTCATTTCATGTATGGGGCAGAATGTCAGGTAGTCCAAGGTAGCCTTGAACTTGCTATGTCTGAGTCTGGCCTTGATCTCCTGGTTCTCCGGCCACCATCTCCCAGATGCTAGAATTACAGGCTTGAACCACTATTTATTTTTTCTTTTTTTTTAAATTTATTTATTTATTAATATTTATTTTTTCTTTAACAGAATCTTACCTGCTTGTCACATACAATTATTGGCAACTTTAACATATATAATGCATATTCCCCCCCCCATCTCATTTACCTCAGACTAGCCTTGAACTTGGCTATGTGGTAGAGGGTGACCTTGAGCATCTTCTGATCCCTCTGCCTCCATCTCCCCTGAGTTAGAGACATTACACCTGATTTATGTAAGGTTGAGGACTGGAATCAGGACCTCATGCATGCTACGGAAAGCACTTTGCGTACTCAACCCAAAACATTGCATCCGAATATTTTATTTACTGTGTGTGTGTTTGTGTCATGGGTTTGGGGGGGGGTCAGAGACAGCTAATAAGAATTGCTCCTCTCTTCCCATTTTGTGGGTCTCCGGAACTCTAGTCGTCAGGTTTAGAGACAACTAGTAGGCTTTGTCGTCATCTATTACGCCCAAAACTTTGTTTTTTGAATTATGATATTCCTTCTATATGGTCGTGGTCTGTAATCTCAGATTTAAGAGGTGCAAGTAGGAGGATCATGAGTGGGACGCCATACTTTGCTACGTATTGATACCAGCCTGGGACGTTTTGTCTCAAAAAAGAAAATGTGATGAAAATATGCATCAATCCAGAGTCACCACTGATAAATAGCAATAATTGCTGTGGCACATTCTATACTGGTGGGGCATGGCCTGAAGATTGCAGCCGCTCAGAGCATCATCGGGCCAGGAGGGGGCGCCCAGAGCGCGTATGCATCTCGAAGGATAGCGGGAGGCGAAGGAGGCACCGCGGGATACGGTGATTGGTTGGGGTGTCCAGGCAGTAAGCGCACCAGCTTGTGTTTGGCTGGAACGTGTTGCAGGCAACTCCAATTGGCTGGGCGGACCTCAGCGGGGCTCCTGGATCTCGTTCCCAGGCTGCGGGCATCGCTCACTGGGCCCTGGGGTGGCAGCGGCGGCCAAGCTGGCGGCGCGGTGGCCCCGCTCCCGCTCCCGCTCGCACCCGCGGCGCGGCCGCGTACACTCTCGGCTGAGCCGTGCCCGCGCGTCCCTGCCGCCCACCCCACCGCCCGCATCGTCCCTGCCGCACCCTCCGCTGCCCGGGTTGCCTCCCGGCTTGAGCTCAGGACCGCCGCCGCCCTCGGCTCTTGCTCTGGCCGAGCTACCGCCGCTGCCCGCACTCCCGTTGCGCCCGGAGCTGCTGGCGCCCTGGGGCCCCGGGGTCCACCTGGCGCTGCCGGAGCTGCCGCCCGAGGTCTGCGCGCCCGCGCCGTCCCCAGCCGCGCTCGCCCTGCAGGACCTGCCGCGCCTGCCCGCGCCCGCGCCGCCGCCTGCGCACCTGCCGCTGCCGCCGCTTCCCGAAGCAGCTATCGCTGCCATCCCGGGGCCCGTGGGCGCCCGCGGCCGGCCCCCGCTGATCGCCGAATCTCCCCCGCAGCCGCTGCCACCGCTGCCCACGCGGCCCTCGCCCTTCACCCTGCTGGCGCCGCCGCTGCCCCGTGAGCCCTGGCCGCTCCCCGCCTTTCCCCCGCCGCTGCCGCCCCCGCCCCCGCCGCCCTACTTCTACCTATCGCCACCCTGCTGATCACCTGGCCCAGCTGGGCTACAAGTGGGTGAGTCCATGCCTGGACACCGGTAGGCAGGTTCGGAAGACCGGGCCAGACCTCGGTTGGGGACAAGAGAGCCAGG
Organism: Microtus pennsylvanicus; assembly: GCF_037038515.1. Taxonomy (NCBI): domain Eukaryota; kingdom Metazoa; phylum Chordata; class Mammalia; order Rodentia; family Cricetidae; genus Microtus; species Microtus pennsylvanicus. Next base: position 91,977,462 of record NC_134589.1, read on the forward strand.
ACTGCAGCCAAGGCTTGGGAAGAAAGAGATAAACCTGACCTTCAGTTTAAGATGAGGGATGTCAGATGGGGCTAGTGACACACTCCTGTAACCCCAACATTAGGGATGCTTAAGCAGGAGGATCACGAATTAAAGGTCAGCCTTTGTTACTTAGTGAGACTTTAAAAAAAAAGCCGCGTGGTGGTGGCACCTTTAATTCCAGTACTCTGGAGGCAGAGGCAGGTGGATCTCTGTGAGTTCGAGGCCAGCATTATCTACAGATCTAGTTCCAGGACAGGCTCTAAAGCTACACAGAAAAACCCTGTCTCAAAAAAAAAAAAAAAAAGATTAGGGACTTTTGCCACCCCTTCTCTGGCCCTCCAGTCTTGCAGCGTCTCCCTTGGATATTTGAGAACAAAACTCATCTAAGTGCTGATAAAAGTAGCTGTTGCCTAAGGAAGAAACCCCGGTCAAAAGGATGACACCAACAGTTTGATTCTTTTTTGAGACAAGACCTCTTGAACTCAGCAATTCGATTAACCTGTCAGCCTTCTGAGTGCAGGTATAATAGTTCGCAGCCACCAAGTTGGGCTTTGAAAACAGAATTTCAGATGCTGAAGCCAGTGTCCAGAATGGCACGCTGTCCCCTGTCCAGGGTGTTTGCAAGGCTAAGACCTTCCTCGCTTACCTTTGGAAACTCCCAAGCCTTATGAGTCAAACTGAAATAGATCCAAGGGTCCCCCAACCCCCAAGGGGTGATGATGGACAATTGATACTGGGCAAGAGGATCGCATAGAAGGCTGTGAAGTCATCCCCATGGGGAAAGAGAGCTCCAGGTAGATTCCTGAGTAGAAACTCCTCTCTCCTGCCTTTCAGGCCTCTCACCCCCACACCAGTTTCTGTGCAGCCAGTACAACTTAATATAATGTTCTCTTTGTTCCACAGGTCGCCTGGGCTCAGGTAACCAAGTGGATGGCAGAGCTCTTCAGCCACTCAGGAGTGGTGGTGTCTGGAAGCCAGCCTTGACCTTGGGGGACCTCTGAGAGCCCAGGTCCCGTCAGCAAGAAGATCAATTTATTAGGTTCCTGTGACTGCAGTAAGGAATTATGCAAACTAAAGGCCTGGGACAATAGGAATTTGTTCTCTTAACAGTGCTGGTGGCCAGAGGCCTAAAAAAGACCGACAGTGTCAATAGCAGCCAGAGACCGGCTCTGGCTTTTGCCTTCCTCGGCAGGACCTTGCTTGTCCTCTGGTGCTAGGAAAGGACTTCTATCATTGCCTTTCTTGAAGCCAGGCTGACTTCATATTGAGATCCTTCATTGAATCATGTTTGCAAAGATAATTTATCAGCCAGATGTGGTGGCACTCGCCTTTAATCCCAGCACTTGGAAGGCAGAGGCAAGTGGATTTCTGAGTTGATAGCCAGCCTGGTCTACAGAGTGAGTTCTGGACTAGCCAGAACTATATGATGAGACCTTTAAAAAAAAATCCAGTTCATACAGTCTAAGCCTTCTCCATCATCCAGGCTACCTTTGAACTTGGAGTAGCTGGGTTGCAGGATTGTGTTACCAAGCCTGGCTTAGGCCATGCCAGTCCCGCCTTCCTTCTGGTCTTCCCAGAAGACTTTTCTAGATCCTGTCCTTCACTGACTTGGAGCCCTGAGTGGTGTGTGAGCCCGTGGGCAGAGCTGACACACTAACACTGCTACAGGAAGAAAGTATGCCTGTCTTCCCAGTGGCTGTCTCTCTGCTTCTTTGTGTCCCTTAGATTGCTGCCTTCCCTCTCTCATGCGTCCAGCTCTTTTCCCTGCTCAGAAGCAGAAAATATCAGGAGGGACAGTGAACGGATCTTTTAAAGACGAGAGCTGTAAGCTGGAGGTTGAAAGCTGATCAAAACTGATAATAAAGTTAATTGTTACCCAGTCTGTGGTTGTGACCTATCCAGGCGTGCAAGTGAAACTACACTGCTCCTGACAGAACACCTTTGTCTGAGACCCCATGGGGGTGGGAGCCTGGGCTGCTGCTCGGGAAGGTTTTCCACAGCAGGGAACCCAGCACTAAGAAAGCTGCTTCACACAAAATCTAGTGCGTACACACATGCACATTCGTACATAGGAGGGAGGTTCTGTCCAGAGAACGGACAGGTCTTAGGGACCTCCCCAGGGGGTGTAAGGGTGGCAGGGGAAAGGAGCCACCTTACAGTCCGCCACCCCTGCTGATGAAGGGGCGCTCAGAGGCCTGCTTTCCTGACCTGTTGAGGGAGCGGCGACTAGAAATCAGGTGTTTTCTGTGGACTGTACATATACACAGCCTAGCCTTTTTAGTGCTCTGGGCTTGTTTCCTATCTATAGTAAGTAACTGGTGAGCTGCTGAGAATTCGGGCTCTTCAGTTGTTTTAGTAGTCATTGAAGGCTCAGGAGCTGAGGAACTGGCTCCTCTAACCATAAAGCCAGGTGGGCCCTCAGGCTTCTCGAAAGGCAATGGGGGTTGTAGCCTGAGGTCCCCTTTGAGGAGAGCAAATTAACCCACCTAGGCCACATTCAGGTAAACTGAATCCTGGCTCGTGATGAACTCAGCCCAGACAAAGAATGTTGTTTAGTTACTTTAGATGGGATGGGGGGTGGGGCACACCTCTGTTTCCTCAAGCAATTAGAGCATTGGGGAAAATTCCTCATACCCTTCCTAGTCTGAGGAGAAGGGGGCTGGGGATTCTGGAGGACCTGTTAAAGTCTCATTGAGATGGTAACTGCTTAAAGGGGCCCGACCTCTCCACATCAGTGTTACTGTGTTCCAGTCCAGAGGTCCAAACTTTAATCTTTCAGTTCCCAGGACTCAACTGACTCTCCTGGTCTCTGACCAGGAGATAACAGAAGGCAACTCTAGGACTACCCAGGAAGCCTCCAGGAAAGCCAAGGGCTTCCTTGTAAGCAGACTTTTGCAGCCTGGCCTAGAGGCCCCCAAGAAGCAGCACCCAGTCCTTCAGGCTTCTGGAATGTGGGGGTTCTTCCCCACATTTATGCCCCCCCCCGACCTGAATGGAGCTTGTGTTAGAATGAATCAGTGGAAGACTTGCTGCCTGGGCCGCTTGAGGACCAGTCCAACCACAAGGGGAGGTGCGTCCCTGTCTGCAACATGTACTTCCCTGAGATTAATGAGTCTGTGGCAGAGTGGGTGCTCCGTGCTATGTTTCTAGATAGAAGATAAGGGCACACCCCACACTTTGGGGCCACCACGAAATTGGGGACCTTTTGGCCTCTGCTCCCTGAGAATGCTATTTTCTTCTTTCTTTCTTTCTTTTTTTTAAAAATATTTATTTATTTATTATGTATACAATATTTTGTCTGCAGGCCAGAAGAGGGCACCAGACCTCATTACAGATGGTTGTGAGCCACCATGTGGTTGCTGGGATTTGAACTCAGGACCTTTGGAAAGAACAGGCAATGCTCTTAACCGCTGAGCCATCTCTCCAGCCCCCTCTTTCTTTCTTTCTTTCTTTCTTTCTTTCTTTCCTTCCTTCCTTCCTTCCTTCCTTCCTTCCTTCCTTCTTTCTTTCGTCTTTTGTTTGTTTGTTTGTTTTTGAGATGAATTTCTCTGCCGAACAGCACTGGCAGTCCCAGAACTCACTCTGTTGACCAGGCTGGCCTTGAACTCACACACAGCTGTCTGCCTCTGCCTCTGGGAATACAGTTTGCAATGCCACAGCCCAGCTGAGAATGCTAACCCTTAATGGGTTGTGTACTACCACACACAACTCTGTCAGGGGGTCTAGAACTATCTGTAGCAATGGTGGGCTTCCTGGCAAAGCCTTCCATAGGTTATCCAACTCTCCCAATCTTGGATGCAGAACTTAGTCCTCAAACTCAAAATATCCAGGGCCAACCAACCATGGTGAGTTTGCCCCTAACACCCAAAGGTTAGACTTTGTCTACTGCTGGGGAAGACACTCCAGGCTTGGGGCTGCAGAGGGTAGAGTTGGTGGCCCCTAGACCCAAGCTTGCAACCGTCTCAGACACCTAACCAAACCTGTGTGACCAGATTCCTGGAGGCCCCTGGAAGGATTCAGAGGGAGTCTCTAGGCAGGCTGGGCTCTATTAGCCTTGCTTTGCAGCCTCTCCCTCATACCTACTGTGAAATCCCTGCCCCAGGAGGCAGATGAGCTGGGCAGGTCTGACCCCATCTGCAGAGTGCTGGAAACTGGCCATTGATCTAAAGAGTCTCCTAGTTCTGACTTGGAGACTGCAGAAAAGCCATCTCTGTCGGCCACCAAATGGCTCAGTGTGTAAAAATGTACTTGCCAACAAGCCTGACCATCTAACTCCTGGGACCGTGAGGAGGAGGAAGAGCAGCACCAACCGCTGCAAATTGCCCTCTGACTCCTCACACATGCAGTGATACCTGGGTGCTCACATACACACAGCCTACACAAGTAAGTAAAATTTAGCAAGACTGTATCAGCTTGGAGGCTGGAAAGAGTTCTGAGAAGCAGTTCTGTTCCCAGCACATATGCCAATTGGCTCACAACCACCTGTAACTCTGCTTCCAGGGAGCTGATGCCTCTGGCTTCTGCAGGCACAGCACTCATGAACACATATCCACACATACTCCTTCCCACAAAATTAGGATTTTTATTTTATTTTATTTTAGACAGGGTTTCTTTGTGCAGCCCTGGATGTTGTTCATTTTTTAAAATGCTGCAAGATCCCCGTGGCAGTAGGCAGCAGAAATGCTGTAGGTCCCAAATGGTGGTAGCGGGCCATGTGGTGGCAGGCAGTGGGCCCTGGGAGCAGCCAGTCCCAGGCAGAGACAGCTGCTGGTCCCAGAGCAATGGCTGGTTCCAGGCAGGGAGACACATGGCGGGCGGGCAGAAGACAGAAACATGGATAGACACGACATGCAGGGTGAGGTTGAATGTTTATTCAGGGGGTTATGGAGGAGGAAGGGTGAAGGGGGGGACAGAGAGAGAGGGAAGAGAGAGAGAGAGAAGAGGAGAAAGAGATAGAGAAGGGGGGAAGCAGAGCAGTGGTGAGAGAGGCAGAAGCAAAGCTGCCTCTCCGAGAGAAAGATGGAAAAGAGAGCGAGCTCAGGCTGGAAGCTGAAAATCAGCCTGCCTCAGCGGATGGGGAGGGGAGTGGGTGTGCTTGTCTCTTAAAGGGACCAAAACCATAATATTCCCAGGTCTTCCTTATAATAAAAAGCACCCACTCAAGGAAGCAGAAAAGGAAGGGCCCAAGATGGCGGTGGGCAGGTCAGAGGTAATGGGAGTGGGCGTGGCCTGTCCCTTAAAGGGACAGGAAAGCACAACACTGGGTGTCCTGAAACTCTCTCTGTAGACCAAGCTAGTCTCCAACTCAGGGATTCACCTGCCTCTGCCTCTGCCTTTGGAGTGCTATGATTGAAGGGGTGCACCACCACACAGGGCAGAAAAGAACCTTCTAAAACTCTGGGCTCTGAGAAGGCATCTCAGCAGAGAGAGGTAGATGGGTGGCCCCAGCCCACTTTCCAGACCAGGTGACTAGTATGGGCCTTAGTCTGTTCATTTGGTGGGAAAGGTTCTCAAATTTTGGAGGTCACAGAAGTGATGAGTGCACCACACCCTGGGTTCCAATACCCAACTTCATAGACAGTGAGCATTGAGATGCCTAAACTGGTAAAAGGTTCTTGCTGCCAAACATCACTACTTGAGCTCCATCTCCATGCCCCAGATGATAGAAAGAGAACTGACTCCTGCAAGTTATCCTTACACACACGCGCGCACACACACAAATACACTCACACAAACACACACACACAGTGGTGTAGACATAGTAACTAAGAAAAACTTTAGCCTGGAGGCCCATGCCTTTAATCCCAACACTTGGGAGGCAGAGGCGGATCTCTGTGAGTTCAAGGCCAGCCTGGTCTATAGAGCAAATTCCTGGACAGCTGGGACTACACAGAGAAACCCTGTCTCAAAAGACCAAAAACCAAGAAACAAACAACTTTGTAAAGGCCTAAAAACATAGTTAGGGGAACACCTAAATCCCTAAGCACGCGCGCATGCGCGCAGGCACACACATGTGCATACCTTCCAGCCCTGCTCAGATCAGTGTTTATACTATAATAAGAGGAAGAGGTTGTCCTCTTGGGTGTGGTAGCACACGCCCTTAATCCCAGAGCCCCGGAGGCAGAGGGAGGCAGGTGTGTGAGTTCAAGGCCAGCCTGGTCTACAAAGAGAGCTCCAGGACAGCCAGGGCTGTTACTCAAAGAAACCCTGTCTTGGAAAGAAAGAAAAAAAAAAAAGAGGTTGAGGTTGTCCTAAACTATATCTTGAGAAGCCCCTTACTTCTCTGAAGGAAAAAAAAAAAGAAAGGGATTGTCTATACCCTGGTCTTTTCTCAGTGCTGGAAATGGAACCCAGGGCCTGGTGTGCTTCATGAACACGTTTCCTACCTGAGTCACACCTCACCTCCATCACCTCCCTTTTATTAGTGCAGAGCGTTTACTCCAATACTACAGGTGTCTAGGTGACATTTTCATAATATATTATCATGTAGCCTTGCTAGTACATACTCCTTTTCTTGCTTAAAAGTTTTATGTGGCCAGGGACCAGCACTTGGGGAGCAGAGGCAGGCAGCTCTCTGTAAGCTCGAGGCCAGCCTGGACTACAGAGCAAGTTCCAGGACAGGCTCTGAAGCTATGCAGGGAAATCCTGTCTCGAAAAAAAAAACAAAAACAAAAGCAACCCCCCCCCAAAAGATTTATGTGTATGTGGGTGCAGCTGAGTATATACAGGATCCAGGATTAGAGGTATATGTCAGTACTCCAGGCCTCTTTTTTTTTTTCCTTTTGTTGTTTGTTTTTTGAGACTGGATTTCTCTGTGTAGACTTTGCTGTCCTGGAACTAGCTCTGTAGTGCAGGCTGGCCTGTCTATGCCTCCCAAGTGCTGGGATTAAAGGCATGCACCACAATGCCTGGCTTTTCTTATCTTTCTTTTAAAAGACAGAGTTTCACTGTGTAACCCAGATTGGCTTTGAACTCTTGGTGATCCTCTACTGTGTCAGAGTCTGCAGTGCTGAGATTGGCATAAGCTATTATGTCCTATCTGTTTGTGTGCGCGCATGCAAAGTTGTACTTGCCTGTGGATGCTTGCACATATGTGGACATTGACATTGGGTGTATTCATTATTCCTTTCTCTCTCTGTCTCTGTCTCTGTCTTTCTCTGTCTCTGTCTTTCTCTCTCTCTCTCTCTCTCTCTCTCTCTCTCTCTCACACACACACACACACACACATACATACACACCAGCTTGGCCTTGAACTCACAGAGATTCACCCATCTCTGCCTCTTGAGTGGTAGGATTAAAGGCAGGCATATGCCACCCTACCTGCAAGGTTTTTGGGGTTTTTTTGCTTTGATTTATTTCCAGATAGGGTTTCTTTGGTTTTTTTTGTTTGTTTGTTTTTTGTTTTTTTTTTTTTTGAGACAGGGTTTCTCTGTGGTTTTGGAGCCTGTCCTGGAACTAGCTCTTGTAGACCAAGCTGGTCTCGAACTCACAGAGATCCACCTGCCTCTGCCTCCCGAGTGCTGGGATTAAAGGCATGCGCCACCACCGCCTGGCTGATAGGGTTTCTTTGTACTCACAGACGCGTCTGCCTGCCTCTGTCTCAGGAGTGCTGGGATTAAAGGCATGTTCCACTACTGCTTGGCTTGAAACACCTCTGGACTGTGGTCGGAGAGATTGTTCAGTGGTTAAGACCACTCTTTCCAGGTTTGATTCCCAGTACCTACCTGGTGGCTCACAACCACCTGTAATGCTAGTTACAGGGAATCTAATGTTCTCTTCTGGCCTTTACAGGCACCAGGAACACATGTGCCTATATACATGCAGGTGAAATACCCGGGATTCAGGTTGCTGGCCTGGCCTCTTTTTTTCCTCTCTTTCTTTCTTTCTTTCTTTCTTTCTTTCTTTCTTTCTTTCTTTCTTTCTTTCTTAACCCTAATAGTCCTTAGAAGCTGAGCATGGTGGTATATACCTTACTCTTAGGCCTCAGAAGTTCTTAGCCTCCAGAAGGGCATTGCTCATGACTCCCATGACCTCCCTGAAATGTGCACATATTGGCAGGATTGTGGTCCCTTGTGAAATGCAGAATCTAAGTTTTCTCAACTCAGTCTCCGGCCCAAAGAAGTTAAGACACTTAGTCCTCCCTAGTCACCCCGGTAGGATCAGAATTTGAGCTGAAATCAGGCAGCATTCTGTGAATGGAGACGCTAAGGGACCGGAAGTCAGGGCTCAGGGACCTGACCCCTTTGCCCACCTCCGTAGTGTCTGGGCTTGGCTGGCTATTCATGTAACTATCAGAAATCCCTATCCCAGAGTCCCCTCCTTGTCCCTTCTTGCCCCAGGCCCCTTTCTGCCCCTCCCCATCGCCACAACGGGCTCTTTATCACTAGGCCACTAGGGACTTCCAGCCGCTAGGCTCAGCCCCCTAGTTTCGGCAGTGGGGGTGGAGTGGGAACACCTGAGCTGAGGTAGAATCGTATGCGTGTGTGTATTGGGGGGGGGGAGTAGTTTTCTAGGCCGTTGCCTTGGTAATGCCACCTGAGCTGGGCGCCAGGCACCTGTTGTCTGGGAAACTGTAGGCGGGGCCTCTCCCCTAGGAGCTGCCGGGGTTATTGAACTGAGACTGGAGACAGATCAGATTCCAGAGAGTCCTGAAAGGGTGGGGGTGGAGAGGGGTACGATGATGGATAATGGGGGCATATTTTCCCCACAGAGTGAATCAGACAGGTGGCAAAGAGGGCGCAGGCTGAGGCTGAGAACTCATCGTCCCATTTCTCTGTTCCAAGCCAATAAATTGGCTCCTCTCGTCCCTTTTCTGTGTATCCTGTCTTCCCGGAATTCCTTTGACCCAGGGTTTCCACTTGGTCTTGGCACCCTACCCTAAACCTGAGGGCCCCCATCCCACCCCCTTTTCACCACTGCTCTGGTTCTGTTACCCAATGGTAGCCTCTAGGTCCCTTGCCCGGCTCCTCCCCTACCTAGGCCTTAAAACCCCGCCTGCAACCAGCGCCCTCAGACGCCCCAGGTGACACCTCACAGTTCTGTTTTGAGACAAGCAGTGTACCAGCCGAGAGGACTTCAACTGAGAAAGGACGGGAGCAGCCAGCAGAGAGGACCGCGGCTGTTCTGAGTCCATGGCAGGTTTGGAGGGTCTCTGATGGGCCACAGGCGATCCTGATCCTGCTGAGCAAGACCTAAGGACGTCTTGGTATTTAGTGAGTATCAGATGTGCGAGGTCTGCTCATGTGAGGTCTGTCCTTGCCTGAGATCAACAGATTCACCTCCTGAGCAGTGAGACCCACCCGAACTCGAACTCCGCGCCCCCAACCCTGTGGAGTGCCTGATTCAGGCTGAGAGCTGAGAAGACCAGAGGAGCAGATGGCTTCAACTGGTCTTGAACTCCTGGGCATGACCCTGGCAGTGCTAGGCTGGCTAGGGACCCTGGTGTCCTGTGCCCTACCACTGTGGAAGGTGACTGCCTTCATCGGCAACAGCATCGTTGTGGCCCAGGTGGTGTGGGAGGGGCTGTGGATGTCCTGTGTGGTCCAGAGCACTGGCCAGATGCAGTGCAAGGTGTACGACTCGCTGCTGGCGCTGCCCCAGGACCTGCAGGCTGCCAGAGCCCTCTGTGTTGTTGCCCTCCTGCTGGCTTTGCTGGGCCTGCTGGTGGCCATCACGGGTGCCCAGTGCACCACATGCGTGGAGGACGAAGGTGCCAAGGCCCGAATTGTGCTCACCGCAGGGGTCCTCCTTCTCCTCTCGGGCATCCTGGTGCTCATCCCTGTCTGCTGGACAGCCCATGCCATCATCCAGGATTTCTATAACCCACTGGTGGCTGAAGCCCTCAAGAGAGAGTTGGGGGCCTCCCTCTACCTGGGCTGGGCAGCGGCGGCACTGCTCATGCTGGGTGGAGGGCTCCTCTGCTGCACGTGTCCCCCGTCCCATTTCGAGCGGCCCCGTGGACCCAGGCTGGGCTACTCCATCCCCTCCCGTTCGGGTGCTTCAGGACTGGATAAGAGGGACTATGTGTGAGGCTTCCCCCAGAAGCTGGAACGGGAGCGTTATGCCCAGGCACTGGGCTGTGCCCTTGCATCTCTCATCAACTCATGCGCCGCTCACTTCTTTGTTTGGCTAAGACTTGGCTCTAGGAGAATCTCAGCTGGTCCGTCTTGAGCCAGCCCTTTGCAGTGGTTGCAACCTTGTGAATGCGCCAAAGCTACTGGGTACCCTGGCCCTTCCCTGACTCCCAGGGTATTGCTGTGGTCTCCTCTCCTGAACTGACTTAGTGTCTTCTCCTCTGTTGAGCTCTGCCTTACCCCAAGAACCTGGACCTCAGCCTCCTTGCCTTCAAAATAAGATGCGCACTGTGACCTAACAGCCCAACCACTGCCTGAGTCCAAGCTGCTCGGTGCCCTACCCACTCCCCAACCTGAGCTGGTAATAAAAGCACATTGTAACTGCGCTTCCTCTGATCTGTGGAAAGGCATGGGGGTGCGGGGTGCTCCAGGTTCCAGCCAGCAAGCTTACTGGCTTAGAATATGGGGTCTGAGCTAGAAAAGCTTGGAATTGATTATGGAACTGCCACCTCCCTCTAGTTACGCTTGTACCAAATACCAAGTGACATCAAAGGCACATTATAAAAACCATCTTTTATTTAGTAAAATGTGTGGGCAGGGAAATGTGCAAGGTTAGAGAAACGGGGGTGGAGGGTCCTGATCTGGGGGGGGATCATGGTAACTTTGGTAAGGGGATGTAGGGGCCAAAGGTTGGAAGACTTGGAGTAGAAAATTCTTTGGTAACTTATCACCTGCCCTTCCAGGACTGGGGACTCTTGGAACAGGCCATCTTGGGGTTCACAAAGGCCAGATTCACAAGTGGTCTCAAAACAGGTTTCACAGAAGATGCCCAGAGTGAATAAAGACACAGACTAAAAGTGTCACCCCTCCCGATGCATGACCAAAATGCCAACAGCAGAGGCAGACAGAGTCTGGACTGGTTGAGGCAGGAAAACCAGAACCTGTCTCAAAAACAGATAGAGCCAACCCTAGCTCATCGGTAGAGTGCTTGCCCCCCAAACTTGTGGGGCCCCCAGGTTCAATATCTGCTACTGCAGAAGAAAAACAAGAAAAACAACCCCAAACTCCTAGGCATTGTTTCTTGATGGCTCAGCTCAGGGTCCTAAGGTTCCCTGGCCAGTAGAGCCTCACTCCCCAGTAAGCATCAGACATAATTCTTGGTGGGGTATTCAGAGGGTCCCCGAATGGCCGAATGTGGGGCAGATGTAGAATAACGGGCCATGTAATGGCCAGGTCCCCGGGCCCCCCCAGAGGAGCAGGCACAGCACAACAGCCCTCCACCCAGCAGCAAAAGGCCCGAGGCTGCCCAGCCCAGATAGAGGGAGGCCCCCAGCTCCCGCTTTTGAGCATCAGCTACCAAGGGGTTATAGAAGTCCTGGATGACGGAGTGGGCAGTCCAGGAGACAGGAATAAGGGTCAGGACACCGGAGATGACAAAGGTGATCCCGGAGATGAGCACCAGTCGAGACTTGGAATTCTTGTCTTCCACACAGGTAGTGCATTTGGCTCCCGCGAGGTAGACCAGCAGGCCAATCAGGACGACGAGGAGGGTGACAACACAGAGGGCTCTAGCAGCTTGTAGGTCCTGGGGCAGCGCCAGCAGCGAGTCGTACACCTTGCACTGCATCTGGCCAGTGCTCTGGACCACACAGGACATCCACAGCCCCTCCCACACCATCTGGGCCACAACGATGCTGTTGCCGATGAAGGCTGTCACCTTCCACATGGGTAGAGCACAAGACACCAGGGCATTGACCCAGCCAAGCAGGGTCAGGACGATCCCCAAGATTTGCAGACCGGCAGAGGCCATGATGAGGTTGAGGGGCTGTGTAGCATGGAAAGATGAAAATAGGAGTGTTAAAGTGTGGCAGGCCCAGATGTTCTGTATCTTGCCAGCTGCGATACCAACACCAAGTACCTTGGCAGTTGGCTACTCTGTTCTGCAGTGTGGCTTAGATACACTTCCTGGGCCAATCAAAAGTCAAACAAGAATTTAATTTTTCCCTAGTCTGTGATGGGCAAAGCACAAAATCCTGTAGTTTTTTGTGCAGGTGACAGGAAATAAGACAAAGCTAAAAACGCAGGCCAGTGCAATGACAGCTGCTTTCTCGGACACTTATTTTATTTGAGACGGGGTCTACCGTAGCACCACCTAGCTGAGGATGACCTTGAACTTCTGACCCTCCTGCTTTCAACCCCTGAGTGCTGGTGTAACAGGTGTTTACCTGTAAGGCCTCACCTAAAGGCAGCGCTGGTGACTGAACTCAGGGCCAGGCAAACCCTCTACAAACTGAGAGGCATCCTCAGGTACAGTTTATCAGGTGAGCAGAGTGTCACAAAGAGGGTGAAATGTCAGGGGTGTAATTTTGGGACGGTTGGGCTTTAACTACAAGTTTCAGGTCCAGCCTTATCACTTCAGCCCTCAGGTGAGATCTCAAGCTTCCTCCCATCACTCACCCAGGCTCTATAGGAAACCCCCAGCTCCGCTCCAGGCTCCAGTTCAGGTGGATCTAATCCTTGAAATCCCAGGCCTAGCCCTCCCCCACACTCCCGGTACCTCTTCCCAATCGCTGGGAGTGGCTGGAGGCCCTTCCAGGCCAGGCTCAGCACGCCCCGGAGGGCATGAGAGAGGAGGAAAAACAAACCCTTTCACCCAAAAGCAGATTTTTCTAGGCTACCAGCCGATTCTCAGTCCAGCCTCCACCTCTAAGGGTCAAGGTGCACGCCCTAAAGATGGGAGCATTCTTTTGAATTTTACATCAAAGGCCATGCTTCCTTCCCTCTCTGGACACAGCTTCCCAAGGAGTTAAAATTCAAGACCCCCAGTGCCTTCTGTGACAGGCTACACCTGTGTCCTTCACGTCGCACTTCACATTGTTGGCGCTGAGGGATCAGTTCTGCTAGGCGCCAGGCTGTGGCTCCCCATTACCCTGGGTTCTAAGTGTGCACCTTGCACCTAAGAATGGCATAGGCCCCTTTCGACTCCTCTCCCTTGCAGTCTCACGCTGGAGACCCGAGTCAAGATCTGGAGAGACATCCGCCTCTTCTCATCTCTGTCCCTTTCCACTTACCGAGTTCTCCCTCAGCTTTGTCCGAGGGCGTCTGTAAGCCTTGGCCACCCGGGGCTGGCTGGTTATCTATCAAGCCTAGAAGTGCGCGACCAGGAGGGGCTTAATGGCGGCGCCCGAAGCTGGGTCCGCGCCCGCAGGTGAGGGGGAGGGGAGTCCCGCCCCAGAGAAGCCAAGCAGGTGGAGGAGGGGCGTCCCGGGTTTCGGTGCCTTTGTCCCAGGGAGGGGGAGGGGCGCTTAACTTTTCCGGGGCCGCGGGGACTCGATCGCCTCGCGGGGCTCGATGCACCACTTTCTACCTAGGGACTTGAGGACCCAAGTGGCTGCCGCTAGAATCAAAGTTCCAGCTCTCTGCACACTCCCGCACGCACCCTGCCACGTCCCCGGCTTGCATATCTCCACACTTGCCCCAGGCTCACCTGCAAGAGACCGCAAAGATTCCCAAGTCGAAAGCAGGGACGAGGGCGGAGGCAAGGGGTCTTAAAGTCGCAATTACGTCACTGGACCACCTCCCTCTGGGAGGGGCAGGACCCCCCCCCCCCCCACGACGGCAGCCAGCGTGCGCTTCTCGGCCGGGTGCCTTAGTTACTGGAGACTCCAAAGTCAACACCTGCTACCCGCTGAGTTGTGACTTGAGAATTCACTCAACTTTTTCTAGCCGGTCTGCATGTAAGTCCTAAGGTACAAATTAAAGGGCACATGGCGGGGGGCGGTGTGTGGCTGTCATACTGCGTACCTGTGATCGGAAGAGGGCTAGCAATGGTTCTGGTCTTCTACTCTACTTGCCCCGGGGATCGAACTCCAGATTGACAGGCTTGGCAACAGGCCTCCTTAACTGCTGAGCCACCTCGTTTTGTTATACCCTCGAGGCCCTTAAGAAAGCAGCACGTGGCCGGGCGGTGGTGGCGCACGCCTTTAATCCCAGCACTCGGGAGGCAGAGGCAGGCGGATCTCTGTGAGTTCGAGACCAGCCTGGTTTACAGAGCTAGTTCCAGGACAGGCTCCAAAGCCACAGAGAAACCCTATCTCGAAAAAACAAAACAAAACAAACAAAAAAAAAAAGAAAGCAGCATGTGGGTCTGGGAAGATGATTCACCAGTTATGAGCCTTTCTGCTCTTCCAGGTCACCGTTTTTTTTTTTTTGTTTTGTTTTGTTTTGCACCCAGCTTATAAGCACCTGTAATTCCATCTTTAGGAGATCCATTGCCCTCTCTGGACGCCAGGGACACTCATACACATGTGGCGCACACACGTACACAAAGATAAAATAAATCTTTTTAAAAAAAAGAATGTAGCGTGCAAAAACTCGCACATACAACAAACGTAGTGCTGTTTACTGATACAGGAGAATTCGGAGATAGCGACTAGCCTGGGCTACAAAGCGAGATCCTGCCTAACAAAACCAAAGAAACCAAAGAAGTCTGGATATGGCGGCGCAATCAAGCTCTTGGGAGGCGGAGACAGAATTGTTTCGAGTTTGAGGCCAGTCTGGGATACAGTATGAGACCCTGTCTCAAAAAAAAAGAAAAGAAAAGAAAAGAAAACAAACCAAAAAAACCAAACAAAGCAAGCGAACATAAAGGCTGGGTGCGCAGAGCTCAGTTGCTTGCCTGGTGGTTCCACCCCAGAATTGAAAAATAATAGATAATTTCTTTTTACTTATTTTTTTTTTGTAATTGTCTTATAGCTGATTTTCCCCGCTCCACACCCTTGGGACTAAGGCTCGCAGAGGGTGGGTCCGGGTAAACTTCTTCGCGACGTCCTAGACACTCGAAGGGACTATGTTGAATGAAAGACTCGTTAAGGGACTGCTTGCTCTCGGCACGCAGTGCTCAGAGTGGATGTTGGGGCGGGCAAAGACAAGGGCTCCGCCCCGGAAGGCGGGGGCGGGGCGGGGCCCCAGCCCTGAGTCTTGGCCCGCGGATAGTGGGAACAGACTGCTGTTGCAGCGGGACCGGCAATCATGGCTCCGGGTTGGCCGCGGCCTCTGCCGCAGATCCTCGTGTTGGGACTCGGGTTGGTTCTGATACGCGCCGCGGCCGGGGAACAAGCACCAGGTATGCTTGGCTCAGAGGACGGTGAACCTCGGACTTTGGGGTGGTCAGGAATGGAATTTGAGTGCCTGGAGATCTGAGTGGAACCGGGTAGACATGGGGTTCTGGGATCCATGGTCTTTAGGCAGTGTGTTTCAAGTGGGGAAGATCTCAATCCACTCCAATCTTTATCCACAATCCAAGTCTCAGTTCCGCTACCTGTTCAATCAGGTGCGGGGTCTCCTGTCTCTAAAGTTCGAGCCAGAGTAGAGAGAGAAAGTAAACTTTGAGGGAAGGACGTTTGTTTTGTGAAGTGGGCATGCCCTCACCCTGGTCTGTGATGGAATCTGACCAGTCCCGATAGCTAAGAATCATGAAGGGGTACTGGGGTCTTTGCCCTCTATACCATGTGGGGGTGCCCCTTCCATCCGGTGACTTCAATGCCCAGTTATGCGGGAGGAGGGACTGGGGTCGGGCCCAGTGCCCAGGAGTGAGTCACACTGGCGGTGGGGGGAGGATTCACCCCCCCCAGTCGCGCGCTACCGGACCCCCTCCCGCACTGCCGTGTCTTGGTCAGGCGGTGCGGTCACCTGTGAGGAATGCGGGGGTGTGGGGGGGCGATGGTGACTCACGTTATTTGAGCCGACTGACCCTGACCTCAGCCCCCAGAATAGCCGCGCCCAGCCGCCAGCTTCTGACTTGCAGCCCCCTCCCCAGGCACCGCCCCATGCTCTAGCGGCAGCTCCTGGAGCGCGGATCTCGACAAGTGTATGGATTGCGCTTCATGTCCATCGCGACCGCACAGCGACTTCTGCTTGGGATGTGAGTGGGGGCGGGGCCGGTGGCAAGCGGATCCTAGAAGAGGGTAGAGGGTTGCTGGGGCGTCGAAAAGGATCTCGGAAGTCAGGGAAGACTGACCGGGAAGGGGGCTTCTATTAGGTTGGGGAACACTGTCTGGGGCAAAGCTTGAGACTCCCTTGAGGGCGGACTGGCTTCCCAAGGGCAAGATCTGATTTGAGTCTTGGCCACTAGGCGCAGCGGCACCTCCCGCTCCCTTCAGGCTGCTCTGGCCCATTCTGGGAGGCGCTCTTAGTCTGGCCTTGGTTTTGGCGCTGCTTTCTGGTTTCCTGGTCTGGAGACGGTGCCGACGGAGAGAAAAGTTTACTAGTAAGTGACCTTTCCACCCTCACTCCTCCCACCTCCCCCATCACTTCCCTAAATGTCCCCTAATCATGACAACCCCACTTCTTATCTTCCAGCCCCCATAGAGGAGACTGGTGGAGAGGGCTGCCCAGGTGTGGCGCTGATCCAGTGAGGAGCACTCGCGCTGGGTCCCACTCATCGTCCGTTCATTCATTCTAGAGCCAGTCTGGCCTTCCAGACACAACCCGAGCCAGACTCTTCCAACCACAAGGGGGTGGGGTGAGGTGATGATTCACCTCCAAAGACTGGGCTCAGGGGAGTCTTCCAAGGTGTCTAGATTGCCCTGTCTCTGGTTCCAGGGCAGAGAGCCGTAAGCTGGGTCACAAAGCGACACAATACTAAGGAACTGCAGCATTTGCACAAGGGGGTCTTTTGCTCTCCCCAAGTCCTGGAGGCCTGACTGACTTGAGGGACAAACACACTAGGTCCCACCCACTCCGATGGGCTAAAATTCAACTAACACTGAGTTTCAGCCCTGGAAGTGGGTCAGATTTAAGGACCTGTTCTTAACACTAAGGAGGCTGGCCCTCTGGGAGGGCTGGCCCTAACACAAACACACACATAACCCATCCCCTAAAGGGGGTGGATATTTATTTTGGGGATAAAGTTTGGTGGGGAGGGAGAATTTATTAATAAAAGAATCTTTAACTTTAAATGGTTTGGAATATGGCCTGATCCCTAGCATGACTCCCCAGAACTGGAGGAAGGGAGGGAGCCAGTCGGCCACTGCGGGGGCGGGGGGTGAGGCTCTGACTCACACATTCTCAATGCCTGGAGCCCGGCCTGCCAGGACCTGGCTTGCCCTCACCGTTTTCCAGGGAAGATTTTGAGGAGGAAACCCCAGCATCCAGCACTCCACCCTCCACAAAGGCTGTTGAGAAACCTTCAACTGCTCAGAAATCTTTATTCTCTAATAGGGTGACACTTTCCCCTTCCCAAGCTGCTGCCCCTCCTATTCAGGGTTTCTCTGAGTTCAGTATCATCTATCCTGTTACAGGGGGAAGGACCTCTTCTTCCTGGGGGGGTCGGGGTGGGTTTTGCTGGTCTTTGTTGTCCGGGAGCAAGGTGGGGAGGGACACTGGCCGTCAGCACTTAGAGCTCCATGATGTCCCCAGCTGGGGATGCAGGGTAGAAGGGACTGGGGGTATCCCCCAGCCTCAGTAGCCTGAGGGCCTCAGGGATCAGGCTCCCAGGATAGCGCCACAGAAGCAACTCTGGGCAAGAGCTCCTGAAAGAAGAAAAAAAGACAGTGAAACTATGGGGCAGAGGCTGGCCTGGCAGAGCCACCTCCTACCAGGTCCAGGTCCCCTGGAGCCAAAGATGGAAAACAGCACAGAAGTTGGCTAGAAGCTAAAAATAGCGGGATGAGGCAGGGTATGAGGAGGGGCCCTGACGACTGCACGGGATCCTCTAGAAGGCCCCGCAAGGGGAGGTGCCTACCTGAGTGGTGGCAGGACCTGGGGGAAAGTCACAGGGGGGCTGCAGTAGGGGTGGTCATTATGTAGGCTGAGTCGAGAGAAGTGGGTGGCCATGTTCTCCTCGGAAAGAAACTGCTTGTGCAAGGGCTCCCTGGGGGGAAAGACCAGAGAGGAACAGAAGCAGGGATGTTGAGGGTGGAGGCAAACTGATGAGGCGGGCCAAAGGTGACATCTCAGGGGACCCATCTGCCCCCAAACTTAAAGCTCCTTCTCCAGGGGTCTCCGTGCTCATGGGCACAGCTCCAAGGAGAGGGGAGCAGGGAAACCGAGCCAGGTGTAGCCCACTCTCTTGGCCCCTTCCCGATGATCTGCCCTCCTGAGCCTGCAAAGTAAGCCAGGATTCCAGAATCAGTCTGGTCTGTGTGGCCTAAGCCACCTTCCTCTCCCAGGCCGTCATCCACCAGGCTACCTCGGAAATTCTGACCGTGGCTTCCCAGCTCCAACACAAGCTCGAGCACCACGGTTTCCTGCACCACCTCGCCTCACTTCCCAGGATCACCCTGACCGGCCCTGGGTCCCCAGCCAAAGCTCTTGCCCTCCGTTAGTCCGGCCCACCCAGGGACTGCTTACGCACCTGGCGTCCAGGCCGCGAGCCACCCCAGTGGTGGCCCGTGGGTCCCGACTTGGGGGGCCTCGCTCCAGGGGCTGTTGTAGGATCATTACGTTTCAGGGTCCTGCAGATAGAGGGGTGGGATCCAGGCGGCAGAGGCGGAGCCTGTGAGGGCGTGGTACAGCGCGAGGGGCGGGGCTACCGGCGTGCGCACCGGAGACGTAGGACGCCGGCGTGGAAGGCGAGCAGCGCGAGGTTAGAAGGCGGGACGGGCTGGCGGGATGGGGGAGGGGATTCGGCTTAGCTGGACAGTCCCGGACGTTATTTAGCGTAAGGGTGCTTCGCGGAGCTCTCCCAGGTTTCGGTGATTCGAGACCATACGGGCCTGCCGCCTTAGTTGTTGAACTGCAGGCAGTGCCAGGTCCTGGGGCGCAACGAGAAGAGCCACTCTCAGGCACGTAGGGATTCGAAAGGTTCTGTCGAGCGTCGAGAGGTTGTGTCGCGCGTAGAGCCCTCTGGGAGTTGTAGTTCTGAAGATGGAGCACGCCGCACCGTCCCCGGTGCCTCTGGGTCAGGTGAGTCGAGTGTGCGCACAGTGCCTTCTGGGGTTTGTAGTCTTGTCCTCACCGGGTAGCCAAGGAATGCTGCAGGATGCCCAGTGTAGGTAGGTGGTTTGTGGAACTCGGACTCTGACCCCCAAAATAGTGATCTCCGATCTTTGGAATCTAGTAGGGAGAGTCATAGGGATTAGATATCAGTACATTTTACACTTTGCAAAAAAATTTACACTTTAAAAAAATTTAGCACCATTGGATGTGGTGCCTCACACGTTTAATCCCAGCAGTGGGGAGGCAGAGGCAGGCAGATCTCTGAGTTAGGAATTAACCTGCTGCACAGCGAGTTCCCGGTTATCCAGGGCTACATAGTGAGACCCTGTCTTAAAAGAAAAAGTTCATCATTCATGAGCCTTTTTTTTTTTAAACCCAGGGCCTTGGGCATGGTAAGAACATGCTCCATTGTTTAGTTAAACTCCAGCCCAAGCCCTGCTTATTGTTTGTGAGATAGTCTTATGTTATCTCCAGCGTTCTTTGAACTTTGCTATATAATGGAGAAAGATCTTGTTCCTCCCGCCTTTATCTCCCGAGTCTTATGGGCTATTGGGTGTGCCATAATGCCCAATATATACAGTACTGGTGCTCAAACACGGGACTTTGGGTAAGAATGGGCTTTAGCGGTTGGAGAGATAGGAGAGGACCCAAGTTTGGTTCCCAGCACTCAAGTTCCAAAGCTTGTAATTGCTTATAACTCCAGCTCCAGGGGATTTGAGTCCTCTGGCCTCTGTGGACGCCTGTACTCTCTTGCACACACTCCCATCACACATGTATACACATAATTAAAATAAGTCTTTAAAGAGAGCACGAACTGGGGGTGGCAGTGCATCCCTTTAATCCCAGCACTTGGGAGGCAGAGAGAGGCAGATGGATTTCTTGAGTTCAAGGCCAGCCTGGCTGGTCTACAGAGTGAGTTTCAAGACAGCCAGGGCTACACAGAGAAGCCCTGTTCCCCCCCCCCACACACACACCCAAAACAAAAACAAAGAGAGAGAGAGAGCATGGTCTACCGATTGAGTAGTTACCTTCAGCTTCAAGGGCCACTTTATCTTTTTCTTTTGGAAAACAAATTTTCACGAAGTACATCGGGCTGGCCTGGAACTCAGAGATCTGCCTGCCTCTTCCTCTCAAGTGCTGGGATTAAAGGCGTGCACCACCACACTAGGCCCACTTATTTTCTTGTAAGATTTATTCATTGTTTTATGTCTATACGTGTTTTGCCTACATGTTGTATGTGTGCTATGTGTGCTTATGGTATTCTCAGAGGCCAGAAGAGGCGTCACAAGAGGCCAGAAGATGGCCAAGTGGTTAAAAACACTTGCTGCTCTTCCAGAGGTACCAAGTTTAGTTCCCAGCACCCATATAGGAGTGGGTTTACAAATGCCTGTAATCCAGTAGGCCAGCTTGATCTACATAGTGAGTTCTAGGAAAAAGAGGATACATGGGATAATAGGTAATTTAGTGTGAACTTATTCACACTAATAATAATAATAATAAAAGTGAGTAATAAATTGTGAGCTATTATGGACAATTTACACTAGTATAATTTCTTGTATATTGATACAAGTTCAAATTATATTTGTTATTTCTGTTTACAATATTTGTACACCTATGCAAAGTTATTTTGTCATATTGTATGCATGCATGTTTCTACCTCTAAGACATTTTGTATATTGATACAATTTTAGGATATATTTATCATATTGCATTATATATTTCTACCTCTGATCAAGATATTTATACATTGATACAATGTTTACATTTTGATGTCATTGTCCTGTTTTACTGCACAGTTGTTTAAAGATTGTTTAATATTCTGATATGAAGTCTTAATCTTTAAGTTATATAGGTATTAAGTATTATAGGTCAATAGTCATTCATATTTGTTAGTCAGATTAATTAGGCTCTTTAGATACAGAGAGATTGTATTCTGCATAGAAAGGTAACCTTCAGTCACTTCAAAGATCTGTAGAACATGGCATCTAAATAACTTAGGATTCTGTTGATGTGAGACAGGATTGCTTCCACAGCAAGAAGGCTTTTTATGAGACCCTTTCTGGGGGTTGGAGAGATGGCTCAGCAGTTAAGAGCATTGACTGTTCCTCCAGAGGACCCAGGTTCAAGTCCCAGCACCCTCATGGCAGCTCACAACTGTCTGTAGCTCCAGTTCCAGAGGATTGAATATCCTTATACAGACAAACATGCAGGCAAAACACCAACGTACATAAAATAAAAGTAAATAATTAAAAAAGGGGCGATGGTGGCCCACGCCTTTAATCCCAGCACTCAGGAGGCAAGGCTGGCGGATCTCTGTGAGTTTGAGGCTAGCCTGGTCTATAAGGGAACCTTTCTGGGGGAGGGGTGACGTCAGATCTGCTGGAACTAGAGTTCCAGATGGTTGTGATCTGCCGGTGGGTTCTAGGGGCGGTCCTCTGCAGTAGTGCACACTTACCTGCTGAGCCATCTCCCAGACACATCCCCACACACCGTTTTTTAAAGATTTATTATTTTTATTCACTTAGTTTTTTGAGACAGGGCCGACATATTTCAGGCTGGCCTGGAGTTTGTCATGGAGTGGAGGAAGTCCTCCTGCCTGCACCTCCTCAGTGCTGGGAGCACAGGCCACAGGTGTGTGCTTGCTTTATGCAGTGTGCAGGGCTGGGGAGTGAGCCTAAGGCTTGGTGCATGCTAATCAAGTGCTCTCACAACTCAATTACACCCTCAGATGTGTGTGTGTATGGGAGACTATCTCATGTAGCCCAGGTTACCCTTGAATTCACTATATAACTGAGGATAATCTTGAATTACCCTCCTACCTGCACCTGGCAAGTGCTGGGATCACCGTTGTGCACTACCCCATTTTACAAAGCTCTTATATTCCCTAGTTTACCTCGTTATAACAGACTTCCCTGTTAGGTCAGCTGACAGGAGAGTCTTGGTGCTCGCTCTAAGTCCTGAGTACTGTGCCTCAGTTCTCTCTTTTGCACTGTCCTGGACCCGCTGTTGTATGGGGTGCTACCTATGGTTGTGACTGAGAAGGGCTGGAGTCTGTAGGATGAGGCCCCAGCATCCCAGACTCTCCTCATCTGCCCTCTTCCCACAGGCTGAGGTCTTTCAGGCCCTGCAGCGACTGCACATGACCATCTACTCCCAGAGTGTCTCACCCTGTGGGAAGTTCCTGGCAGCTGGCAACAATTATGGGCAGATTGCCATCTTCAGGTACCCCTTCCCCGATTCCCACCACACATGAGCCCGAGTACTGGTGCCTTCTGGGATTAATGCTCCCTGCTTGACTCTTGGCTCCTCCCTCCCCACTTTTCTTTCAGTTTGTCTGCTGCCTTGAGTTCAGAGGCCAAAGAAGAAAGCAAAAAACCCATGGTGACCTTCCACGGTGGGTATAGCTGTTGGGTGGGGTTCAGGAGACCTCAGGATAGAGATGGGGACACAGGGCTCATGAACAATTTCTGTGTCTCTTTAGCCCACGATGGGCCTGTCTATAGCATGGTCTCCACGGATCGGCATCTCCTTAGTGCTGGCGATGGGGAAGTGAAGGGCTGGCTTTGGGCGGAAATCCTCAAGAAGGTGAGGAGTCTGGAGCCTGGGGACAGGCTGGGCGTCCCCACCTGGGGAGGTTTGGGGCTCATTCAGTGTTTCCTCCTATGTTTCTCTGAAGGGCTGTAAGGAACTGTGGCATCGTCAGCCACCATACAGGTGAGCGGGGACCATGTTGGCAGAGGGCATGTGAGGTCAGACACTACCTGTGTGATTCTGATGCTTCTCCTTCTCCACCTAGGACCAGCCTGGAAGTACCTGAAATCAACGCCTTGCTGCTTGTTCCCAAGGTCTGAGTTCTTTGTGACCATTCTAGGCCAAACATTGCTCCTCTACACTTTCTCTGCCCTGTCGGACACTGACCTTCCTCTCTCTCCTGCTTCCCCACAGGAGAATTCACTGATTCTAGCTGGGGGAGATTGCCAGCTGCACACTATGGACCTGGAAACTGGGACCTTCACAGTGAGTGAGGGTCTGCAGCCAGGGCAGGTCGGGGCCAAACGTTGTATGCTTCCTGGGTCTCCCTCTGAGCCTTCCCTTTTCCCTGCAGCGGGCCCTTCGGGGCCACACAGACTACATCCACTGCCTGGCACTGAGGGACCGCAGCCCTGAGGTGCTGTCTGGTGGTGAGGATGGAGCTGTGCGGCTTTGGGGTAAGGAAACGTCCAATTAGTAAGAAAGTAAGCAGTGGTGGCACACACCTTTAACCCCAGCACTTGGGAGGCAGAGGCAGGAGCACCTCTGAGTTAGAGGCCAGCCTAGTGTACAGAGTGAGTTCCAGGTCAGCCAGGGCTATGTAGAGACTCTGTCTCCAAAATAATAAATAAATAGATAAAAATAAAAAAGGATAAGTGGGGTTGGGGCGTTGTGGCTCATCAAGAGTCCTGGTGGTTTTATTTCCACACAGATCTCCGTATAGCCAAAGAGGTTCAGACCATTGAAGTCTATAAGCATGAGGTGAGGAGAGACCCACGCCCTTGTTTCCTTAATTCTCCATCCTCCGGTGTCCTCACCTCCTCTCTCCTTCCCAGGAGTGCTCGAGGCCCCACAATGGGCGCTGGATTGGATGTTTGGCTACTGACTCAGACTGGATGGTGAGCTGGGCAGTGTGGGGTTGAGTGGCCACTAAAGTCCATGAGTCACAATGACTGGGGCCTGCTACCTTTCTGCCTAGGTCTGTGGAGGCGGCCCAGCCCTCACCCTCTGGCACCTCAGGTCTTCCACGCCTACCACTGTCTTTCCCATTCGGGCACCGCAGAAGCATGTCACCTTCTACCAGGACCTGGTGAGACCCTCTGTCTTGATTCTGTCATCCTGTGCAGTGCCCCTGCTTAGACCTGACCCCTGAACTCCTCTTTGTCCTCCACAGATCCTGTCTGCTGGCCAGGGCTCTTGTGTCAACCACTGGCAGCTGAGTGGGGAGCTTAAGGCCCAGGTGCCTGCTTCTTCCCCAGGGCTGCTCAGCCTAAGCCTCAACCAGCAGCCAGCAGCCCCAGAGTGCAAGGTGGGTCTTGGAACGGATGTGGGAATCTCAAGGGGCCTATGGGATGGGTGGGTCAGCCATGTCTTCCTGGCTTTTAGGTCCTGACTGCTTCAGGCAACAGCTGTCGAGTGGATGTCTTCACCAACCTGGGCTACCGCGCCTTCTCCATGTCCTTCTGACATCAGGATCCTCCGTCTCAGGAGCTGGAGTTCACTGTTTGTGTTTTGGGATGGGGGTTGCCTTATGTTAGCCCAGGCTGGCCTGGAACTCACTTTGTGGCTCAGCTTGGTCTCAGACCTTGAGCACTCCTATCCATTGAGGAAGTGCTGAGATTTGGGCCCGCGAACCACTGCGCTCAGCTTTTTTTTTTTCTGTCAAAATAAAGTTTTAGGCTTTTCTTGTTTGCATTTTCTACCCAAGAATGGAGACCAAGTAAATGTAGTGATGTATATATTACTCTGACTTATCCTTACATATCAATGCCCATCCCCAACCCTGTCACACAGATAGGGCAGGAGCTGAAGCTTAGAAAAGATAGACCTATATAGATTTCGGAAAATAAACAGCTCTGCCCTGCCACCCCTGGGCCTCCTGCCCCAAAGCTGGCCCTGCTCCCTAAGTGCCTCTGTCCACCTCTTGGGGGAAGGAAGACAATGGCCTTACTTGGAAGTTATTGAGGCCCAGTGGTTCCATTGGCAGTTAAGAGGAAAGTGAGCCCGAGGGCCAGAAAAGGTAGCCCTGCCGCCCAGCCCTCAGGTCCTTCGGAAGAGGTTGCTTAGAAAGCCTCCATTCTGCCCTGATCCCAGGCGCAATGAAAAGCCAGTCTTCGTTTGTCTTCGAGCTGCGGCAGCCTCACTGAGCTCCTTCTGGCGCTGGGAGCGCACCTGCTGTCCAATTACCACCTGCATGTCGTCCTGCAGGAGGCGGAGCAGGGTGGGTATGTGTTAGAGTAGGGGTGGGGCCAGGTCAGGATGCTGGTCCACCAGTCCTACTCGGGCCCCGCCCTCTCACCTGCCAAGCCTCAAGCTCCTGCGTCAGCGCCACCTTCTGGCGGATGGCTCGCAGCAGTTCCCGGGACAAAGAGTCCCGCTCTAGCGAGACACGATTGAGCTCCAGGGACAGCTTCAGGGCCCTAGGAGTGGAAGGGGTAGAGAATGTGGTCCGAGGGCACTGGGTATTCTTAGACCTGGTGAAAGTCGTGGCGGGGGGGGGGGGGGGGACTAACACCAAAATTAAGGAAGGCTGAAGCTTCTGAGTTAAAATGGAAGTTCAACTCTTGTCAGGGCGGTGGAAATCGGGCCCAGAAAGGACCAGAGAACAAGCCCTGCTGAGGCAGTGGGTGAGATTGCCAGACTCACTTGTTCACTGCTTCGTCCCGGTCAGCGAGCGCACAGCTCAGGGCTTCCTCGGGATTGTCATGCGCCCTCAGCTCCTTCTGTCGCTGCAGCTCATCCCGTAGGGTCTGTAGCTCTGTGCGGTGCAGGACGATCTGCAGGCCAGGAAAGAAGGTAGACTGGTACATGAATGAGCCTTGTAGGACAACGGTGCCCTCCCGACCTGTGCGTGCTCCATAAACACCGCAGGCAACTAAGTCTGCCTCGGACTGGTACGGGGGCAGGGTAAGCTTTCAACAGGAGGGATGAAGGGAGACGTTTAGGGAGTGGAGCCCAGAAGGCTTCCTGGAGGTACAGGCCAGCTCAGGAAGCAACTACAGGTTCACTGAGGAGTGGACTAGACAGTGGAGATGAGAAGGAACGGGACATCGTGGGCCTTTGCATCCAGTACCATGCCCTCTCCAACCTCATCCTGCAGCCTGGCCACTTCCGCCTCCTTCTGCTCCAGAATCTCCACTGGGTTCAGGGATGCTCTCTTCTTGGGGGGTTCCAAGCTCTCTTCCTGGATTGAAGGCTGGGGACTGGATGCCTCTTGTATCTCCGGGGACAAGATAATCTATAGGCCAAAGGAATTAATCAGTACTGCATGGAACTTCTGGGAAAAGGGGGGCAGAGTCTGCACCCCTCATTGGTTATTCTAACCAATACGAGGCTGGTAAACTGAAACTCACTTGGGCTCCTTCACACTCATTGACATTCTGGTCTTGGTCGCTGTCAAGACTGTGGGCAAGCTCGGTCTGCAGGGAGGCACCCGACACTTCGGCGTCCTGGAGTCGCGACTCCTCCTCCAGCTCTGAGACCCGCCGCTGCAACCTCCGCAGTGTGCTCAGCGCCTCGCCAGCCTCGAAGCGAGCGCGTTCCAGCTGCAGATCACACAGATCATTCCAACTGTCAGCATCAAACCTGCGCTCTGCGGTGGGCCCGCAGGGGGCGCCCGAGGGCCGAGCAATGCCAGGGCAGCACCCCGGTGAACTAGACCTGCCCCCTCTCCTGAATCACAGAACCTGGAATACACCTCCCCTCTGCAGGCACCAATTTCCTTACCTATAAAGCAGGGAGTGCCTGGCATCATCCTCTGCCCCAGGCCTGGCCCCATCAGGTCATCAGGTCCCCTCCCCTGCAGCCTTTACTCTAACTCACTAATTGCTTTGATCAAGCGTTTATTGATCTCTCCAGAGTCTCACCCTACCAGTCCTTTGAGGTTTACAATGCCACCCCATCTCTCAAGTGGGGGAACTGATTAGGGTGGGGCTGAGAAGCCAAACTATCTGAACTCACGCTGCCCTCCCTTCTTACTCTTTCTCCTCAAGTCCACAGCCCCAGACCAGGCATTTCTGTCCTGAACGCTGATCTCAGTCCTCTTCCCGGCCTTCCATCTGCCAGGCTCTGATGCACTTTAAGAGTGCATTTCCCTTGCTCAATACTCTTTCTTGGTTCTCATTTGTCTTTGAGGTCTGGCTTGCTTCTGCTCTTGGTCATTTAACTGATCACATCTCCCAGAAAGTCCTGAGGCATCGTCAAGGGCCTAGCTGGCCGCCCCCATCCCACCCCTCTGATCACCTCTAGTTTGTGCTCTTTCCTCTCTCGACGAAGCAGCAGCAGCTCCTCGTGGGTGGTCTGTAGTCTGCTTTGGCCTTTGTCCACTTCTTCACGAAGGCCTCGGATCTGGGTCTCCAGGTCCTGCCGGCGATCCTGCAGCATCTGGTTCTGGGGACAGATGTCAGAGTTGAGGCAGAGGTGGGGGGCTGTCTGGCTAGTCTCAGAGAGCTGCAGCTGCTACTACCTCCGCCTGCAGACTCTCCAGCCGAGTTCTCAGCTCTGCCCCTGCCAGGGCTTGAGTCTGACACTGTCCGCGAAGGGTGTCCAGCTCCCGCTGCAGTTCCTGCTCCGTCCTGGAGGCCTGGGGAGGGGAAACTGACAATGGAGCCATCTGATGGTCTGGGTTCAAGACCAACCCAGCCTGCTCACTGACTTGTCCCCTACTGAGGACATCAGGTCCCACCTCTCCAGGTCAGGGTCATTCTACCTGGGCCAGCTGCTGGCTGAGTCTGAGGTTTTGCTCGCTGAGTTCACTGAGGGCCCTTGCCCGTTCTCGGCCACTGTCCTGCTGCTCTGACCGCTGTTCCCCAAGCTGGGCCCGCAGGGCTTCCACGTCTCCCTCCAGCTCCACAGCTCTGGCCTCCCACTCAGCACCGCGGGCTGCCAGTCCACGGCGGAGCTCATGATTCTCCTGCTGCAGCCTCTGTAGGGGAGGGGAAGGACAGGAAGTCACCTGAATTGGCACAAACTCAGAGTCCAGGATGGAGGGAGGATCACCCAGATCGAAAGAGGCC
The DNA here is from genome assembly GCF_037038515.1 of Microtus pennsylvanicus. Taxonomy (NCBI): domain Eukaryota; kingdom Metazoa; phylum Chordata; class Mammalia; order Rodentia; family Cricetidae; genus Microtus; species Microtus pennsylvanicus. The sequence continues at coordinate 92,005,261 of NC_134589.1, forward strand.
AGTCTGTCTAGGACAGACAAGAAAGCAAAAAAGGGGAATCGGTAAGAGTAAATGACACCAAGAGAGCTAGAAAGAAGGTTCCAGGCCAGACAGGGGTGGGAGTCACAACTCTGATGCCCACTCACCTCCTGCTGCCGCCTGGGTTTCTGGACCCGAAGTCGTAAGCGGCGTTTTTGGCGCCTGAGCCTGGTAGAATTTAAGCCCCGGCCCATGGCCTCCCACTTTCGCCGTCTCCAAGAACTTCTGTAGGCCGGCTTGGCCCAGCCCCTCTGCCCAGCTCCCCTCTAATTAATACTGGGCTGTCCCACCCAGAGCCCCACCCCTCTATCTGCCCTCCTCCAAACCTGTTGGACCAGCGCACGGGGGGGGGGGGGGGAGACGCGGTGGGGAGGGGTGGCACTGTCTCCGGACCTTCAAAGCAGGAAGGCACGGGATGGGCCAGGTGACTCTGACTACAGTTGTTACAATTATTAGCAGGTGTTCCAGCCAGGTGTTTAGCTGGTTCTGTCTGTATTACTTAATTTCACCCACTAGAGGGAGCATCAACATCCTTAGACGAGGAAACAGTCAGAAGCTAGTTGTGCAGGCAACCTAGGTAGTCAAACTCTTACTCAATATTGCTAGAGCAACAAAGCCCTGGGCGGCTTTGGGATCCAATTTTCCTCCCCGGTGCTTAGCTCTGCTACTGTTATGTGTTGTTAGGTTTTAACAAGTCTTTTTATTTTATTTATTTATTTATTTGGTTTTTCGAGACAGGGTTTCTCTGTGGTTTTGGAGCCTGTCCTGGAACTAGCTCTGTAGACCAGGCTGGTCTCGAACTCACAGAGATCCGCCTGCCTCTGCCTCCCAAGTGCTGAGATTAAAGGCGTGTGCCACCACTGCCCGGCTTAACAAGTCTTTTTAAAAACTCTTTAAAAATTGATTTATGTATTTTATGTATTATGAATGCTCTATTTGCGATGCTTGCATGACAGAAGAGGGCACCAGATCTCATTACAGATGGTTGTGAGCCACCATGTGGTTGCTGGGAATTGAACTCAGGACTTCCATAAGAGCAGTCAGTGCTCTTAACCACTGAGCCATCTCTCCAGCCCCTCAACAAGTCTTCTGCAAGTTCCTTTAACATCTTCAAACCCTTTGTCCATCGATTCCTACTGTCATACATCAGCCCTATTTTTTAAAAAAAATATTTATTTATTTATTATTTATACAATATTCTGTCTGTGTATATGCCTGCAGGCCAGAAGAGGGCACCAGACCTCATTACAGATGGTTGTGAGCCACCATGTGGTTGCTGGGAATTGAACTCAGGACCTTTGGAAGAGCAGGCAATGCTCTTAACCTCTGAGCCATCTCTCCAGCCCCCATCAGCCCTATTCAATATTTCCTGCACTCCTCTTAATCTAGGGTCTGGCTATTAAGAGTTGAGGGAGACCAGCAAGTTCACGTTCACTGCCAGAGAGTCACAGGTAAATGGGTACATGCCTGAATCAGGCAATTTCAGAGAGGAAGGGCTGTGGAGGAACTCAGGGAAATGAGGAGGAGGAGTTGGGGGGGGTCACTTAAGAAGGGACTGACATTGCATTGGCCCCTGCAAGACAAGGGAAGCCAATCAGAAAGAGGGTTGCAGTGGAGCAGCAAGTGCTAGCCATGAGCAATGACACACATCTGTGCACACATCTGTAATCTCAGCATTTGGGAGACTGAGGTGGGAGAATGGTGAGTTCAAGGCCAGCCCTGAGCTGTGTAGCAAACCTGACTCCAAAGTGGGGCAGGCAGGAAAATGTAAAGGCCCTAAGGGAGCAGGAACTGAAAAAGACCCTGTCAGAAGAAAGAAGATGTCACTGACACCAGAGGACAGCAGTTCCAGGACTTTTAGGCCACAGGGAGGAATTTCAGTTTCATTTTGACTGCAATGGGAAAGCTGATACAGAAATAAAGTAATGGGGTTTTTTTTTAAAAAAATTTTTTTTGAGACAGAGTTTCTCTGTGTAACAACCGTAGCTGTCCTGTAATTTTGCCAGGCTGGCCTCGAACTCAGAGATCCCTCTGCCCCTGCCATCTGAGCGCTGGGGTTAAAGGTGTGTGCCACCACACCTGGTCTGCTTGCACTTTTTCTGTTCACTGTTATCCAAGTCACAGAGTCTGGGACACCTGGGGCCAGTGTGGGGGATGTTGTAGAGCTTGAGGCAGAGACGTGGGGGCTGCCACCTGCTGGAGCTAGAGAGAGAACGAAAGATGGGCTGGGGAATTCAGAACCTGGCTTACAGGTGTGCACAGAGTCCTGAGCACCCTTTCTATGGAAATGCTGGTAGGTGGCCTGGTGGAAAGGGTGGGGGCAGTTGTCTACCAAGGTCAGCTTGGGGCAGGAATCCAGGTCCACAACGGGGGTATATGAAGGTGCTTACAACTACAGATGTGAGCCCCAGGGTGAGAGTGCCTGACAGAGTGAGACCCCATCCTACAACCCAGGAATGGACAAGAATGAAAAGAATATACATGGGGGCATTTAGCAGGGTGAAGGCTGGGAGCGGGTCCCAGAGTCTGAGTGCATGGTGGATGGCTAATGAGCTAGCCTTTAGATTTAGAGGGCCAACAGCTTGCCCAGGGCCACACAGCCAGACAGGGATCTTGTCTGTTCTTTAATTATTTATGTCATTGAGACAGGGTCTCACTATATAGTTCTATATAGCCTGGGACTTACGGAGACCAGCTTGGCTTCACTGATACCTGCCTGTCCCTGCCTCATGGGTGCTGGGATTAAAGGTGTGTGCCATTACATTAACCCCGAGATTACTTACTTATTGCTGTGCTGGGTACCAAACCCAAGGCCTTGTACGTGTTAAAAAAAAGAAAACCTTCACTACAGAATTATACCTCCAGTCTAATTTCTTTTTTAGGGTCTCATGTAGTCCAGGTTGGATTCTAACAGGATGGCCTTGAACCCTTCTGAACTTCCTGCTTCCACTTCCCAAGGGCTAGTTTACAGGCCCCACCATGACTGAATTTATGTGTTGCTGGGGACCAAACTCAGGGCTTTGTGTTTACTTGGCAAGAATTCTACCAACTTACCTCAACCCCAGTCTACTTTCTTTTCTTTCTAGTTTTGAGACAGGATTTCTGTGTGTAATAGCTCTGGCTGTCCTGGAACTCCCTTTGTAGATCAGACTGGTCTTGAACTCACAGAGTTCTGCCTGCCTCTGCCTCCCCAGTGCTGGGATTAAAGGCATGCATCACCACTATCCAGATCCACTTTTCTTTTTAAAATGAATGTGTGCATGTGTGTGCTTGCTTTTTCTTTCTTTTCTTCTTTTTCCTTTCTTTCTCTTTTTCTTTCTTTTTTTTTCTTTTTTTAGACAGGGTCTCACTATGCAGAATAGAACAGGCTGCCACAGAGATCTGTCTGCCTCTGCCTTCCAAATGCTGGGATTAAAAGCATGTGTCACCACGCCTGGTTCTTTTTCTCTTCAGACAGAGCCTTCCTCAGCCTCTAGAGTGCTGGGACTACAGGCTGGCACTGTCCTGGTTTCCCTGCTCAGATCGGTTTGAGCCACCATGTGGTTGCTGGGAATTGAACTCAGGACCTTTGGAAGAGCAGTGCTCTTAACCTCTGAGCCATCTCTCCAGTCCCCTCAGATCGGTTTGAGAGGCATCACTCTGCCCTTTTATCCTCCCCTTGCGCTGGCTCTTCTCCCTGTCCACTCCAGCCCTGCCCACCCTCCGTCTGCCGCAGAGGCCAGCTTACTTCTTCACGCTCCAAGTGCTGAGTGTTTAGTGTTTCTAGCTGCCTCCGAAGCTCCTCATTGCGTTCCAGAAGCATCTTGCCGAGTTCAGCAGCCAACAGCAGGTCCTTCTCTTTCTGTTGCAGCTGTAGGGCCAGGTCCTCTGGTTCCTCTGGCCCTGGGCCCCCTCCCAGGAAGGAGTCTCGGCGCTCCAGCACGAAGGGGAAGAATCCTTCATCACCACTAGGAGACGCACCCCCTGAGAGCAGCCCAGAAGAGAAGCTTGGCCCACGAGGGGAGTCCATGGTAAGTGAGCATCTGTGGAGACAGTTTGTTGTGGATCCTGCCACCCTGCAGCAGCCCCGGGACTGGGCCCCTGGTGGCAAACACCTAAGCCTCCCAATCTTGCAGCCAGGGCCTCCCTGAACCAACAAAGGTTAATGACCCGTGATGGCTGCTCAATTCCGTTAATGACCTCAGGGTAAACTGAGGCAGGAAGCAGCATGAAATCAACCATCTTGCCTTCAGACTCCTACCTTCTGCCTTTGCCACATGGTCATTGCCTTCAGGAAGCTTTTGCTCCTGCACCCTGGTGCTACAAGTTACTCTCTGCCATTTCCTGCTCCTCTTCCCAGTCCCTCACTTCCTGGGCACTACCTAGAATTCAGGTTCACACAGACTCAGCTACACGAAGAAAACAGCTCCTTCTCCTAAGAGCGCAGGGCTCTCTCACCATTAGGAACCCAGGTGTGCCTTGACGCTTTAGCCACAGGGATCCAACTCCTGACCCTTCCAGAATCTCGAGCCCTTTGCCTTCCTATATCCTGGTTCTACTTTCTCAGGACCCAGGTGTTTTAGACTTGATCAGCTTTGTCAGTCTTGATGGCCATCGTGTCCCTCTCTCCTGAATTCCCAGTGGAGTCTCTTAGGTCTTTATTTTAAGCAAGACCCAGGATTTCCTGCCTCTACCCCTCCTGATTTAGGAGCCCTCATCCCCAGACCCCCAATTTCCCTGGGCCTTGGCGCTGACCCAGCGTAGGGCGAGGTAACTGGTTGTGCCAGCCAAGCACACCGCCGCCGCCACTTCGGGTTTCTGTTTACTTCCCGGCCCGCCCCTGGGGATAGGAGCCCGGTGCTCTACGAGGACCGCCCAGGGACAGGGGCTCAGGGGCTCAGGAGAAAAGGCCTGACACCCTGGCTTCTTCATGCCGACCTCTGGGAGGGTACCCGCTCCCGCTCCCGATTTACCCCAGAGCGTATGCACACCTGTCCCCCTCCTCTCGACAGGTGTCAGGTACAGCTGGGCCCGAACGTCCCAGGTGTTACAGAAGTCCTTACAGTCCAGCTGTGCCAGACCCAGACCCAGGGTCCCCCGCAGTGGGGACTCCTGCTTTGGGTACCCAGTGCTTGCCCACCACTCTCTTTGCTGCTGGTGTTCTGGCTTCCCGGAGCTTTGTCCAGAGTCCCTAGAGGCCATTCCTGCGCTCCCTCCCTCATCCTGCCCGGACGACCGGTCTTCCCCAACCATGCCAGGTCTGGTTGTCCCGCCCTCTGCGCCCCCTAGGCTCTCACCTGTCGCCACCGGGCTCCCTCCGAAGTTCCCCTGATCCCCGATGTCCTCTTCCGGAGGCGGCGCCAGGTGCAGGTTTGCACAGGTGAGGGGGCGGTGCCGCGGGAGGGGCGGGGACGCCCCCTGGTGGTGGGAATGGCCAAGACCTTGTCAAAGGAAAGTCACCTCCATCCTCTTAAAGGTCCATCTTGCTTCTACTGGGAACAGTGATTGAACATTTACTACGTGCAGATCATAGGCTGATCATAGAAGTCAGCTTCTTACTCTTCATGCTTGCCTTTGAGATAGAGAATTATTAATAAGAATAACCCTGTAAGCCTTCCACTAAAAAAGCTCTTTTATAGAAATTGCTTACCTTTGTGACATCCTAAAGAAGCAACAGCTAGTGGGCTGGAGAGATGGCTCAGAGGTTAAGAGCACTGGCTGCTCTTCCAGAGGTCCTGAGTTCAATTCCCAGCATCCACATGGTGATTCGCAACCATCTGTAATGAGATCTGGCGCCCTCTTCTGACCAGCAGGCATGCATGCAGACAGAACACTGTACACATAATAAATAAATTAAAAAAAAAAAAAAAAAAGAAGCAACAGCTACTGACGGTCTGTTTTATAGAGGTGCAAGCTGAGGTTCAGGGAAACCACCGGCTTTGTTTGGAGCACAAGTTGGTTATTGTCTTAGTTACTTCTCTATTGCTGCGATAAAGCATCATGACCAAGGCAACTTATAGAAGAAAGCATTTAATTTGGGGGCTCCTGGCTCCAGAGGTTGAGAGTCCATGATCATCATGGCAAAAAACATGACAGCAGGCAGACAGGCATGGTGTTGGAGCAGTAGCGGAGAGTTTACCTCTGTTATAAGGGCAAAGAGAGAGAGAGAGAGAGAGAGAGAGAGAGAGAGAGAGAGAGAGGAGAGACTGTACAGATACAGATGGGCTTTGAAATCTCAAGCCCACCCCAATGGCACCAACAAGATTACTCCTCCTAACCCTTCCCAAACAGTTCCACGTACTGAGGACAAAGCATTCAAATGTGTGAGTCTATGGGAGCTATTTTAATTCATACCACCACAATTATGAACAGTGAACGTGTGACATTAGCATCTTTTTGGATGGCGGTGGCAGAGTCTCGTGTATCACAGGATGGCCTCAAACTCACTAAAGAGTAGAGAATGACTTGAGCTGCAGGTGTTTCTGGCTCTGCCTCCTGGGTGCTAGGTTGGCAGGCGTGAGGCCTGCACCACCACACACTCACTGTATGCTGTGCTGGGGTTTGAACCCAGGGCCTAGCGTGCGCTAGATAATTACTCTACCTACTGACTATAGCCCCAGCCCTAGCAACTCATTCTTTCCTAAGTTCCATGCTTCATACAAGGCACTGATGTCTGGGCACCTAGGATGATTTGCCTCTGAGCACACCTGAGTCCATATGGCTCCAAATATGGGGGTCTCAGTTCTTTCATTCTGCAGAGTTGGGCCCCATGCTCCAGCAAGGCCAGCAGCCATGCATGGAGGGATAGGACCCAAAGCAGGTGATGTAGGACCAGCCCACAAAGTTCCTCAGCCTTGATTCCGTGGTTTCTCATAATTCTCTTCAGACACCATGGCCTTCTGAGGAGACACACAAGGCAGACATTCCAGACCACATAAAGAGGACAAACAGAACTGAGTAGTGGTGATGCATGCCTTTAATCCCAGCACTCAGGAAATAGGCAGGTGCCCTCCCCCCCGTGTGTGTGTGTGTGTGTTGAAACTCTAGCTTATGGGGAAAGGGACAAGGGACACAAGGACTACTTGAAGAGGTAGTTCAGGGGCTGGCACTCCTGGGTGCTGGGAATGAGACAGGCTTACTACCAGCATAGAGTGTGTGGGACACAAGTCTTTGGAAAGGAACTAGAGATTGAAAACTGCCTGACCTTCTTTCAAGAACGTCATTTGCCGCCAGGTGGTGGTGGCACACGCCTTTAATCCCAGCACTCGGGAGGCAGAGGCAGGTGGATTTCTGTGAGTTCGAGGCTAGCCTGGTCTAAAAGAGCTAGTTCCAGGACAGGCTCCAAAGCCACAGAGAAACCCTGTCTCGGAAAACAAAAAAACAAAACAAAACAACAACAACAACAAAAGAATTTTGTCATTTGCGGCCCCCTCCCCAGCACCTGTAAGAGCAAACTGATGGGCGTTGGAGAGCTGAAGACAATGCGCCCTCTCCTTGGTCGGGCCATCTGACCCCTTTGAAAATCAAGCAAAGTGTCCAGGTAGTGGTGGCTCGGGCCTTTAGTCCCAGCCCTCAGGAGGCAGAGGCAGGAGGATCTCTGTGAATTCAAGGCCAGCCTGGTCTACAGGACAACCAAGACTTCATAGAGAAAACAAACAAACAAACAAAAATCCAAAATACCAAGAACAGAAAGAAAGAAAGAAAGAAAGAAAGAAAGAAAGAGAGAGAGAGAGAGAGAAAAGGAAAAAGGAAACCAATGGCCAGCCACTTGGACCTGAACCAGCATACCATGCTTAGTCCACCTTGGCAGGGCCCTCCAATCAGGCAGGTGCTGAGTTCATCTGGACGTGATGAAACTCTGGGAGGTTCACAGCACACCCAAGACGTGGGAGGGGTGTAGACCTATAAACTGGAAACAAACCAATAAAACAACAGAGCAAAGGAGCTTGGTTCCTGGGTGCTGACATCACGTGGCTTCAGTTCTAATTCCAGTTTGGCTATTGGCCAGCAGTGTGTGTGCCTGTGCCATTCAGATGACCTCAGTTTCCTTATCTGTAAGGAGGGGCAGCGGCAGCTCCTGGCTGGCCGGAGTGTGAAGAGTCAATGAGAGTGACAACTGTGCTTGGTGACTCACCCGTGTGTTCCATAGCTTTCCACCCCCAGGACAAGCCTATGAGGTCATCCCAGTCCTAGGTGAAGAACCCAGATGTGAGGGGTAAAGCCGATTGTTTGTGGGTACAGACCCTCGCCCCAGATTGTCTAGCACCGGCTAGAATGGAGTCTTTCTATGTCACCAGCACTGGCTGTGAACACCTAATCATCCTGCTTTCGTCTCCAGAACAGCAGGGGTTTGGGAATTTGTATCTAGTTCCCAGCTCTGCACCTAGCTGTAAGCCACCCTACACCTGGAGACGTCCAGTCCCGTCTCCTTTTCACTACTTATGTGGAGGACGATGGGCAGTAGGGGCAGTGTTCCCAGGGAGGCCCTGGAGAAGCTGGATATGAGGAACCATTCAACAGCCCTCCTGTGCTCTTCAATGGGGCTCCCAAGCCAGCCAGGCATCCAGAGGCCCGCGCCCAGCTTCCACACCTATTCCCATCTCCTCTCCATCTAACTAGCCCCTAGTGAGCCATGGCTAGGAGTGGAGGGAGGGAGTCTCCTTCTTGGGGAAGCCTTCCCAGATGTTACAGTACCTTGACCTAGTTGTGCTGGGCATCTAGAGGCCAGGGGAACAACCCTAGAGTCCTCCCTTCTCTTCCACATAGGCAACAGAGCAGGAAGGCTTGGTTCCAAACCACAGTGCCTCCGGGCTTTTATGCCATGTATGAAGTCTATGAACAATAGGCGTATGTGGGGAGGACTTTAAAGCTTTGTATGAAATATTTCATACTGAGCACACTGTTAATTTATTTTTTTAAATTATGTAGAAGCTTTCAGAATGTCAAGAAAATAGCTGCAATGTTTTTAGCAACTACAGAGTAGCATTTAGCATTATAGTGATGTCATATAGGCTATAGCAAAACTAGATGAAAGACATGCTGTTCTTATATACAGCTAGTTTATTCTGTGGGTCAACAAGAACTGCTTCAGAGCCTGCATGTGGGAGGCCAAGGCTGGAGAATGGTGATCTTGGGTCCAGCCTGAGCTACAAGGCAAGATGCTGGCTCAAAACCCAAAACAAACAACCTTCTGAAGCCTTGCATCTCATTTTCTTCCTTAGAAAAAAGGAATTATGCCAGGTGGTGGTGGCACACGCCTTTAATCCCAGCACTCGGGAGGCAGAGACAGGAGGACCTCTGTGAGTCTGAGGCCAGCCTGGTCTACTAGAGCTAAAAGAAAGAAAGTGGGAGGGGAGAGGAAGAAAGAAAGATAGAGAAAGAGGGGAAGAAAGAGAGATGAAGAAAGAAAGAGAAGAAGAAAGAAAGGAAGGAAGGAAGGGAGGAGAGTGGATTATATTTCCAGGCGTAGTGGTCCATGCCTATAATTTGAATACTCAGGTACCTGAATTTAGGCCAGCTTGACATATGTACGAAGTCACAGACCATCCTGGACTACAAGCAGGAGACTCAATCTCAAAACACTGAGCAAGGGAAAATAGTTTGCTGTGTTTGGGATGGGAGAGCTGCTCTATAGACAAGGAGAAAATTCCCCTGGAACCAAGGAGTCCTTCATCTTCTTCGTTATTCTCTTGCTCTTTGATCCTTTGCCCCCCCCTTCTAATTTTCTATTCCAGGTTATTTAACTCAATGTACAATAATATTCTTTTCCAGTATTCTCTTCAGTTTAGCAGGGTTTTGTTTTGGTTTATTTGTTTTTTCAGTACCAGAGATTGGATCCAGGGTCTCACAAATAGTGGGCAAGTGCCCTTGACTTAAAAAAAAAAGTCTTGACTATTGGGCTACTATTGCCAGCACCCTTTTTAAAAAAGCATTTTTGGGGGCTGGAGAGATGAAGCACTGACTGCTCTTCCAGAGGACCCGAGCTCAATTCCCAGCACCCACATGGCAGCTTACAACTGTCTGTAACTCCAGTTCCAGGGGATCCAACACCTCACACAGAAATACATGCAGACAAAAACACCAATGTATATAAATTACAAATAAATAAATTATTTTAAAAAAAAGCATTTTGAGCTGGGTGGTGATGGCACACGCCTTTAATCCCAGCAAGTGAGATGTGTGGATCTCTGTGAGTTTGAGGCCAGCCTGGTCTACAGAATGAGTTCCAGGACAGGCTTTAGAGCTACAGAGAAACTTCGTCTAGAACAACTGGTGTGGGACAATGGTCTGTATTCTGTCAATTATATTTTAAATAAACGCTGATTGGTCAGTAGCCAGGCAGGACAACCAGATAGGAGGTAGAGGCAAGTCAATGAGAACAGGAGAATTCTGGGAAGAAGGAAGTCCTAGTCTGCAGTTCTGTCCCAGCCACAGAAGAAGCAAGATGTGATTACCCCACTTAATAAGGTACTGAGCCATGTGGTTAACACAGATAAGAATAATGGGCTAATATAAGTTGTAATAGTTAATAAGAAGCCTGAGATACTGGGCCAATCAGTTTATAACTAATGTAGACTTCTGTGTGATTTCTTTGGGACTTAACGACTTCGGGGACCAGGTGGGACAGAAACCCCAACAACAAACAACAATAACAAAGTGTTTTGAGCCTGGGCTTGGTAGCAGATACCTGCAGAGGTAGGCAGATCTCTGAGTTTGAGATCAGCCTGGACCACAAATTGAGTTCCAGGACAGCCAGAGCTGTTACACAGGAAAATTCTGTGTTGGAATGGGTTGAGTATTTTGAGGAATTCCAGAAGTTGAAAGGCAGGTCTCTGGGAGTATGAGACCAGCCTGGTCTACATAGTGAGTTTCAGTACAGCCAGAATTATGAAGTGAGCCCCTGTCTCAAAACAAAAACAAAAGGGCATGGAAGAAGAAGAAACTTTGCTTTTGGTCTGCTTGTCCCCACTCTCCACGGCAGGTTCATCTATTCTGTTGCTGAGGCATGCCTTCACCAATATGAGAACCGACTTCTGGATTCCTGTGTAGACTGCAGACCAGCAGCTCTCCAGGAATATTCCAGGTCTTCAGTGCCAGACCGGGACTGCTGAGACATTCAGTACCTCCCAGACCTGTCCAGTGTGAGACAGCCATTGCTGGACTACACAGACCACACCCAACACAGCTGCTAATCCAGTCCATCTTCAGCTCCTTTCGACTTGGGATAATTCCATCCAAAATGGGTCTAAGTTCAAAGTACGAGGTGGGTAGGCGCTTGTGATGCAATTATCGCCTAGTTTTTCCATCATTCTCCATGTGCCTCCATGGGCACAGGGCCACCTCCTCAGGAAGAGTATGAAGACATTAGCTCTTGAGTCCCTTGGATGTCATGTACCTGCTGTCACCTGCTGTGAGAGGGATGCCATGGGGCAGCACTGCCAGCTCTGGGTGAGGGAGGCCTGGAATTTTGAAGACCATTCGGAGCCTAGAATAGGGACCTGTACCCAAGGTTAGGTCCTCGGTCACTCCCTTGGTAGTCAAAGCTGGGCCACCACTATGAGGACATCTAGAACTTGGGTAAGGGGCATCTTGCTGAATCCTGTGGTTTCCTGACTTGGGCCTTTTGGGAACACAAACCCAGAGAGCTTCCTGAAGCAGGAGGAAGAGCCCCTGGCTCGGTTCCTACACCTGCAATGCAGAAGTAGGCACAAGCATCTCTGGAAAGCGGAACCCTCCAGCATACCTACCCAGAGCCCACCCTCCAGCTCTTCAGTCCTCTGTTCTCCAGGGAGCAAGCACTGGAGTCTGGGAAACCCTGCGTTGGTGATTTAGAATAATGTCCCTTGCCTGCTCCAGGCCAACCACCACCTAGGGTAGCCAGAATCTTGTTGCCGGCTAACCCCATCCCAGTAACAGTGAATCCCCAGCTTCCTCCTCCCCCTTCCTTTGGTGACCAGGATCTAAGAGTTTTCTAGGTGCTTCATTGGATGATCCTTTGAAGGCAGGTGGCCTTACCTAAGCCCCTCGCCTCTTCACATGTCATGGAAGGCTCCTGCCTTTTGACATGCTACACATCTTTATCTAAATAAAATATCCCCAAATCAGGAAAAAAATATTTGGAGACAGGTACTCACTATGTAGCCCAGGTTGGCTCCAAATCCTGATCCTCCTGCCTCAACCTCCCAAGTACTAGGATTACAGGCTCACAACCATCAGACTTAGCTTCTCCTCTGGGTTTTGGGTGATATTCAAAACAGAAAGAAGCCAAGGGAGGCCAGGTGTGATGGCTTTTGTTGTAATTCCAGCACTCTGACGCAAGGGGATTGCTGGGAGTCTGACACCAGCCTGGGCTATAGAGTGAGTTCCAAGCCAACCTGGACTACCTTATGAAATCTTATCTCTTAACTGAAAAACGAAACAAAACAGGGCTGGGGAGATGGCTCAGCGGTTAAGAGCACTGACTGTTCTTCCTGAGGTCCTGAGTTCAATTCCCAGAAACCACATGGTGGCTCACAACCATCTGTAATGAGATCTGGTGCCCCTTTCTGGCGAGTAGGCATATGTGCAGACAGAACACTATATACATAATAAATAAAAATAAAAAAATGTTAAAAAACAAAACAAACAAAACAAAACAAAAAACCACTGGGGATATAGCTCAGTGCTTAAAGCACTCGCCTAACATCCGAGGCTCTAAATACAATTCCTAATACCACATAAACCAGGCATGGCGCAGCCTGTGATCCCAGCACTCGGGGAGAAGTAGGAGGAGGATCAGCTGTTCAGAGTCATGCCTGGGCTGCATGAGAGCCTGATCAGAAGAAAAGAGAAAGCCACTGTGGGCCATTCAGGTTCTTTTTCATTTCCCATTTAGGTGGAATACAGGTTTCCATTTCTTTCTCATAAGGGCCTTTTCCAGTTCTGTTAGGTCATCAAAAGTTTTCTTTCTCTTTTACAGATATAATATATAATACTCTTATAATACTTACAATACTCTGAGAAAGCCCTGTGTGTAGTACCACATCCCGAAGTCTTAACACATGAGAGGTAGCGTCAGGAGCATCGGGGGTTCGAGAGCAGCTTCAGCAATATGAGTTCAAGGGGTGGGGGAGACACAGAGCGGGGAGAAAGAGCACTGTGATCTCTGGTTACTTCTTTCCTTCCCCAGGAAAACGCGTATCAGCACTGCCTGTGATGGCCGCCGTTTCTGCTCTGCCAAGTGTTCCTTGCCTGTGTCTTCCTCAGAGGCACCCCCTAAGGCCTGCTTACCCTCCATGGCCCTCAGCACTCACTGTAGAGCGTGCATGTGTGCCTGAGTGCATGTATGTGCACCACAAGTGTGCAGGAGCCCATAGAAGTCAGAAGAGAAACCCAGCTCTGCTCAACTTGCTGCTTTTTTTTTAAAAAATATTGTTTTCAAGGTCTGGTAAGATGGCTCCACACCCACCATTAAGTCTGACTACCTGAGTTCAAGCCCTAGGACCTACATGGTGGACGGAGAGAACCGACTTCTGTAAGCTGTCTTCCAACCTCCACACACTTGTACTGTGGCGCCCTAGCACCTCACCAGACGCACTCAAAAATGCATAAATAAGAATGTTTCCAAGATCCAGCCCCAGTTAAGACAAGCCGGCTAAGTGTGAGGGTGGAGGCTTGCGATCCCAGCACTCCTGACGCTGAAGCTGGGAGGATTTCCATTAGTTGGAATAGCCTGAGCTACATAGTAAGTTCCAGGCCAGCCTGGACTATATATCAAGATTTTGCCTTAGCTGAGCATTGAAGTAAACGCCTATAATCCCAGCCTTCAAGAGATGTGCAGACAGGAAGATTGGGTGTTTGGGGTCATCTTAGGTTCCTTAGCTAGTCCGAGGCCAGCCTGTGCAACATGAGAGTCTGTCCCAAACACAATAGCAACAACAAAACCTTATCCCAAAAGTCAAGAAAACAAACAAAAGTCAACCTATTGAGGTTGTGATTTTAGTTTCTCAGGACCGATAAAGCAAATTGTCCCGGACTATGATTTAACAAGAGCAATGTGCTTTTTCACAGTTCCGGAGGACGAAGTCCGCCATCCGTGCCACCTCCGCTGGGGTTTCCAGAGCAAGTGCACCTGTTTTCTCCCAGCCTCCAGGGTTTGAGAAATGTTCCCCACTTCTTGCCTTTCACCTTTCCGCCCAGGTTCCTCATGGCCTTGCCCTCTGTGTTTCTATGACTCAAACCACCATTGACAAGGATGTCAATCACTGGAGGTACAGCCTGTCTAATCCAGCATAGTCTTGTGGGAAGATCCTTAGAGTCATCGCAAAAATCCTAGTTCCAAATGAAGTCACATGCTTAGGTCTCTGGACACAGGGCTTCTTCATATATTCCAGGGGATACAATTCTACTTATCACAAGGATTAATATATAAGTTTAAATGCTTGTTTGCTTTTTTGAGACCGTTTTTTTTGTATAGCCCTGGCTGTCCTGGAACTGGCTCTGTAGATCAGGCTGGCTTCAAACTCAGAGATCCACCTGCCTCTGCCTCCTGAATACTGAGACTAAAGGTGTGCATCACTGTGCATGGCCAAATTTAAAATCTGAAAGTTTTTTTTAACCTTTGATTTTCCACGAAGACACTGAACTAAGGCCTCCAGAATGCTGGAATGTCTAACGTGGAACCACATCACAGCCCTTAAGTGTTTTTGGTTTTGTTTTTAGCTGATGTTGGCTTTGAACTTCTGACACCTACTCATATCTGAGTGTTGGTATTACAGGTTTGTACCTGTACCACTGCACTCATTTTACGTGATGCTGGGGATGAACCCAGGGCTCCGTGCATGCTAAGTGAGTACGCTACTCACTGAATTGCATCCTTTAGGGAGCTCCCCCAAGACTGGTCAGGGTCAAACCCCTGGCTGCTGAACCACTGTTTTCATGGCTTTTCCACATTGCCCCCAAAGAAAGATTTGGGGGCTGGAGAGATGGCTCAGTGGTTAAGAGCACTGACTGCTCTTCCAAAGGACCCGGGTTTAATTCCCAGCACCCACATGGCAGCTCACAACTGTCTGAAGATCCAGTTGTCAGGGGATCTGACAGTTTCACACCAATGCACATAAAATAAAGTTAGTTAACTTTAAAATAAAATAAGAGAAAGTAGATTTGGGGCTGGAGAGATGGCTCAGTGGTTGAAGAGTAATTGCTGCTAGTACCTGGCTTTTTCTTTTGGGCCACTAACCAGCTCCCAAACTATGACATGGTTAAGAATGCTTGGCAGACTTAAGCTCATTTCTGGCTAGCTCTTGTACCTTAACCCGTTTCTCTTTCTCTGCATTTTGCCCCAGGGCTTTGTACTTTCCTTCTGTTTATCTTACTTTCACTGCTTCTTGTGTCTGGCTAGGGGCTTCCTGGCTCCTGGGCCCGGGAGTCCCTCTCTTTCTTCCTTGTTCTCTCCTCCTCCTTCTCTCCTTTGCCTAGATTTCTCCTCCTACTTATTCTCTCTGCCCGCCAGCCATGCCCATCTCTCTTCTCCCTAGCTATTGCCTGTTCAGCTTTTTTTTTAATATTTATTTATTTATTATGTATACAATAGTCTGTCTGTGTGTATGCCTGCAGGCCAGAAGAGGGCACCAGACCTCATTACAGATGGTTGTGAGTCACCATGTGGTTGCTGGGAATTGAACTCAGGACCTTTGGAAGAGCAGGCAATGCTCTTACCCTCTGAGCCATCTCTCCAGCCCACCTGTTCAGCTTTTTATTAAACCAAACAGTTGCCTTAGGCAGGCAAGGTGAAACAAGTGCAACACCTCTTCACATAATTAAACAGATGGAAACCGTCTTTGCCTAGTCAAAGTCACGGTCCGCCACCACTGCTCTTGCAGAGGATTCACTTCTCAGTACCCACATGGTGGCCCGCATCTCTCTGCAGCTTCAGTTCTAGGCGTCTCATGGCCTCTTCTGGCGTTCTTGGGAACCAGAGACACATGGTGCACATGAACGAATGCAGGCAAACCACTCATACACATAAATAAATAATTTTTTAAAAGGAAGTCATAGATAGGATGTGGGCCTTTGGGTTTGATACTCTGTGTGTATGTGTGTGTGTGTGTGTGTGTGTGTGAATTGTATAAGCATGTTTTTGTGATGTGTTCATATATATACATACATACATACATACATACACATATGCACATGTGTGAGCATACATACGGAGGCCAGAGGTCGGTGTTGCATGGCTTTCTTCAATCCTTCTTTATCTTTATTTTTAAAACATTTTATTATTTGACTTATGTGCATGAGTGCATATGTGTGTGCACATGCATGCAGGTGGTACCTACAGAAGACAGCCCTTCATCTTTCATTTGCATTTAGCTTGTTTGTTTTGTTTTGTTTTTGAAAGAGGTGTCTCACTATGTACCTCTGGCTGGCCTGGAATTCACTCTGTAAACCAGGCTAGCTTTGAACTCACAGAGATCCACCTGCCTCTGCCTCCCAAGGGCTAGGATTAAAGTCCTGCGCCACCACCCTAGGCTTCGTCTTTGTTTTTTGTAACAAGAGCTCTCGCTGAGCCTGAAGTTAACAGGTACAGCTAGGTTGGCAGGCCAGTGCACCTCGGGGATGTGCTTATCTCTGCCCCCTCTCCAGCAATGAGGTTACAGATATGGAATTCTACAAGCACTTTACTAAATGAGCTGTCTCTTCTTAAGACACTAGGATGCTCTGACATTCACTGTCACTAGGTTTGAAAATCCTTCAATTAAAGAGCTTGTGGAAGAGTATAATGGATGCTCACCACTTCCTCTCAGACAGCGAGCACTGCGTAGACAAATGCGCATTTCCATTCTGGCTAGACTATTGTCTCCTTTAGCTCATATCTCCTGAGGACAAGTGTGCAGCACCACCACCCAGCTGCAGTTCGCTCTGTTTCTTTTCTTTTCTTTCTTTTTTTTGGGACAGGATCTCACTAGCCTGGAACTCACTATGCAGATCAGACTTGCTTCAAACTCACTGGGATCTGCCTCCCGCTGCCTCCTGAGTGCTGGGTTCTTCATATTTTCAATAACGTGAACACATCTAGGTCTAGGAATGTGGCATTTTAACTAAACTGCACCAGGTCCTGTCTAAAGAATGGCAGAAAACCAGACATGGACATGGTAGCCCGTCAGAAGGCAGCCTCGGTATGTAGCGAATTTGAGCCCAGCCTGGTCTGCCTGCGCATCTCTATGGACACCCGGGAGGGAGTTCCACTCTGTCTTATACACGAGGTGTATAAGGGTGGAGTTACTGGGTGGAGGGCTCCAGGAACTTGCTGGGTAATAATTACGAATTACCTTGCAACCTAGATGCTTAACAGCTTTTTTTTTTTTGAGGGAATGGACCAAGGCTTTTTCACCTGGTGTCTGGGCTGCCTGGCTAGATCAGCCCAGGATGGGGAGATTAGATGGCATCTCCTAAGTGACAAGGGATTTGCAGCCATCTTTCATCTTCACGGTGGCTAGACTCCTCAGCTCTGTCTAACATCAGCTGAAAACTAGCTCCTGAGCGGTTTCCGCTCTCACCGGTAGCAAGGATTCGGACTCCATTGGATTTTATTGTTTGTTTGTGGCTTTTCTTTTTTTTGTTTTTTTTTTTTTTTTTTTTTTTTTGTTTTTTGAGACCTGTTTTCTCTGTGTAGCCCTAGCTGTCCTGGGATTCACTCTGTAGACCAGGCTGGCCTTGAACTCACAGAGATCCGCCTGCCTCTGCCTCCCAAGTGCTGGGATTAAAGGTGTGCACCACTATATCACCCGGCCGTTGCTTGTTTTTGAAATTGGGTCTCATGTAGACCAGGCTGGCCTCTTGCTCACTACATAGCTGAGGATGGCTTTGAACTTTGATTCTTCTATCCCTCCCTCCCTACTAAGTTGATGGGGGAGTGTTACCATGTTCACTGTAGTCCCTGCTGGGATGGAATCCCCAGCTTTCTAAACACCAAGCAAGCGCTCTACCATCTGGACCTCAGCACCTTTCCTGTCTCCTTTTCTTTTCTTTTTTTAAAATATTTATTTATTATGTATACAATAGTCTATCTGTATGTATGCTTGTAGGCCAGAATAGGGCACCAGATCTCATTACAGATGGTTGTGAGCCACCATGTGGTTGCTGGGAATTGAACTCAAAACCTTTGGAAGAGCAGGCAATGCTCTTAACCACCGAGCCATCTCTCTAGCCCTCTCTTTCTTTTTGTTGTGTTTTGTTTTAAGACTAAGTCTCAGTCATGCAGTCCTGGTTGGCCTGGAAGTTGCTACGTAGAACAAGTTAGCCTAAAAAACCACAGGAATGCCTCTCCTAGTTGCCTAGCTATTTGTTTGTTTGTTTTTTTATGTTTTTTTTTTTTTTTGTTTTTTCGAGACAGGGTTTCTCTGTAGCTTTGGAGCCTGTCCTGGAACTCCCTTTGTAGACCAGGCTGGCCTCGAACTCACAGAGATCCACCTACCTCTGCCTCCCGAGTGCTAGGATTACAGGCGTGCGCCACCACCGCCCGGCTTGTTTGTTTTTTTTAAACAGCGTTTTATTTTTTGTTTTTTGAGACAGGGTTTTGCTGTATAGTTCTGGTTGTCTTGGAACTTGCTCTGTAGACCAGGCTGGCCTGGAACTCCAGAGATCCACCTGCCTCTACCTCCTGGAGTGCTGGGGTTAAAGGCGTGCACCACCACTGCCCGGCTTGAAACAGGGTCTTACTATATAGCCCTGGCTAGCTTGGAACTCACTATGCAGACAAGGCTGCCCTTGAACTCACAGTGCTGGGGCTGGAATCAAAAGCATAGACCAACACCGAACCTCTTTTTCTGTTTTGTTATTGGACACTGTTGTTCCTAATTTCTGACTGGCTTTCTTGTCTGCGGGTTAGAGGGTAAAGACTTTACACAGGGAAGAAAACACAGACACGCGGAGGTCCTACGTGGGTGCACTTTTAATGGGGGAGGGGTAACAGCGGGCAGGTGCAGGTGTGCTGACACGACAGGAGGGGGGGGAGGGAGGTCGTAGTGACCCTCGCCTTTTAACGAGGAATGCAAAGGCTTCTAGGAAATGTGTCCGTGGTCCAGGGGAACGCTGGGAGCTGTAGTTCCACAAAGGAACAACAGACACGACTTGATGTTTCCCATGCTGGTCTCATTCTTTGATGTGAAGATGACCCTGACCTCTTACATGTCTTCTCAATTGTTTCTATGTGTATGTTGCTAGGTGCTTTGCCTGCATGTCATCTGTGCACTGTGTGGGTGTGTTGCCCAAGGAGGCCAGAAGGTATTAGATTCTCTTGGACTGGAGTTACAGTCAGTTGTGAGCCACGGTGTGGTGCTGAGAATTGAACTCTGTCCTCTGGAAGAGCAGCCAGTGCCCTTAACTGCTGAGTCAGCTCTCCATCCCTGACTTTGATAAGCGTTGGGAGCACAGGGGTGCAGCCCAATGCCGACCTGCTTCTAACCCCCTTGCAGGCTGGAGAAATGGCTCAACTGTTAAAGGCTAGGCTCACAACCACAAAAAAGTGTTGATTTGTCAATGACTTTAAAATGTGTGTTCCATACGTCTAACCAAGCTGCGACCTTATGTTCCCTCACTCTGGAGAGATTTAAAGCTGGAAAGCCCTGGGCAGTTTCAAAGAACTCTTGCCACAGCCTCTCTAGCGGTTGAGGCAAGGGGATTACCACGAGCTCAGTGAGCTAGGGTCTAGTACAGAGTCCCCAGCTGCAGAGTGAGGTTCTGTTTTTGTTTTTTCTTTCTTTCTTTTTTGTTCGTTTGTTTTGCTTTGTTTCTTTTGTTTTTATTTTATTTTTTCGTTTTTAGAGACAAAGTTTCTCTTTGTAGCCCTGACTATGCTGGAACTGGCTCTGTAGTACAAGCTGACCTCACACCCAGAAATCCTCCTGATTCTGCCTCCCAAATGCTGGGATTAAAATTAAAGGCCTGGGCCACCACCACCACCTGGTTTATTGTAATTTATTAGGGGGATATCCTTCAGAGGCCAGTTCGTTTTTTGTTTTTGTTTTGTTTGTTAAAGGGAACAGAAGGAGGGGTGGATGGGGGGGAGGAAGGGAAGAGGTGGGAGGATTGGAGGGAGGGAACTGCCATCAGGATGTAATGTAGGAGAGAAAAAAAGTGCAAAAAAATCTCCCCACAAACTAAAAAACAAAGAAAGAAAAAAAGTTGGTTATGGTAAACCAAACGACAGGTGTACCCACAAGGGGAAGAGAGAGCAAGGCTGCCATACAAGCAGATGTGACCTCTGAAAAGATAACAACCCTCTCTATGGCCAGAGGCCTTAGGGGAAACCCACAGACCTTCTGGGACTGTGAGAAATGAATTTTTGTGTAAGTCACCCAGTCTGATATTTGTCCACAGCTCTGCAGAATACAGGATACAGTGTTTTAGTTTACATCTGCAGCTCGCTCATCCTGCCCAGATATTTGTTTTGTCTGAAATGCAAATGGACCTCCACCTGCTGCTCCTAATGCCCAGCGTCAACACGCTGTCCACTGACCGCTTTCCTTCCATCTGTCCCGCGGCCTGCAGCCCGATTCCTCTCAGCTGTCCTCCACGCGTCTAGTCTCCTCGCTAGGGTCCTCTGGCTGGAGGTGGGCGGAGGGGGAGGGGTGCTCTGCTGGTCCCCAGGTCGTGCCCTTTCCCCAAGGATTGCCTCTTCCATCTTTTGCTGTCTCCTCTTTGTGCAGGTTTGGGGTTTAAATGCCTAGTACCTGGGCGGGAACAGCCGAGTTTGGGGTCTAGAGGAGCCAGCGCCGGGTGCTTCGAGCAGAGCCTTTTAGGCTGGTTTGGACAATGAACGGACCGGGCAATCACGCTGAGCACATCTGGCCCGGGCTGGGATCCTGCGGTGAAGGAAGGAGCCTGGGGTCCCCCGGCAGGGCAACAGGATGCGTGGGGGGGAGGGGAGCTCCGGCCACCCCTCCCCCCGCTCACGATCCTAAGGAAGCAGAAGCAAGGCCTGCTCCTGAAACCCACGGATCTGGGAACAGAAACTTTTTTTTTTTTTTTTTTTGGTTTTTCGAGACAGGGTTTCTCTGTGGTTTTGGAGCCTGTCCTGGAAGTAGACCAGGCTGGTCTCGAACTCACAGAGATCCACCTGCCTCTGCCTCCCGAGTGCTGGGATTAAAGGCGTGCGCCACCACCGCCCGGCGGAACAGAAACTTTTTTTTTTTTCCAGAAACTTTTGACGGAGGCTGTGGATGAGACGACACATCAGACCACTTGCTCCACCTCTAGTCCTTGAGCTCGCCGGAGAGTCCCTGCAGCCCAGTGAGGACCAGCGCGGGGGGCGGGGGCGGGTTTGAACCCCTGGTCCTCCCCTTCGTGCTGGACATTTAAGATTGGACTACTTCCCCGCCGCGCCCTTAGCACTCATTGCGGTGAGCCCCGCCCCATCCAGGCTTTCACTTGCAGGTGGGGCAGTTGGCGCAGCACCCAGGCCGGGACAGCACCTGGGGGCCGGGGGACAGGAGAGGTCCCCGTAGTAGACCTCTTTATCGGACCTCTGTCCTCTCCTGTACCTTCTCCACGCTCCCAGGACCCCCAGCCCCACCTCGACTTTCGGCGATCGCCTGTCAGCCCCTGCTGTGTCTCCTAGGATCCCGGATTTCTCCTGCACATCTCTACTACCCTGTGTCTGCTCCCTTGATCTTCGCCGGGTACCTCCAGACCCCCAGGGCGGACGGAGTCGGGGCCCCTTCGAGAGTGTCCCCTCGGACCAAGCTGAACGCGCCATGAGGCTGCAGGCGCTCGATCTCCGGTTACTGGTGCTATTGTTGGTTCTTCTGCTTCAGCCTGTGCACGGGACTCCCAGGGCGCAGGACATGAGCCTGGGCGTGGTGAGCTCGGGTCCGCTGGCTCCTGGGATCATAGAGAGCCTGTAAAAGGAAAGGGGGAGGGCGGACTCCTGGGTCTGAAGGAAAGAGGGGGCTGGATTCAAATGTCCTGAAGAGTGTCTGGGGATGGGCTCTTGGGCCCCTGGATTGCTGGCTCTATCTGGAGGTTTGGTGACTGGGATTCGGAACTGTGGAAAGGAGCTAAATTGGGAAACTGGGGCCTCACCTGCTACGTCTATCAAGACTGACAAACCCAGAGCTGGGGGATGGGGACCCTGGCTGTATGTATAAGGGAGGTGGGTTCTATCATCCAGGTCTAGGAGCTCTGGCTCTGGATTCCCTAGAGGGTTGGACTTTTCAAATAACGGTGAGAAGGGAAAGCCCCATTGCCTTAGGGTTTTATCATTCCTCTCCTATGCCCTAGGACTGGCTGACTCGCTATGGCTACCTGCCGCCAGCTGATCCTTCCCAAGCCCAGCTGCAGAGCCTTGAGAAGCTGCAGGATGCGATCAAAGTCATGCAGAGATTTGCCGGCCTGCCTGAGACAGGTCAAATGGGTAGGTAGGCCACCAAGGCATGGGGCAGTCCTGCCTCTGCCTTTAAACTGCAGGGAACGCTGCAGACCTTGGAGGTCTGCGGGCATCCAGCTATCCTGTCCTGGCTTTGTCAGGCTCCGATGTGGCAGCAGGGATGGAACAGGTCTGGTCCACACTCTCTGGAGCTGGCATTATTAGGGAGAAAGAAACAGACCAAGAACATCAATATGCAAAATGATTTCAAATGGTGCCAGCTTGGCCTCAAACTTGAGATTCTCCTGCCTCAGCCTGAGTCTGCACCTAGCTGGGCAGGCCACTCTGAAAGGTGTCGTGTGAGCTTATAAGCTGAGATCACAAATAGGAGGACACAGCCACAGAACCATGTGGGAGGAAATGGTCCGGTAACTGCAGAAGAACTGCGGCAGGCACAGTTTATCAGCCTGCAGTGAAAGGCAGAGGGGCTTAGGCAAGGGCGTGATTAGGTAACCTTGAAAGAGGTTTGTTCCAAGTATAATAAGAAACCAGGGGAGCAGGGCTGGAAGGAGGGAGTTAACTTCATCTGACTTTCAGGTTTTTGTTTTTGTTTTTGTCGGGGCAGGTGTTCTTCTCTGTGTTGCTTAGGCTGCTCTTGAACACGCAGTCTTCCTGTTTTAGCTTCACCGAATGGGTCGTTGGGAAACAGTGGCTATGCCATATTGCTCGGTTCTGGTTTGATCTTAAGCTTCTTTTGTCTGTTGATGAGGAGTGGAGGGTGGGTGGAGAGCAGGAAGGAGCCTTTTGCAGGTGGTGCTGGGGAGTAGGGATGGGGATGTGGCAGAGAGTATATTTTGAAGGTAGAGGCAAGGGCTAGCCTGTGGAGTTAAATAGAAAGACAGAGGGAACTTGGAGAATCTTCAAGGAAAAAAACCCCTCCCTCCCTGTTCTTTCTTAGCCCAGAACAGAGTATGACATCACTATGTTCTTGGTTACTGTTTGCTATTGCTACCAGTGAGATGCAGTTTGACCTCACTTGAAGCTGAAATGACTCCTGGAAAAGGGGAGGTGCTAGAAAGGGGGGTTACAGATGGGCCTAATGTGAGAAGGGATGGCAAGGTGCTGCAGACTAAAGACCCCTGCTGGTCTTCAGACTTTGATCAGCATCCCATGAGGACTTAAGCCAGGCGGGATGGTGGTGGTACTCGCCTTTAACCCCAGCATTTGGGAGGCAGAGGCAGGCAGATCTCTTGAGTTCAAGTTCACGGCCAGCCTGGTCTACAGAGCAAGTTCCAGGACAGTCAGAGTTACACAGAGGAATGCTTTTTTTTTTTTTATAAAACCAGGAGAGAAAAAAAAAGTGACGGACAGCCTTAAGGGGAGAGCACAGTCGTTTGGATTCTGGTCTTAAAGGAAAGAGGAGAGGACCTAGTTGGTAAAGCGTTCACCTTGCAAGCTTGAAGACTTGAGTTTGGGCTCTAGAACCCAGCTGAAAAGGGGCCCTGTGGAGGCTGAGATGCAGATCCAGTCTAACCTAACCTAGTTGGGGAGTTCTGGACCATGTGAGAGATCCTGTCTCAGAAAACCAAAGTCAGTGAAGCAAGCAAACAAACCCAAGGTTGACAGCACAGGAAGGACACCAAGGTTGCCCCCTGGTCTCCACTCCCAGGTGCACTGCATACCCTATAGACATACGAATACAACCCCTTCCACCTGGGGCCAGGGAAGCCTGTAAGTGCCTCCTACGGTGGCCAGTCCACCCACGGTCAGGTAGAGAGGGCGCCTGGCTTGAGCTAGCTTTCCCAGTGACTGTCTGGGTTCCTGCCATTTGTTTTCTTTTTTAAACATTTAGTTATTTTTATTTTATGTGTTCGGATGTTTGGCCTGTGTGTTTGTCTATGCCTCATAGAGGTCAGAAGAGGGTGTCAGGTCCCCTGAAACTGGAGTTACAGACTATTGTAAGCCACCAGGTGGGTGCTGAGACTTGAACTCAGGTCCCTCTAGAAGAGCAGCAGTGACTTCAAGTGTTGAGCTAACTTTTCAACTCTATTGAGTCAATTTCTTAGTTAGTGGGTACCGTGATGACGGACTGTCCTATCACTCGCCACGCCTGTCTCCCACAGACACAGAAACAATAGCTGCCATGCATAAGCCCCGCTGCTCCCTGCCTGATATTCTGGGGGCTGCTGGGCTGGTCAGGCGCCGCCGTCGCTATGCTCTGAGTGGCAGTGTTTGGAAGAAGCGCACCCTGACGTGGAGGTAGGTCTTGGTTCCTCTGCTTCCCCTTGACCTGCTGACCAGGTCCCAGACTTGCCTGGCTGGCCGGTACCTCCACAGCCACGGGCTCTCCTCCTCTCTCCTCAGTATCCAGTCCTTCCCTCAGAGCTCCCAGTTGAGCCAGTCGACCGTGCGGACCCTCATGAGTTACGCCCTGACTGTCTGGGCTGTTGAGTCAGGCCTTACCTTCCAGGAGGTGGATTCTCAGCATCAGGAGCCCGACATCCTTATCCATTTCTCCCGGGGCTACCACCAAGACAGTTACCCCTTTGATGGACCCGGTGGCACCCTGGCTCATGCCTTCTTCCCTGGAGAGCACCCCATCTCTGGAGACACTCACTTTGATGATGAGGAGACCTGGACTTTTGGGTCACAAGGTAAAAGTTTCCATCTTCAGAGTGGTTCCCTCTTTGTATCTCTCTGTGCTGAAGAACTAGGTTTAAGTTAATTGATTGGTGAAAGCTGTGTCCATCAGGGATCCCCCAGAGAAGCTGGAGGCATGTACTACAGTGGTGTGCTGCTTATCCGGCATCGATGGGCTCAGAACACACCACACACACACACACACACACACACACACACACACACACACACATACACACACACACACACACACACACACACACATACACACACACACACACACACACACACACACATACACACACACACACACACACACATACACACACACACACACACACACACACACACACCACACAGCCCAACATGGTAACACACAGCTTTAATCCCACCACTCAGGTGACAGTGGCAGGTGGCTATCTGTGAATTTGAGGTTAGCCTGCTCTACATGGTGAGTCTAAGCATGGCTACATAGTGGGAGCTTGCATTGCAGAAAATCAAAAAAAAATTATTTTTTAAGTTGATTTAATTTTAATTTTATGTGTATGGGTGTTTTATCTGCATGTATGTCTGTGTACCAGGTGCACTGCCTGGTGCCTCTGAGGCCAGAAGAGGATGAGGAACTGGCATTAAATATGGTGTGATCGATCATGTGGTTTCTGGGAGTCGAGCCTGGATCCTGTGGAAGTGCAGACAGTGCTCCTAATCACTAAACTGCCTCTCCAGTCCCCAGCCCCTCCCAGACCCCTAAAAAGCATTTAAAAGGAGGGTTTTGCTTTTGTTTTTGAGATTTGACCTCATTATTGTAGCCCAGACGGGCTTTGAGCTCACTTTTTATTCCAGGCTGTCCTCGAAGAGATTTGCTCTGAGGAGTTGGCTCATGGGGATTGTGGGGATTATCATGGCCAGAATTTGTAAAGGACTAGGAAAACTCAAGGTAGATTTCTGTCTTGAGACAGAATTTCTTCCCTCCTAGAACCCTCAGTGTCTGTTCCTAGGGCTGAATGGATATGGTCCTTCTGCACTGGGGTGGCTTGCTTCGGTGAGAACAGATCCTAGTTAGATCTCTGAAACACCTTCACAGCCACATCTGGGCTGCTGTTTGGGCAGTTCAATAGGCACAACCAAGTCAATACAAAATCACCACTACAGAGGCCTTTCAAGTGCCCAACTCAGGCAGTGGTGGCACTCACCTTTGATCCCAGCACTTGGGAGGCAGAAAAAGGCAGGTCTCTGTGAGTTCAAGGACAGCCTGGTCTACAGAGTGAGTTCCAGGACAACCAGGGCTACACAGAGAAACCATGTCTAAAAAAAAGAAAAAGAAAAAAAAAAAGAAAAGCAAGCAAGCAAAAGTATTGCCTCGTCAAGTGCTCAGCTCACAGATGCAATGATGTAAAAACTCAAACCCCGTCAATTTAGGCAGAAGGGTGACTGTCACCACTGTGCACAGTGATGCGATAGCCAAAAATCACAGCAGAGGAAAGTCTCATCTTGACTTTCGTGGGCAGGGGAGGTTTCCTAGAAGTGATGACTCTTTCTGCTTAAATAGACACGTGCCGGATGTGGTGGCGCTGAGGGCGACAGCACGAATCTGTAATTCAGCTTTTGAGAAGCTGTGGCAGGAGGATTGCGAAATCAGACCAGCTGAAGACAGATAGCAAGAATCCAGAACTGGGTGTGGTGGCGCACACCTTTAATCCCTGCACTCGGGAGGCAGAGGCAGGCAGATCTCTGGGAGTTTGAGGCCAGTCTGGTCTATAGAGCAAGTTCCAGGACAGCCAGGGCTGGGCCTGTTCTGACTTCCCTCAGATCTGTCCGTCCAAGAGCAGTTCCCATGTTCTCTTACCCTGACTCTCTGGCCACTTCCTGCCTCTTTCCCTCTCTCCGAGATTCCACTTCCCCATGCATCCAGGAATATGTCTAGGATGCAAAACTATTTGATGTGATCCCATTGCTTCCCGAATCCTGTTGTTCAAATTCTTTCCCAAACCCTTTGTAATCCAGAGCCCACTCTCACCTGTAACATCATCGTCACTGATGCCACCCACAATTCTGTTTTCCAGCCATCGATGCTCCTGATCCTATCTCCCCTCAGCAGCTCCCCACCTCTGGCTACCAGGCACTCAGCTCACTGGCTGGTGTGCTCTCCTTGAGTGTCCCCTGTCCTATGCACTTCAGACGAACAAGGTTTGCCCCTCTGGCCTGTGACACCTGGTGCTCAGCATTCTTTGTTTTGTTTTGTTCAAGACAGGGTCACTCTGTAGCCTAGGTTGGCCTTCATCTCACTATGTAGCTGCAGCTTGGCCTCAAACTTGCTACAATCCTTTTTTTTGTTTGTTTGTTTTGTTTTGTTTTGTTTTGTTTTTCGAGACAGGGTTTCTCTGTATAGACCTGGCTCTCCTGAAACTTTCTTTGTAGACCAGGCTAGGCTGGAACTCACAGAGATCTGCCTGCCTCTGCCTCCCGAGTGCTGGGATTAAAGGTGTGCGCCACCACCATCCAGCCAGATAGAAGTTCTTAAGCAGTTTGTCAAGGGAGAGGGTTCTCAGGAGAAAGGATAGCAGGAGGGGAATAGAACCGAACATGGATGTGGGGCCAGCTCTTCTCAGTTCTGTATCAGTCAGTCTTTTACTGCTCTAGGGTAGGATGAGTAGGGAGGTGATAGTTGGGTCAGGTGCCCAGGTGTGGAGCACCACTGGCAGCCAGTCACAGACTGTGACAGCAGGCAGTACCCTGCAGCATACCGAGGCTAGAGATGCAGGCCGGGAGCCTGGGCAGACCACAGAGCTGCAGTCTCTAGTGCAAGCAGGTCAGCTCTGAAGATGAATCAGCTCAGGTTCCTCCACTCGTTGCTCTCTATTTCCTCAGCTAAGAAATGAGGGAAGAAGTGCCCGCTTGCTGAGTGGTCTGTGTTCTTTTCACTCCTTGGCACCCGTGCTGCTGACTTCATTGCCAACTGCTCTCAGAGCTGAGCGTGGGGAGGGATTAAAGGGTGCCAGGAAGAAAGTATAGAATGCAAAAGTCAAAGGCAGAGCAACGGAGAGTCTTGGCGTTAAGTAGGTAGCTGGGAAGAGAGATGGGGAGCTGGGCGTGGGTACATACCTATCATCCCAACATTTGGAGTCAAAGGCAAGGTGGCAGAGACAAGTGACCAGCCAGGGAATAATCTACATAAAGAGATCTAGGCCTGCAAGCAAGAGATGCTGCCTTGGAAAACAAACAAACAAACAAACAAACAAAAACCAACCCAAACCGGAGGTGGGGAGAAAAACGGGCTGAAAGACGATGGAATAATAGTTCAGAGGAAGTGGCTAGATACAGCAAGCACAGCAAGGCAGGGAAAAGTCCAGGAAGTTACATGGCCAGGATTTAGTTATGTGGGGACAAGTGACTTTTTTTTTTTCAAGACAGGGTTTCTCTGTGTAGTCCTAGCTGTCCTGGAACTCACTCTGTAGACCAGGCTGGCCTCAAACTCACAGAGATCTGCCTGCCTCTGTCTCCGAAGTACTGGGAATAAAGGCATGTGCCACCCCCACCCCCCTTGGCTGATGAGTGACCTTTTTGTGCCCGCTTGCTCACTCACTCCGTGGTGTGACAAGAATCTCACACTGTCCTTAGGCGTGAGAAAAAAGAGGAAGCATAGACTGTTTATACCACTGGCTGGGGAGCTTGACTGGGAAGCAAGGGCAGAAACTGGTAAATCCAGAATCCCCTTGACCAAAGAGTATCTCAGAATGGAGTGTTCTAGGCTTTGGATCTCCCAGTTGAGACAACAGAAAGAAGGGTGGATGTGGATGCCTGGACAGAGAGCACCCCTTTCACCCCAGCACTTGCCAGACAGGCAGGCGGATCTCTGCGAGCTTAGACTAGCCTGGTCTACAGAGTCTATATACACTGTCTCAAAAATGGGGGGTGGACATGGATGCCTGGACAGAAAGGAAGAAGTGGGCACAGGCAGGAGACAAGAGGCAAGTGTGGGACCATGAAGCTCTCTGTCCCTGTGCACATGTGTAGCAAAAGGGACGACATCACACGCCACTGCCTGCCTTTTGTTTGGTTTGCTTTCGGTCTTATTTTCAAGATTTCTTTTTGTTGGTTTTAGCCATGTGTATGCCCATCTGTGTATATGCCCATGGGTGCAGGTGCCAGAGGAGGGTACGGACTCCCTTAGACCTGGAGCTATAGGCAGTCGTGAGCCACTTGAGGTGGATGCCAAAGTGGGGTCCTCTGGAAGAGCCGTAAAACATTCTTAATACCTGAACCATCACCCCAGCCCCCGGGTTTGTTTTCTTGGGAAAGGGTTTCATGTATCTCAGGCTGGTCTCAAACTTGCTGTGCAGCTAAGCTCAGTCTACTATCATCTCCCCCACATCCATGCACCATTATGGCTATTTTACCTTGTGCTGGGAATCAAACCCAGAGCTCTATGCATTGTGGGCACGCTCTCTACCAACCGAGTACATCCGCAGCCCTGCCTGTCTTGAGAAACAGGAAGCACACCTGCAGCTGTGGCACATGCAGATGGGGACTGAGTCTGGGCCTCGCCCGAGTCTCATCTCAACTCCAGAATAAGAAGTTGAGGGGACCAAAGCAGCCACCTGCTAGGCCAAAGACAAGAAAGACAGGCACCCTGAACATGGTCCACCAGGGCTCCCACAGGGTTAGTTTGGGTGATTATGTAAATTTCTCCGCCTGCATAGCCTGAGAACAGTGCAGGAAGGGGTTCGGTGGCCCGGAAACCCCACGTTGCCCCAAGAGAGGTGAGATAAGGATGGAGAAAGAGAACATCCTGATTGAGACACCAAACTTCCTCTGATTTCTCAGTAAAAGGATGCAGGGCAATAAGATGACCTGCAGCCAACATGGAAGTTCAGTTGTTGTTCGAACAGGTTCATCTGAAGACGGAAAGTGCCGAAAGGCAGAGGCACAGCCAGGGCACTCAGCGTCCATGCCAGCTCTGTCTCTGACCTTGATGGCTCTGTTTCCCCTCTGTGGAATGATGGGAGATGGAGAAACTCACTGTGTAGACCAGGCTGGCCTCGACCTCACAGAGATCCATCTGCCTCTGCCTCCCAAGAATGCTGGGGTTAAAGGCATGTGCCACCACTGCCTGGCCAAAGCTGCTTTTAGAATTTACCTGGTGTGCCAAGTGTAGTGGCACATAACAGTAGTACTTTTGTTTAGGAGGTAGAGACAAGAGGATTGCATGAAGGTCAAGCCCTGTTACCTGAACAATGAATGAAAGTCTACCAGGGCTACATAGTGGGATCCAGTCTCAAAAAAAGAAAAAAAATTCTTTCTTTCTTTCTTTCTTTCTTTCTTTCTTTCTTTCTTTCTTTCTTTCTTTCTTTCTTTCTTTTCCTGTTAGGGCAAGTGGCTTTTCAGTTGACCAGTCATATCTCACTTTCAATATCATCAATACTGGCTAGGATCTATGAGGCAGAGCCACATTCGGGAACCTAGGCCTTTCTGGTAGACCGCCTGGCTCTGCTAACTCTTTTAGTGTCTTTCTGGGTCTTAACCACTAAAGTCAGATCGATGAAGCCAAGCGCTGAGAGGCTCTGTCCTGACCTGGGTGGAATCCCCAGGGAAGGAACTGTGGTGAAAAGAGGCTCCAGAGCAGGGGCTGTGGTCTGGGAGTGCTGAGTTCTGACTTCCCCCTCAGTTAGGGAAGGGTGGCAAGTGGGAAGGGTGAGGGCTCTGGAGAGGTGGGCAGAGAGGTGAAGTGGCCTGGAAATGTGGATCCAGGGAGGGATGGAAAGAAAGGGGGTGGGGCTGGAGAGATGGCTCAGTGGTTAAGAGCATTGTCTGCTCTTCCAAAGGTCCTGAGTTCAATTCCCAGCAACCACATGGTGGCTCACAACCATCTGTAATGAGGTCTGGTGCCCTCTTCTGGCCTGCAGGCATACACACAAACAGACTATTGTATACATAATAAATAAATAAATATTAAAAAAAGAAAGAAAAATAAAGAAAGGGGGTGCCGGGCGGTGGTGGTGCACGCCTTTAATCCCAGTACTCGGGAGGCAGAGGCAGGCGGATCTCTGTGAGTTCGAGGCCAGCCTGGTCTAGAAGAGCTAGTTTCAGGACAGGAACCAAAAAGCTACAGAGAAACCCTGTCTCGAAAACAAAAAACAAAACAAAAAAAAAGAAAGAAAGAAAGAAAGAAAGAAAGGGGGTGAAAGAGACCCTGGGGTGAAGACCGGGAAGGGGAGGGTGCTTCTTTCCCTTTTTCTTTTCTTCCTTCCTTTTATTTCTTGAGATGTGGTTTCTCTATGTAGTCCTGACTAGACTTTAGTTTGCAATATAGGCTGGGCTGGCATCAAACACACAGAGATTCTCCTGCCTCTGCCTCCCGAATGCTGAGATCAAAGGCCTGCACCACCACACCCAGCAGAGTGAGCACTTCTTCCTCTTCTTTTTAAAAGAGATTTACTTATTTATTTTATGTGTGTGAGTGCTCTGTCTACCTTTTTGCCAGGAGAGGGCCTCAGGCTGTGAGCCACCGTGTTGGTGCTGGGAATTGAACTCAGGACCTCTGGAAGAGCAGCTGGCGTTCTTTCCTGCTGAGCCATCTCTCCAGCTCCCAGAGTGGGGAATTTCTAAGCACAGACTGGAGTTGGGGGGGTGGTAGGGTACCTACCTAGTTCCCCAGGGCTCTGCACCCTAAGTTTCTCTATGCACTTTTCCCTTCCCGGGTGAGGGCTACAGCAGCATAAGTACAGCTTCCTCGTGTCCTTTGGGTGTCTTTTTACCCATGTCCCAGTGTCACAGCAAACATATCTGCTGCATGGTTGAAGGGTACAGGAATAGGGGTGCCACTCAGGAGGGGGCAGGGCAGAGGAGGTGCGGCCTTACCCCAGGGTTTCCTGGGTCTTCCTTCTGGCCAGCAGACTCAGTCCCTGGCTCCCTTCCCAGTGTGGGAAGGCCTTAGCTTCACCCCCTGTCCTCTCTCCCCAGATGGTGAAGGAACCGACCTGTTTGCAGTAGCAGTGCATGAGTTTGGCCACGCTCTAGGCCTTGGTCACTCTTCTGCTCCCGACTCCATTATGAGGCCCTTCTACCAGGGCCCAGTGGGTGACCCTGACAAATACCGCTTGTCCCGAGATGACCGTGATGGATTGCAGCAGCTCTATGGTATGAGAAGGAGATGCCAGAACCAGCCCCAGGTATAGCTTCCGTGTGACCTATACAGCACATCCGGGGAACTCATATCTGCCTGCCTCTCCCCACAGGGAAAGTGTCCCATACCCCGTATGATAAGCCCACAAGGAAACCCTTGGCTCCACCTCCACAGCCTCCAGCCTTGCCCCCTGACAGGTGAGTCTCCTACTAGCTGCGTGATCAGCACCCTGGCTCACTGTCCTCCATGAAGTGCTGGAGAGATGACTCAGTATTTGAGAGCATTTCCTGTTCTCTGAGACCCAAGTTGAGTTCCCAGAACCCACTCTAGACTGCCCACAGCCATCCGTAACTCCCACTCCGGAGGACACTTTGTGGATCTCAGACACCCACACACATGTGGTGTTATACACACACACATAAATACAAATTTTAAAAAATAATAAAAGGATTGGGGAGATTGCGTCTTTAGCAAAGCAACTGTCATGCAAGTGTGAGGACCCGAATGCAGACCTGAAACAGCCCTGAAAGCCAGAGGCTTGGGTCTATAATCCCATTACTCAAGAAGGCGGAGACAAGCATGCCAGCCTACCTGAATTAATGAACTCCAGGTTCAGCAAGAGAGCTTCTCTCAAAAAATAAGGTTTTCCAGAGGTCCTGAGTTCAATCCCCAGCAACCACATGGTGGCTCCTAAGCATTTGTAATGAGATCTGGTGCCCTATTCTGGGGTACAGGCATACATGTGGACAGAGCACATACAAACACACAAAAGACATGGATGGGAGCCAGGAGATGGTGACACGCGCTTTTAATCACAGCACTCAGGAGGCAGAGGCAGAGGCAGGAGGATCTCTGTGAGTTCAAGGCCACCCTGGTCTACAAGAGCTAGTTCCAGGACAGGCTCCAAAGCTACAGAGAAACCCTGTCTCAAAAAACCGGGGGGGGGGGGGCGACGACTGTGGATGGGAAGCGTCCTTGCCAGACTAGTCAAGAGCAAGGAATAGGCAGCCCTAACCCGTTCACTCGCCATTCCTCCGCAGCCCCTCCACACCTGTGCCTGATCGCTGTGAGGGCAATTTTGATGCTATTGCCAATATCCGAGGGGAGACCTTCTTCTTCAAAGGTAAGTCAAATAGGATGGCCCTCAAGTCTGCATAATTGGCTTTTTGTGTACTTCAGGTGACCTACCTAGGCTGCAAAGTTTCCCGGGATGTGAGATTGTTGGCCTTAAAAAGGAGGGGTGGTGTGGGGAGACAAGTCATAAAATGATGGTCATAGATCTGCTTGATATGTAGAGGGATCCGCCCCTGCCCAGTCACGCGCTGCGTTGGATAGAGGGACATCAGTGAAGGGACAAGATCTCTGACCTTGTGTATCCCTAGGCCTTGTTCCCTTCTTTCCCTGCAGGCCCCTGGTTCTGGCGCCTCCAACCCTCAGGACAGCTGGTGTCGCCCCGACCAGCTCGGCTGCACCGCTTTTGGGAGGGGCTGCCCACCCACGTGAGGGTCATCCAGGCTGCTTACGCCCGACCCCTAGATGGCCGAATCATCCTTTTCAGCGGTGGGTAGGGGTCATGGGTACTGGATAGGGCAGGTCCAAGGAACCCCCCCATCCCCCGCCCAAGTTACCAACTTGCCTCCTTCCAGGCCCCCAGTTCTGGGTGTTCCAGGACCGACAGCTGGAGGGCGCAGCGCGGCCACTGGTAGAGTTTGGGCTTCCCCCGGGAGAAGAAGTGGATGCTGTGTTTTCTTGGCCTCTCAATGGCAAGACCTACCTGATCCGAGGCCAGCAGTACTGGCGATATGACGAAGCGGCTGCCCGCCTAGACCCTGGCTACCCACGCGTCCTGAGTCACTGGGAGGGGGCCCCGCCC
This sequence comes from Microtus pennsylvanicus, assembly GCF_037038515.1. Classification (NCBI taxonomy): domain Eukaryota; kingdom Metazoa; phylum Chordata; class Mammalia; order Rodentia; family Cricetidae; genus Microtus; species Microtus pennsylvanicus. The sequence goes on from NC_134589.1 coordinate 92,039,239, forward strand.
GCCCCAGACGACGTCACTGTCAGCAACACAGGTGTGGGGAACCCTGGAAATCCTCATTTGCGAACTGTAGTCCCTGGGGGAGGGAAAGGAAGGAGAAAGATGGAGAAGGGATGACAACTAGGGGGCGTGCCCGGGAGTTGGTGTGGAAAAAAAGGAGCAGTGGCTTTGGGGCAGGCCTGGACCAAGGCTCTGAGGTGTCTCCTCCCCTACAGGTGACACCTACTTTTTCAAGGGCACTCTTTTCTGGCGCTTTGCGAAGGGCAGTATCAAATCTGAGTCGGATTCCCCCCAGCCCATGGGGCCCAAGTGGCTGGACTGCCCTGCCCCCAGCTATGACCCTCAAGTCCCCAACCGCCCGAAAATGACACCCAGAACCGGAACCTGTGATTGTCAGTGCGAACTCAATCAAGCAACAGGGCCGCTGTCAGTGACCCTCCTGCTGCCCCTCCTGCCCTTCCTGACTGGAGTTGTCTTTTCTTGCTGAAACCTGGTCCTTCCTAGCAGATCAGCTTCCTACACCGAAGAGCGTCTCCGGCAGCTGGACCTAGTGTAGGGTCGTGAGATGCTGCGGAGTCTCACCGTCTGTTCCCACGGGGAAATCAGGCTCACAGAGCTGGGCGGGTTCCTAGCAGAAGCCTGTGGACGCTTTGATGGGGGGGAGGGTGGTACCCAAGCCTGCTTGCTATTAGGGCACAGGAGCTGCGGCAGTAGTCAGGGCTACCGCTAGGGGGCGGTATGCACCCTTCTCCATCGCCAGGAATAGAACTTTGCTGCCTGGAGGTAGGAACCCATCTGAACTGCGGATTGAACACACAGTGCTCGGCCCTACCCCATTGCTCCTCAGACACCACACCTGCCTCATGTTGTGTGCTGTGGTGACTGACTTTCTGCACTCCTCTGATTCTCCACAATTGTTCATACTGGTGACAGTGGGACAGCAACTGTACTCAATAGATGGTTAAACAGGACCGGGACATTGAACTCCAGTGCCTCCGATAGCGCTGACTGTGTTGCTGAACCGTCTTACTCTGCATTCATGGTACTCTACATTTCTTTACAGTCACTGCCATAGGGTGGGGCGAAGCCCAAGAGCTGCTACCCCCCCCCCCCCGCGTGCCTCAAACGTCAGTGTTGGCGTGGGTGGGGTTTCTTCACGTTGGGCCCAGTTGCTCTCATTTCGTCAGAACACAACCGGCACGGGGGAGGGTCACCCCGAATTCAGGATCGCCAAATTCCATTGGAAGGGATCCGATGATACCTGTCCCCGCACAAAGCGAAGTGACCACTGGTTCCGTCTGGGACGGCGTGGCTCCCGTCTGCACAGTGCTGCGGTGGACAGGACCCTCTCAGCGATGCTATATTGCTTCCTCCTCACATTCTAATTTCAGATGTGTCTGTGAGTACAGGAGCCCGAAGGGCCCAGCGGTGCTGGATCCTCTCGGAGGTGGAGTGGTCTGGTCGTGAGCCCTGGATCCTGAATGTAGAACTCGGGTCCTCTACTAGAATAACATGCGACAGCTCCAGCCCCTGCCATTGCCTTCTGAGCCCTTCCCAGGGGCCCAATGATACAGTAAGAAGTGGTGAGAACTGGGGCAGCTTCCTTCAACCCAACATCCCCATAGATTGAGAACCTAGATCGATGATTCTAGAATATTCCTCATCAGAATAACTTTATGGGATTTTATTTTCAAGATAGGGTTTCTCTGTGCAGCCCTGGCTGCCCTGAAACTCAGTATGTAGGCCAGTCTGGCTTTGGACATCCTCCTGTCTCTGCATCCTGAGTCCTGGGGTTAAAGGCATGTGTCAGCACCATCTCATGGGAATTTAAAAATGCAGGTCCCATTCACTCTGCCTGAATCCTCATTCTGGGGTGGGGCAGGCATCTGCACTTTAGCAAGTCAGGGGATGGTGAGCCCTGAATCCTCATTCTGGGGTGGGGCAGGCATCTGCACTTTAACAAGTCAGGGGATGGTGAGCCCTGAATCCTCATTCTGGGGTGGGGCAGGCATCTGCACTTTAACAAGTCAGGGGATGGGCCCTGAAGCACCAGGTATTCTCAGTGCCACTTCCGCTCGCAGGGACCATCTCTTCTTGTGTTCTCCACAAGGTCAGGCTGATGGTTGGGGAGCCATCTCCTCTTGTGTTCTCCACAAGGTCAGGCTGATGGTTGGGGAGCCATCTCCTCTTGTGTTCTCCACAAGGTCAGGCTGATGGTTGGGGAGCCATCTCCTCTTGTGTTCTCCACAAGGTCAGGCTGATGGTTGGGGAGCCATCTCCCCCAGACTCCTTTCCAAGTGTGAATGGGTCAGATGTCATGGGGCTCTCTCTGCATTCTTGTTGTCTTGAAGGGATGAATTCAGTCAGAGAGACAGACAGTTTGATTAGTTTATTAAGACAATACCTGGTAGCGAGCAAAGTGCTCTGAAAAGAGATCGGTAAGCAGCCTAATGGACAAGACCAGAGAGGCTCTATAAATTATTATGAATATTTATGAAGTAGGTGGAATATTGATTGGGTTATATGATCTTTTCCCATCACAAACATAGTAGACTGGATCTTCCTGTCAAGATAATTCCATTGTGGGGCTGGAGAGATGGCTCAGAGGTTAAGAGCATTTCCTGCTCTTCTAAAGGTCCTGAGTTCAATTCCCAGCAACCACATGGTGGCTCACAACCATCTGTAATGGGGTCTGGTGCCCTTTTCTGCAGGGATACACACAGACAAAATATACACAATAAATATACATAATAATAAGTATTTTTAAAAAGATAATTCCAGGGGGCTGGAGAGATGGCTCAGTGGTTAGGACTCAAAGGTCCTGAGTTCAATTCCCGGCAACCACATGGTGGCTCACAACCATCTATAGTGAGATCTGGTGCCCTCTTCTGGCCTGTGCACAGACAGAATATTGTGTACATAATAAATAAATATTTAAAAAAAAAAAGATAATTCCATTGTTAGCTCCGCAAAAGTAAGGCGTGTCAGAAGGATTCAGAGCTTTTGTTAGTGCAGAGCTATAGGTTGAGTGACCTCACAATTTGGTTTCTGATCCTATGGGGACAATGTGCCTGCTTCTTCAAGGATGTGCAGGCAAAGCGGGCAGTCTGGCCCTCAGGAGACAGCTACCAACATGCAGCTGTAGAATCCTTCATATCGCTTACCTAGCTCCTGGTCTTCAGCATGGTCTCTGCTGGAATCTGGCTCATTTTAGAGACACAGTATTTTTGTTGCAGGCCTTTTGTTTTGAGCCACCAACCAGCTCCCAAATCACAACACGGAGACTTATCATCAGTTATGAATGCTCGGACTTATGTTTGTCCTATGAAGTCTTCTAACTTAAATTAACCTGTTTCTCTTCTATTTTTGCCTTGGTGCTTATTACCTTTCTTCCATTCCGTAAGTCCTATTCCTCTCCCGACTGGCTGTGGCCTGGCCCCAGGAGTCTCCCTTCCTTTCTCCCTACTTCTCTTATCTCCTCTCTCACAAGCCTAGATTCCTCCTACCTATTTTCTCTGCACGCCAACCCCAACTATACCTCTACTGCCTTGCTATTGGCCCTTCGTATTTTCACTAGACCAATCAGGTGCTTCAGGCAGGCAAGGTGAAATAGCAGCATCTTTACATAATTGAGCAAATGTAGCTCACCATTGCAGAGTTAAAGTAATATTCCACAACATGCTATACTCACAGTTTAGTCTGGTACAGTGAGATGAGTTAGGAGAGCCGGTGAAAGGGCAATGGAACCTTGTATGGGTCCCTCAGGGCCTTCTGGGGTTCCAATTAGAGCCTACGCCTCAGAGCAGCTCACTGGCTTTTTCATAGAGCCCCATCTTCTGATCCTGTCGCTCTGCTATTTCATGCCCAGGAGCAAACCCTCTTATTTTTTATCTTCAGTGTTTTGAGCCTGTCCCACTCTAGCTCTGGCTAGCCTGGAACTGTCTATGTAGACGAGGATACCTCATAGTCGCAAAGACCATCAGGCCTCTGCCTCTGAAGTGCTGGGATTAAAGGCTGGGAATAAACTCTGGCGCTTCAGGATTCTTGATCCCTACAACTTTATCACATGACTTCACTTTAACTCACATGTTTGCTTTTACAATAATCGGAGGGGCAGGAAACCAAGGCCAGAGCAGGAAGAGAACAAATAGTGGCCGAGGCTGGAGAAATGCACAGGTGGAGACCCTGACCTCGCAGGGAACTCAGATCTGGTTCCCAGCACCTGTGTGGTGGTAACTCCAGCTCCAGGGGATCTGATGTCCTTTTATGACCTCTGTAGGCATGTGGTACACGTGCAAGCCAAACACTCCTATAAATAATGTCAAATGTTGTTAAAAGGCGACAGAGAAAGCCTTTCATTTGTGTGAGCATCGATGGGCTGGGGTGCAGGTCTGAAACAAACATCAATCACTGTTTCCCAGAAGCGGCAGGTGGGGAGGGGTGTTGAAGGACTTTAAAGGGTGTGGGACCCAGCTGTTCTGAGGTTGCGCGGGTCCCACACACATAGGCAAAGGACAACAGAGCCAGGGTACACTCCTGTGATAACAATGGCCTATTGACACAGAATTCACCCAAAAGTAACATTCTGCACATTAATTACATCACTCTTTACTCAGGGGCTCTCCAGGTATCCGGGGTCAGCTTTCATTTGATCCCTGGAGTTCCGGGATGTCCTAGGCGCCTTACTCACTTCTACGTCTCTTTCATCTTTCTAACCTTACTGGCCCCGTGCTTCTGTTGCCTACAGAAATTTTTGAGCAAAAAAACAGATGATGTGTGCACATCTCTAATTGGGACTCTGAGGCAGGAGGATGACTTGAGCCCCAGAATTTGAAGCCAGTTTAAGTTAGATACTATGACAAAACAAACAAACAAACAAGCAAAAGCAAGCATGCGTCCTTTAGCCTATGACAGAGACAACGGACAGGCTGCAGTTCCACAGGGCTAAACGTGCTGGCCCCACACCGAGGCATCACGGAACACCTACTATGTGCCCGAGTGCAGTACTCTATCAGGAGTCCACCACAAGGCAGTGACCAGTGTCCCAGGGTGCACACAGTAGGGACGATGTAACCATCCAAAGGAGGAACTTTGCAGTGGGTTCTCAGATAGACCTACTGCCTGCCCGTCAGAGAAGATTCCAGATAAATACTTGATTCCATTAAAGCAACTTTTATTAAGGAACACGGGGCAAGAGGAACAGAATTGACATACAGGGAACAGGTGACACAGGGGCTTGAGGGTCAGAGTGGACAATAGACAAAATAAGAGGGTCTTGAGGACATTTTGTGCAAGACATTAGGGGAGGACAGGCTCCGCATTGTTACCTGCGCCTGTTTGGATGCCTCCAGATGTCTCTCATGAATAAAGGGGAAAATATCTTATAAGTTCCTTGAGTGACCTAAAAAACCTAGCCAATTATTTAGAAATTTTCTTCAACATCTCTAAGACTTTCAGGCATTGGTCCCTAAAACTCCAGTGTTTGTGCGTACCTTGTCTTTTTTTTTTATCACTCTCTCTTTTGGCCTTGTCTTCTCTCTTTTTGGTCTGGACCTTTTTCCTATTCTTAGCTTTGCTCTGCTTTCTCACTGCTCGGCTCTCCTTGACTTGGCTCTCATTGGTCTGGACTTGTTTCTGATCTTTAGGTTTGCTATCCTCTCCTACAGCTCCCATCTTGGCTTGTGCTCTGGTCAGCTCAGCCTGGGCTCGGATCAGCTCAGCCTGGGCTCGGATCAGCTCGGCCTGGGCTCGGGTCAGCTCGGCCTGGGCTCGGGTCAGCTCAGCCTGGGCTTGGATCTTCTCAATCCCAGCTCTGATTTCCGCTCTCCCAGCTCTGTCAGACAGGATCTAGTAGTAAAGTATCACAGGTTTAAAAGCCTAGATCTTCAGTTTTGTACCCAAACCCTGTTCCCAGACCTCATAATCTCCTTAAATGGCACCCTAACCCTAACCAGCTAGGACATAGAGACCAGTTAGCCCGGGATCCCTGCCCTGTTCTCAATGTGGTATAGGATGTGGACACCTCCTCCATCTCCAAGGCCTTCTGTGTCCCATCACCTAGCACGGCTGTGAACTGAGAAGTTTGTGAGCTGCAGGAATCTGTGCGTGACGCATGGACAAGCCTGAGAACGCAGCTTCCTCACTGAGCCAGGACAACTTTCTCCAACCAATGAACAGGAGTTGGAGGCTGAGGCTGTTGGGACATAAACCCGGGGTCTAAGGGCAGATTCCACAGTCTGGTACCTTATGTTTCTTTGCTAAATTGACTCAATACTTTTTTGAGACTGTTCCTTTGGTGAATTGACTCTGTAGAGCAGCTTGCTTAGGGCTTATGGTCACCTTCCTGCCTCAGCCTTCTGAGTTCAGGAATTATAGGAGAGAGTCAGTAAGTACCTGCTCTACATAGCCAGTTTTTGCTTGTAAACAAAAGAATCCTGTCTTTCTTACCTTTTTTTTCTTTCCCTCTCTCTCTCTCTCTCTCTCTCTCTCTCTCTCTCTCTCTCTCTCTTCTTCTTCTTCTTCTTCTTCTTTTTCTTCTTCTTCTTCTTCCTTCTCTCTCTCTCTCTCTCTCTCTCTCTCTCTCTCTCTCTCTCTCTCTCTCTCTTTTTCATGTCTATGTGTTGAGATGGGGTCTCACAGTGTAGCTCTGGCTTGCCTGAAACTCACTGTGTAGACCAGGCTGACTTTGAGTTCACAGCCACCTGACCCTGTCCCCTCTGCACACCCCCTCCCCGAGTGCTGGGATTAAAGAGGCATGCCACCACATCTGGGCTGCCAAGGGTGTTTATCAAAGCATCTGTCTAAATACAGATGTGAATGTGATGAGATACAGAGGTGGGATCATGCTGCGAGATCCTCCTTCCTCTTGGGTGCCAGGAGGGCCAGAACCTCCTCAGCACCACAGAAGGACAAGGGTCAACAGTACTCTGGACCCACTTGCCAACGTGCACCTCAGCAGTCCCAGGGATCCTCTTTTACCTGTGGAAATAAGGAGCACTCTGCTCCTTCTGTGACCTTTGTCATCCCCAGTCAGCCACAGAAATATCACAGCCTGTCGTACAGATGCCACTGCACAGAAACATGTGATGATGAGCATCTCCAGATGTGCCGCCTCAGATCGCTTCCAAGACCCCAGAGTCTAGCACCCCGACCAGCGATGTTTGGAACAATCTCTGCACCTTATCCCCAAAGATTACCTGCAGCCTCTGGGTCGTTACCTTGTCAGCATCTGCGAAGCTCTCAGAGTAACCCTGCGGTTTGTGTCGTACACATTCCACATCAGAGAAGAAGAGAGGCGAGTCCTGTGGGAAGAGAGACTGCTCAGGGCCAATGGCTCAAGTTGCTTAGCCCAGGGTCTGACTCTCTGGGTCCTGAGCAACCTGAGGCCACCTCACATCTATGAGTGTCGTGAAAGGAGAGGCCAGTTTCCTAAGCACAGTCCCACAGACACACAGCCCTTTCCAGAGTCCCTGCCCTAAATTTCCCTCTACAAGAGGCCAGAGGTCACTGGACATGAGAGTCCACCCACAGGGCTGACTTTCAGTTTGGATTTAGGCATAGGACCTGTGTTTGAGAGGAGGGCACTGCTCTCTTTTTGTGGAGCAGTGATGGAAATCATGCATACTGGGAACTTACTATGGAGCCAGCCTGGTCTTGAAACCACGGAAGTCCTGCCTCAGTCACGGGTGCGCTGTGATCACAAGTGAGTCCAGCCACACTCAGATCAAGGGATCATTTTTTTCCAGTGGGGACAAATGACCTGGTAAGTAACTGACCAGTCTGTCCTCTATCCTCATTTTATTTTCTTCTTTCTTTCTTTTCTTTCTATTTTTTTCCTTTTTCTGTTTGTTTTTGAGACCGGCTCTCTCTGTGTAGCCTTTCCTGTTCAGGAACTCACTCTCTAGACCAGGCTGTACTTGAAATCTTAGAGATCCGACAGCCTTTGCCTCCCAAGTGCTGGGATTGAAGGTGTGTGCCATCACCACCAAGCTATTCTCATTTCTTAACTCTATTCCTGCTGCTCATCCAGTGTGTCTCAGTTCCTTTTCTCAACCTCAAGTCCTCCAGTCTAGAATTATCCCTGTCTGCAGTGTGTTCCATATTCATGACCAACTATTTCTGCTTGACAAGGTTCCAGCATTTTGATTTGGGGATTATTGTTCTCCAGCACCCTTTCACTTTCGTTTCTAATGATTCTACTATGTGTTATGGGAATTCCCTTACACAATTTCCTTTGGAAAATTTTGTTTGGACTTGAAGGATAAAGATATATAAAATGGCAGGCTCTCTAAACAAAAGACTTTTTGGAAAAAAATAAAAACCACCACTGTAGAACCACAAAGTGTGATGACTGTCTACTCCTGTACAAGTTAACCCCAGGCTGCTAGAAAATTTAGATAAATAACATTTGCTTGATAAATAAGGCATATTTGATAATCAAGACTTATAAATTCTAAAGGTCTACTCAGGTTTACAGAAATATATAACTGGCTTCATCTTTGCTCACTTTTAAGCTTTTGTTAATTGGATAGACTAAGCCACACAAAAGGTGCCATATTCCTTAATATCATATTCTTTAATCTTGTCTGATCTCCCAAGAGAGTCCTTTTTTCCAAGGTTAGGCACTTAGACAAAAAAAAATCACATTTTTTTTTTTTTTTGGTTTTTCGAGACAGGGTTTCTCTGTGGCTTTGGAGCCTGTCCTGGAACTAGCTCTTTAGACCAGGCTGGTCTCGAACTCACAGAGATCCGCCTGCCTCTGCCTCCCGAGTTCTGGGATTAAAGGCATGCGCCACCATCGCCCGGTTTAAAAATCACATTCTTTTATTGACTTTAAGAAAGTTAGAGTTTGCTAATAAAAAGGAGACTTTCCTATCTCTGGCAAGAGAAACTTTGACCCTTCATTAATATGTAAGTTGTCAAAGTCAACGCTAGCTTTCTCCATCCCTGGTCCCAAGCCACACTGCAGTCCACATCCCCCTTTCTCCTGTTTAATCCTATGTGCAGCTATAGAGTATAAACGGTATAGTATTTCCTTAAGAAACGTGCGGGAAGCCATTCCGATTCACCCTCAGATCCTTTTGAGTCTCCACCTTCCCCCCAGCTGACTCCACATCCTCCTTGGGACCAGAACGCCCGCCAAAGCTGGGCTTCAGCAGTTAGGACAGGACACTGACCACAGGACAGTGACAGCAGTCGCCAGGTGAGCAGGACATCTGGAGAGACTCATCAGTCTCCCGACTAAAGAGTGGGTTTTCTCCAAGGAGAACTGAGGGAGACAGATCCCAGGACCCAGTCCACTACCTCCTCTCACTCACCGTAGGGACACGCATAGCTCAGCAAGGTTCAGGGTCGAAGCCTGTTTGGAAGGAACAGAGGAGGGGACAACGCATTAGATAACTTCCTGGACTCTAGCCCAGAGAGTCATGGACCTCAGGAATGGAGGCCAACTCTCTCTGGTAGGAGGTCTGCTACTGACCTTGTTCCCAGGGTTCTGATCTCCACTAAGACTGTCACCTTCCCCTTCTTGTCCTCCCAGCACCCAGCACGAAGGGTAGCTGGTGTCTGCCTAGGAGGAAGGCCCTGGCTGTTCTGATTCCAGAGGAGGGAGGAAGGAAAGGTGGAGCTTCCCTGGGTAGGAAATTCCCTCAGAGGAGAAGCAGTGGAAGGGGAAGGGAAAGGGAAACAGACAGAAACACACTGAAGCAGACTGAAGACAAGAGAGGCACCTTGACCGACTACAGAGGCCAGGAAGCTGAGTCAGAGCACAGCGGCTCACCCCTCTTCAGGGCAGCAGGGTTAGATGGGGATATAGCTCAATTCAGACTGCTTTCTTTAGTGTGGGCCACACAGTGCGCTGACCCCGTGCTGAAAAGATACAAGAAAAAGGGTGTGTGGGTCGGAGGGAAAACCTAACCAGGCATGTGCAGGGCACTGCACCCTCTAGAACCCTGACACGCTCTTGCTGCAGCTGATGCATGAGGAGAGGAGGCAGAACCTGTCAGGCACTGGAGTAGACCTTTGGGGCTAGAGGTCTGGGAGGCTGTCTTAGTTAGGGTTTCTATTGCTGTGAAAAGACATCACGAGCATGGCAACTCTTTTGTTGTTGTTGTTGTTGTTGTTTTTTTTCGAGACAAGGTTTCCCTGTGTAACAGCCCTAGCTGTCCTGGAACTAGCTCTGTAGACCATGCTGGCCTCAAACTCACAAGGATTCACCTGCCTCTGCCTCCCAAGTGCTGGGATTAAAGGTGCAAATCACGACCACCTGGCAACCACGACAACTCTTATAAAGGAAAACATTTATTTTGAACTGGCTCACTTGCAGCTCAGAGGTTCAGTCCATTATCATGGCGGGGAGCATGACAACTTGTAGGCAGACATGATGCTGGCAAAGTAGCTGAGAGTCCTACATCTTGCAGGCAACAGGAAATGGTCTGTCACACTGAGGGAAGCTTGAGCAAAAGAGACTCAAAGCTCCCACAGTGACACACTTCCTCCAACAAGGTCATACCTACTCCAACAAAGCAACACCTCCTAATAGTGCCACTCCCTATGACCTTAAGGGGACAATTATGTTGTGGGATAATGTTTTTCTACACTGTAAAGATTTGTCACTCGTATTAGTTTAATAAAATACTGATTGGCCAGTAGTTAGGCATTAAGTATAGGTGGGGCAACCAGACTAGGAGAATTCTGAGAAGAGGAAAGGCAGAGAGACACAGTTGTCATCGAGAAGCAGAGGAAGCAAGATGAGAATGCCTCACTGAGAAAAGGTACTAAGCCACATGGCTAAGCATAGACAAAAATTATGGATTAAGGCCGGGCGGTGGTGGCACACGCCTTTAATCCCAGCACTCGGGAGGCAGAGGCAGGCTGATCTCTGTGAGTTCGAGACCAGCCTGGTCTACAGAGCTAGTTCCAGGACAGGCTCCAAAGCCACAGAGAAACCCTGTCTCGAAAAACAAAAAAACAAAAAACAACAACAACAACAAAAAAACAAAACCACAGAGAAACCCTGTCTCGAAAAAGCAAAAAAAGGAAAAAGAAAAAATTATGGATTAATTTAAGTTGTAAGAACTAGTTAATAATAAGTCTGAGCTAATAGGCCAAACAGTTTACAATTTATATAAGCACCTGTGTGTTTCTTTGGGACTGAATGGCTATGGGACAGACACACACACATACACAGAGGAACTTCTGTCTACACAATTGCATTCAAACTGTCACAGAGGTGGAAGCAGTAGACACAGCAATGCCATTCAGTAGAAACAGAATTGCCCTCAAGAGGACTGAAGGCAGCCTGGGCTCTCACCTCACCTAAGTAGGTTCTCCTGCCCCTTTTCTGCCATGGCCTGAATTCTGAGGTACTTTTCTGAGATCTGGATAATCCATCACTTCCCCCCTGTCTCTCCCCTCCCCTTCAACCCTCTTCTAAAGTCCCCATGCTCCCAATTTACTCAGGAGATCTTGTCTTTCTCTAGATTTTTTTTCTACTTTTTCTAGATTAGATCCATGTATGTCTCTAAAATATAGTTTTAAAATAATAAAGTCATTGAAAAGTGAGCAAAGTGATATTTTAAAATGACAGATGTAAAATAAGAAGACTCTGCATCCTGTAAATTATTATGTTCTACTTAAAATTTTTGGCTGCACCAGGCAGTGATGGTGCACACCTTTAATCCCAGCACTCGGGAGGCAGAGGTAGGCATATTTCTGTGAGTTCAAGGCCAGCCTGGTCTACAGAGTGAGTTCCAGGACAGGCTCCAAAGCTACACAGAGAAACTTTGGCTTGAAAAACCAAGAATAGAAAAAAAAATTTATTTTTTGGCTGCTAAGAGAAACTGCTTTTCCCAATGGAAGTCTAACGATTCTGCTTAAATACCAGTGTAACAACTCTGCCCCACTAAAGGAAGGTTTCCCCAGGGAAAGGGTTATGGTTCTACTTCACTCCCAAAAGTTGTTACAGCTGGGCTCCCCTCCCTCTGTGGAAATGTCACACCACACAACAAACCTCACTCAAGACAGTTACTGAGAGGGAAGAATCCAGGAGGGTGGCTGCCTTGGGAGAGAAACAGCAGCAAATGGGACAGGGTACAGGCCTTTATAGGATTTCTTGGGGGTGGGGGACGGTGGAACTTTCCAGGGTTCTTGGGATTGGGGGGCTTTTGTAGCCTGACTCTGGGGCAAGCTCAGGGATTGGTGGGATTTCAAGCCCTGTTCCTGGGATCAAGTCACGGGCAGGGTGTTTTTCCTTGGCCCTTTTACTGTACACTGCCGCACTGTGAGCACCGTAGTGAAAATCCCTGAGAAGTGTGACGACGTCCTTATCGCTGTCCTCTCTGGCTTTGTCCCTTTAACATATTGCTGAGGCTGGCGCTTGCTGTGGTGTCACTCCGTGACTCTGCCCTGGATCACTGAAGGGAGAAAAACCTGCCCAGTAACATTATTGGTAGAGATGAAATCATCCCGTCTTGAATGGCTCACCATAGCTTCCTAAAGTGAAGCTGTCCTCGGCTGCTGCGGGCCTCTCCCCTAGCGCTGCTGCAGGCTGCTCCTTGCAATGACCATGAAACAACAGAGACCCAGCGCAGTGGCAAGCGTCACAACAGGACAAGTACTTAGAAACTAGCTTCTAGCTTGGGGGTGGGGGCGGCTGCGCACTCCTTTAATCTCAGCACTCGGGAGGCAGAGGCAGGCGGATCTCTGAGTTCGAGGCCAACCTGGTCTACAAGAACTAGTTCCAGGACAGGCTCCAAAGCTACAGAGAAACCCTGTCTTGAAAAACCAAAACCAAAAAAGAAAGAAAGAAAGAAAGAAAGAAAGAAAGAAAGAAAGAAAGAAAGAAAGAGAAAAGAAAAAAGAAACTAGCTTCTAATGTTTGTCAGAGCATTGGTTGAAAGCAATGTAGCTAAAACTTCAATAGAAAGTGACAGCCTGCGTCCAGAAAACGGCCAAGGAAAAGTGTGTGGAGCACCAGCGGTGCTGTGGGCTCAGGCTCTAGGGAAAATGTGGAGAGGTGCACCATTTGGAGTGACAGCTGGGGCAAGGTTCTTCCCCTAGATTATAACAGCACAAACAGCTGGGGCTGTTGGCACACGCCATTAATTCTCCATTCAGGAAGCAGAGGCAGGAAGATCTCTGTGAATTCAAGGCTAGCCTGATCTACATAGTGAATTCCAGAACAGCCAGGGTTATATAGAGTCCCTGTTCAAAGTACATGCATCCATCCATATATGCATGAATACATACATACCTACATGCATGAATACATGCATACATACATACATGCATGAATACATGCACACACATACATGCATACATGTATGCATGAATACATACATACCTACATGCATGAATACATGCACACATGCATACATATGTGCATGAATACATACATACCTACATGCATGCATACATACATGTATGAATACATACCTGCATGCATGCATGCATACATGCATGAATACATACATACCTACATGCATGCATGCATGCATGCACAAAAGCAGTTGTAGCCATCAAGCGTCATTCCTTATTTGGAAGTGACATTTCTGGGAATATGAACACACAGACCTCTGTTGAAATGAAGGCACCTGGAGCTGCTCCTTCTGAACTATTTCACTGTGTGAATAGATCAAACTGAGGAAATCTAAACTCAAGGAAAACAATAAGAAACCCAATCCCTTACACTGGTGGTGGGCCAAGCACCTCCCTTCCCTGAACTCAGAGATCCCCCTGCCTCTACCTCCCGAGTGCTGGGATTAAAGGTGTGCGCCACCACTGCCTGGCTTTGTTGTTGTTCTTAAAGACAGGAACTAGATTGGTCTCAAACTCCCTATGTAGCAGACAGAGATAGGCTCTGAACTCCCAATCTGCCTCCCTCTACCCCCAGATGGTTGTGTGTGAGACCTTCCTTGGATTTATTGTTCTGTAATATTTATTTTGTATATGTGTATATCATGTATACAGTAACCTTGGAAGTCAGAAGGCTCAGATTCCCTGCCTGGTATTAGAGTTAAAGACAGACGTTAGCACCATGTGAGTTTTGGGAATTGAACTTGGGTCCTCTGAAAGAGCAGTAGTCAGTGTTCTTAACTGGTGACTGTTGAGCTATCTCCAGGGCCTCTTTGCTTTTTTTTTCTTTTGCCTTAAATTTAATTAGTTGTTTTTATTTATTTATTTTTTAAAGATTTATTGATTTTTTATGTATACAGTGTTCTGTTTGTAGGTATGTCTGCAGGCCAGAAGAGGGCACCAGATCTCATTACAGATGGTTGTGAGTCACTATGTGGTTGCTGGGAATTGAACTCGGGACCTCTGGAAGAGCAGCCATCTCTCCAGCCCTATTTATTGAGACAGAGTTTTTCTATGTGGCCCTGGCTGTCCTGAACTCTCTGTGTAAACCGGGCTGCTCCTGTACCCTTCCTCTGCTTTCCTGAGTGCTGGGATTAAAGGCATGCGGCACTAGAACATAGTTTAGGCAGGATCTTGTCATGCAGCGTGGGGTGGCCTCAAACTCAAGGTCCTCCTGCATCCCAGGTGTGGGGATTCCAAGCACGAGCCACTTGTTTGTCCCTGTTTCCGTTTGGTTCGTTTTCTGACAGTTCTGAGAACGGAGTCCAGGGCCTTATGCATGCTAGAGTGTACTCTAGATGCGTGCTCTAGACGTGTGCTCCAGATGTGTGTTCTAGACGTGTTCCAGATGCGTGTTCCAGATGCGCGTTCTAGACGTGTGCTCCAGACGCATACTCTAGACGCCTGCTCCAGATGTGCGCTCTAGATGTGCGTTCTAGACGTGTTCCAGACGTGTGCTCCAGATGCATACTCTAGACGCCTGCTCCAGATATGCGCTCTAGACATGCACTCCAGATGTGTGCTTTTCCTGTCCTCAGTTCACCTTTAAGAGGAGGTCTTCTATGTCACTCAGGCTGGACTCTACTCCTCCGTCATCAGTCTGTCCCTCAAGCATTGTTAGTCACCAAGCCAGGCCCTCCCTCCCTTGGAAGGATGCATCTCAGGCTCTGTCCCCTTCAACAACCCAGGACCACTAATGAAAGAAAAGCACTCTGTGACAACCAGGTCCATGACCACATCCTAACCTTCCCAACCTCTGGCGGCTGAACCTTGTGCAGAGCTAGGAGATTGCTGCTGACTGGGCCTACGAGTCACCACACGGTTGCGGAGCATCTCACTGGTGAAGCACAGATTCAGCATGTGGGGTCCTAGGTTTGATACCCATGTACATGCATACGCACACGGGCGCCCACACACGCACCACACACACAGTTTATACTTCCCCCATTATTTATGGTCAGCTCTTCATGCAGAGCTCTGGGTGGAACTTAGTTCCTGCCATGAAATAACATTATTTTGTGAAATCCACCATTAAAAAAAAACCCCAAAATATACAGCCTTTTCCTTGAAAAGCCTGTGACAGAAATTCTAGAACCAAACTTCTGGCTTCTTCCTTTTTCTTATACTGTTTTTACTCTAAGTCACCTGACTTACAGGCAAAGAGTCAGCTAAGACTTCCCGATGTGTAATACCCAGGCATAGGGCCAATGTCCAGACCAGCACTGAATTAGAGCATTGTGGGCAATTATCTCAATAGGTAGCCGATCTGCCTTGCCAACAGCTTGCACTGTTGAGTTTGGGAATGTTACAAAGGCTCCACACCAAGTTTCCAAGGACACCCCCGTTTCACCCTAGATTCTATCTTAGTGAGTTCCACTAGCCACAGGAGCCTGAGATGTGATGTTGGGGGCACCGATTTCAGAAAGATGCCTGAGAAAAGCCGAGGGTGACTGTGCTGGACTTCCTACCCTCAGTTGTCTGTCACTCTGGGCACCCTCACCTCTTCAGCCCGCTAGAGGACCTTCTGAAGTCAGGAGGACAGGAAGGAACCACGTCACCAGGGTGGGGGTGGGGGAATGTGGTGATTGATGGGACTTTGCTGGTCTTGCATAGAAGCCAGGAGAGGACAGCTCAGCACTACGACTCTTGTCTGACATAGGAGACTCTTGTCTCCTCAACAGTTCATTTGGTTGAGTGTTTGCCTTGAAGGTCCTAGGTTTGATACTCGGCTCTGCATAAACCATATGCATGGCATATCTATAACCCAAATACTCAGAAGATAGAGGCAAGAAAACCAGAAATTTGAGATCACTCTCAGCTATAGGACAAAAGACCTTGTCTCAAAAAAAATAATAATAATAATAAAAAAGAAAGATCAGAAGGACCAATTTTGAGAAGGTAACTTTACTTAAAGCATCCGAAAACACATTCGTAAGGTCAGGGAAAAGAGGTCAAAGGCGGGGACGCAGAACGTGGAGGAACCAAGAGGAGGCATGTGTGAAGGGAACATTCACAGGGACTCTTACTCATGCAGGGAGGTGTGTATAGAACAAGGCTGCCAGAGCATGGGTGAAGCTAGTACAGCGTCTCCCGGGCGTGGGTTCGCAGGTGGCGTAGTAGGTGCGAATTGCGGCTGAAGCCACGGCCACACAGAGCACAGGAGTAAGGCCTTGCACCTGTGTGAACCATCAGATGGCGCAGCAAGTTGCAGCTGCGACTGAAGCTCTTGCCACACTCCGGGCATTCCTGCGGCTCTTCCATCTCTTGCCTGGATGTGGTGTGTGTGATCAGGTGGCGTTGCAGGTGCGCATTGCGCCGGAAACTGCGGCCGCAGGTTGGGCAGCTGTAGGGCCGTTCGCCCGTGTGGCTGCGGCGGTGGCGGGCCAAGTTGGAGCTGTTGCGGAAGCGGTGACCACAGGTGTCACAGGCGTGGGGCTTCTCCCCGGTGTGGATGCGTTGGTGGCGTGCCAGGTGGGCACTCTGGCTGAACCTCTCTCCGCACTCGCTGCATCGGCAGGGCTTCTCTCCTGTGTGGCTGAGCAGGTGGCGAGTCAGGTCTTGCATTTGGCTGAAGCTTTTGCCACACTGGCCACAGTGGTAAGGCCGGAGACCACCGTGGGTCAACAGATGGCGGGCAAGGCTCGCACGTCTCACAAAGCGTTTGTTGCACTGGGGACAAGCGTGAGGCTTCTCACCTGTGTGCACCTGCTGGTGGCTAATCAGCTGGGAACTTTGGGTGAAGCAGCGGCCACAGACCTGGCAGGAAAAGGGTCTTTCGCCGGTATGGACTCGCTTGTGGCTCATCAGGTGCTCGCTTCGTCGGAAGGCCTTGCCACAGTCACTACACACATAGGGCTTGCTCTCCTGGCGAGAGCTAGGGCTGCCGGGGTCTTCCGAGGACTGCCGATCCTTGCCCTTCGCATGAATCCGCAGGTGACGCTTTAAGCTAGAGCGCCGTTGGAAGGTCTGCCCGCAGTGGGAACAGAGGACGACTGCCTTCTCTGACACTTTCGTCTTGCCTTCTGGGTCCGGTGTGGGATTTTGTTCCTGGGAATGTGCCAGCAGGTGCTTCATGAGGTTGGAGCGACGCTGGAAGCCCTGGTCACACTCAGCACATCGGAAGGCAGGCTCTGAGGAATGCGTTAGCAAGTGCTTCGCCAGGTGTGAGCTCTGGCGGAAGCGGTGGCTGCAGAGGTGACAGGCATGGGGTCTCTCATCTGTGTGTATGCGCACGTGCAGCTTGAGGATGGAGCTGCGCCCAAAAGTCTTTCCGCACCACAGACATCGGAAGGAACGAGAGCTTGGCTGAGATTGAGAGCCCGGGTGGGCCTGTAGCTGGTGGGCCTGAAGGCCAGACAGCTGCAGGAAGCTGACTCCACACTCCGTGCAGATAAAC
The DNA here is from genome assembly GCF_037038515.1 of Microtus pennsylvanicus. Classification (NCBI taxonomy): domain Eukaryota; kingdom Metazoa; phylum Chordata; class Mammalia; order Rodentia; family Cricetidae; genus Microtus; species Microtus pennsylvanicus. Next base: position 92,056,985 of record NC_134589.1, read on the forward strand.
TGCGACTCTGTCTCGGACTCTGGGGCGCCTACTCTGACCTCCACAACTTCACTGCTGTCAGCAGGGGTCCCTCCCCAACCAGTACTGCTTGCCTCCTGCTCTGCTGTCTGGGACGGAGGCTCGACTATGACTCCAGGGCCCTCTGCCTGGGATTCGGAAAAAATGATGACAGGCCAGATAGTCGATTTAGGTTCTCCAGCTTTAAGTTCCTCCTGGTCAGGCATTCTGCTCGTAAGTCCTAGGAAAGAAGCAAACGCAGAGAGCTGGAAATGGTGGTGAGCACCATAACTCCAGCAACTTGGGAGACAGAGGCAGGCAGATGTCTGAGTTCGCTGCAAGCCTGCTCTACATTGTCCCAGAACAGCCACAACTACATAGACAGACCCTGCCTCACAAAATGAGGACAACCAAGAAGAAAAGGGGGGGGGGGCTGGAGAAATGGCTCAGCAGTTTAGAGCATCGCCTGCTCTTCCAAAGGTCCTGAGTTCAATTCCCAGCAACCACATGGTGGCTCACAACCATCTGTAATGAGGTCTGGTGCCCTCTTCTGTCCTGCAGGCAGACACACAGACAGAATATTGTATACATAATAAATAAATAAATAAATGTATTTAAAAAAAGAAGAGAAGGAGGAGGTAGAGAAGAAGAGAGGAGGAAGAAGAGGAAAAAGAGGAGGAAAAGGTGGAGAAGGAAAAGGAAGGAAGAGAAGGTGGTGGTGGCAGCACCGAGTTATCAATTGGGTCTTTCTGAAAGAACTACTAGGCCTCATGAGAACCTGGTGGGTACAGAAGTAGAAAGAAACCCAGGATCCTGTAAAGCTGGGATGGCAGTCTGAGGACAAATAAGAATGTCTTTGATCACCAGGTGGTGGCAGTGCACGCCTTTAATCCCGACACTTAGGAGGCAGAGGGAAGTAGCATTCTCTGTGAGTTCGAGGCCAGCCTGGTCTACAGAGCTAGTTACAGGACAGCCAGAGCTTTTATGTAGAGAAATCCTGTCTCAAAAAGCTAAAAACCAAAACCAAACAAACAACTTAAAAAGTCTTTGTTCTCTGTTCCCCACTTCTTGCTGTTTCTCAGTCCCCATATTGCCTGCTACTAGGGATCCCACCACCTCAGACTCCCAAATGCTGGGACCACATCACACACCATGCCTGGCTCCACCACATCCTTTTAAAGTGTACAATTTAGGCCCACTAAATATATTTACAATGTCATTCAATAATCAGGACTCTCTCATATTCACTAGTAGTCTATTTCTTGACCACTCTTTCCCCTCAGTTTTTTGTGTATCAGTATTCTGCACACATGCTTGTACTTGTAACACAAGCATGCAGTATCCATGGTGGCCAGGAGAGGGCCTCAGCTCCCCCCAGAATTAGTTGCAGACAGTTGTGAGCCATTATGGGGGTGCTGGAAATTGAGCTAGGGTCCTCTGGAGGATCAGCCAGTGCTCCTAAGTGCTGAGCCATCTCTCTGGCACCCTTTTTGTTAGGGTGACTGATCCTAGAGCCTTTCGCATGCTAGGGAAGGACTCTAACACTGAGCCACACTGCAGTCCTTCAATATCTATTTTAAGGCTCAAAATTAAGAGACATATGGGTATAGCCGTGCAGGCCTCTCTAGTCCCAGCACTCAGGTGACAGAGCCAGGAGGATCTTGAGTCAAAATCATAATGAGACCATATCTAGGAATAACAACTGCTTAGCCTGGCAGTGGTGGTGCACGCCTTTAATCCCAGTATTTGGGAGGCAGAAGCAGGTGGTTCTTTGTGAGTTCGAGGCCAGTCTGGTCTATAGCGTGAGTTCTAGGACAGCCAGGGCTACACAGAGAAACCCTGTCTCAAAAAAACAAACAAAAATAAAAACAAAACAACAACAAAAAGCAGACACAGAGCAGGAGCTGTCAGAAAGAAGGGAAAGAGGACATCTGGTTCTGAGGATCACTAAACAAGTAGATGAACGAAACCAAAGACTTTGTCAGCATCGAAAGGTTAGAAAGTCAGATGCTATCTGCAACCGTGAGCAAAGAGCATTCAGTAACCATGACTGTGGAGGAGCTTACCAAGAGGGTTTGCAGGCCAGGCTTTCTTCTCTGAGGTGTCCTCAAAGGTAAGGGACTCCTGCAATGAGAGCCGAGACCCCTCTGTGTGAGGAACGGGCTCTGTGGCCTTCGTGAAGTGAAATCACTTTCTGGGGTTAAATAGGAGGAAACATGGACGGCTAAAAGGTAGAAGGTAGAGAATATTGTGGGGCCCGAGAAAGACCTGTGACAGGAATCGGCTCAGCTTACCAACACAGCTGCCAGCTCTTGGTCTCTGGAATTCTCCTCAAGCCATGAGGGGCCCTGAGAAGGGTCTGACAGCATAAGAGAGGAAGACAAGGCTGTTAGAAGTGTTGCCAGCTATGTGGCTTTAAAGACATGACCACCCATCTTCCGAGACCATGAAGCTATCCCGACATTCTCCCACCACACACTCCTCCCCAGCCTCCAGCCCCACCCACACCTCCAGCCTCCCAGGACACCAGGTCCTCACGGCTTTCTTGTGGGTCCTGGGGCTCCGGGCTCACTGGCCAATTTGAACTTGGTGCAAGTCTCCACTCCTCAGGTTCAGCGGGCCTGGTGGGAACTGGCTGAGATGGGGGTAATTCGTTCAACGGGTGCAGGGCTGGAGTCTCTTCCAAGGGCAGCTCCCTTTTAGGGCTTTGGCTGGGGACCTGGGAAGGGCTCTGCTGCCCCTCTGAGACGATGTCTGCAGGGGCATTCTTGCCGGCACTGAAGCTAAAGTCCTGTTGAAGACATCTGTCTTAGGGCGCAGCCAGGCTGCATGAGTCTACTGAGTCTACCAGGACAGGACAGAGACACAGGGAGAGTCACAGCTAAGAGGGTAAGAATGGGTTAGCGATGCGACAGGGGACAGAGGACAGAAGGGGCG